>NC_079368.1:23784855-24384855 GCF_021018895.1 Seriola aureovittata
GGCCATCTATTGAAATTATTATTAACACTTATCAACAACTCAGCCTAAAAGAGCACATGTCACTCGGCTCCTGCTCATTGACCTCCACTGGCTACCCATGGCCGCCTGAATTAAATTCAAGTCACTAACGTTTGCCTTCAGTGATTTCTGGATGTGCACCCACCTACTTAAACTCAGTAATACAGGGTTTTCCTGTATTCCTCCAAGGAATGTCGTCTGGCATGGTCATTTGTGGTTCTTTGATAGCGGAACGACCCATCTTCAAGAATCTCTAGAAGACTCATCCTCTCTGAGAACACCTCCTCTCCTAACACCTCTTACACCCTGATGTGCCTAGCTCACACTTACTGTGCACTTCTTTACGTGATCTCCTTGCACTTCACCTTACTCAACAGATTTAGCACTTAATGCTTCCTTCAAGGTCTCTCTACTGTCTCCTCTCTCCACTCTCCTACTGCACGGTAGCTTTAGTGTTTCCCTCCCTTGTCGGTTGCTTAAAAGCGTCTGCCAAATGAGTAAATGTAAATGTAAATGCTCTAGAGACAATGCATAACATATCACTCTCTCCACTACATCATCGAGTGAAAAAGATCTGCAGTTACACAGCTACATCTCAGACAACACTCAGAGGTGATATCTAAAACCATAGAGCAAATTTTAGACAGTCATTGCCACTGTCAAATCATTCTAGGTGACAAATATGTGTGTGTGTGTGTGTGTGTGTGTGTGTGTGTGTGTGTGTGTGTGTGTGCTGCAGCTGTGAGCTGACCTGCTGATTTTGACCCAATCAGGTGGTACAGTGGATGACAGCGAGTTCTTCACCTCAATCAGAAACTGAGGGCAGAGGAGCAAGAGGAAGGAGGAAGACTTTCATAAATAAGGCCTGAGCAGACGGACAAATTAATGTGTCACTTTTGATTAAAACTGACACACACACACACACACAGTTACAAAAACATACACATGCATAGAAATCAGATCATCACCATGAGTCAGTCTTTCACCCAAATCAGGCCATCAATGTCCTCCCACCTGTCTTTCACTCTCAGCCTCAAACACACACAGACGCTACCTCCTGTCCAGAGACGGTCGCGTAGTCAAATGCGGGGGCCTTCAGCGTCAGTCGGATTTCTTTTCGGTGGTCTTGAATCTCATTGAGGACTGTCTGGATCTGCTCTCTCCTTTCCTGTAGCACCGGGAAGCCGGACAGATCTGAGAACAGCTCGGTCTTATTCCCCGACCTGCACAAATACATACACAACGTTTTCTGAGACACGAGCCTGCTGATCAGCCTGATCCCTCAGTAGTAAAAAAAAGTGGGGTGAAAAGAAATCATCCATGGGTCACAGAGTTCCTTCACTCTGGTAATCTATGCCAACTGCTGATCACACATTGTGTGGAGTGACAGCAGACATCCAACATCATCCCCTGCTCTGTATCTTGCACTCCTGAGCTCAGTGTGTTTTTCTGATCCCCACGTCACCCTGTAAGACTTATTTCTAGATTTAACACTGTGCACCAGAGTGAATCAAGCTGAATGAAATTAGCAACTGAATCGAATCAAAACCATCGTAGAAGAATCACCAGTGGCTGAATCAACAGAGATTTATAAATTTGACATATGAAATATTTGTATAATAATCAATAAACAATAATCAAAGTATTCAAATAAGTATATTCAAATACAACGTCTGCTGGCTCTCCCATCTATGTCCATGTAAAAATATGCAAAATAAAATAACATTCAAGGTTTGGCAAATGCTGTTTGAAAGTTTCCCCTTTTCTTAATTCTGAGATAAAGATAATACAGAACCATCACACGGTTCAGTGTAGCAGCAACTAACTGCATCAGTCTAAGCTCTCCATTAGTGCTGAACGAATTAGTCAATAAATTGACCAACAGACCTTGTGCACAACAAAGCAACTTAATACCATATAATATTGACATGATTGACCGTATTCTTTTGTAATGAACGATAATGAACGATAATGAACAACGACAAATAACTGAGTCACATATTGGTCACCTATAAAGCTTTGTTCAACAGCAGCAGTAAGGACTGTAATGGCTATTGTTCTTTTTCTGGAGATATCTCTATGCTTACTCTACAGTCCAAAAGTGTTTTTATATTGCAATGCACTGAAGAGCTTTTTCTGCACTTTTATTCTCTCAACGCATCTCATGCAAAATACTCAGTTTTTCCTCTCTTCTCTCCAGATATCTCCTTCTCACGCTGCTGGATACTCACTTGGCTGCTTTTTCATTGAGCACCTTGAGAAAGTTGTGTGCTGGAGCCAGCAGATCAGGAGTGTCCAACAAGAGGCCATGGAGCAGCGTCGAGCTGATCTGAGACTTGATAGCTGGGAGCAAGGCCTGCAGTTCCAGCCCCAGGCGTGAAAGACTGCTACTGATGAGGTAGAACTGCTGCGTGGAGGACTGAAACACACACACACACACACACACAAAGATATGCATAATGTTCAATGAAGCGTAAATGTTTGAGGTCATGGTGCTTCTGGCATAGCTCATCTCACTTGTATGAAGCTGCGTTTGTAACATTGATTTATGAATGAGAAATAAGAAATACTCTTTATTCTCTAACATAAAACGCAAATCATTTTCTCTCCATTGCTTCGTGTTTGCGTGTGAGTGTGTGTGTGTATGTGTGTTTGTGTGTGTACACCAGTGAGATTAGATCACTAAATCTCATCTGCACTGGATATGGAAGCCAAGCTTAAAGAGCAACCATCGATTATAGCCAGCACAGTGCCCCCCCCCACCCACCCACCCAAAAGAAAATTAAATAGCACAGCTGCTTTAATGTGTTGCCTTTGTCATGTCATTGAAATGCAGACACTGGGTTTATTCAGGACTCACGCTCACTGATTTCTTTTAACTCTGACTCACTTATAAGCAAACGCTGCCATTTATCTATTTTATTATGTGCAAATTTCAGCTCCTTTGGTAACTGACGACAATCCACAATGTAGGAAATACAGCTGTATACAGCAGCTACAGTTTTATGTCTCCTTAAGATTAATGCTGTGGCTTTAAAAATAAAATTGGTGATCATTTAAGATGAAATTAACTTAATGATTAATCAATGTTCTGCATTTCACCTCTGAAGAGAAGCAATGTTGTAAATGATATTGACTTCATATAGCCATTGATGATGTCACAGTGTAGTGCCAAGTCATGAAAGGTTAATGAGAGTCACACTGAAAATGGTTTATGGTATTAATCACGCTGCAGTTTTAATGGTCCTCCATGTCAGCAGCCCCCTTGTTGCTCTTTTATGAACCCAAACAGACAGTGAGTGCAGACCATAAGCGTGCCCTCCCTCCCATTATGTCAATGGAGCCATAGAGACACAGGCCATTACACACAGGTCCATTTATCTACAGATGGGCAAAATGACAATTAAGGACCCTGTGCGTGCGTGTGCGTGTGTGTGTGTGTGTGTGTGTGTGTGTGTGTGTTTGTTCAGTGACATTTCTTTTAAAGAATATATGAGGGAGTCAGAAAGTTGAATGTGAAACAAGACATCAAGCTCAGACCAGTGTCTCTCTCATCTCTGTACAACACACACACACACACACACACACGCACACACACACACACAGACACACACACGTGTGGGATGTGGGATGTGGGATGAAGCCTTCTGACATTTCAAAGATGGGTCCAATGGGAAATGAGATTGTGTCAGACAATCAGGTAAGTGCCACTGAGGCCACTGTTCCCTGTTGTTAATCAAGAGGCATGCCATAAAAGAGAGAGGGAGAGGGAGAGACAGAGAGAGGGAGAGAGAGGGAGGGAGAGGGAGATGGAGAGAGAGGGTGAGAGAGAGAGAGAGAGAGAGAGAGAGAGAGAGAGAGAGAGAGAGAGAGAGGGAGATGGAGAGAGAGAGGGAGAGAGAGAGAGAGAGAGAGAGAGAGAGAGAGAGAGAGGGAGAGAGAGAGAGAGAGAGAGGGAGAGAGAAAGAGAGAAAGGGGTTGAGAGAGAGAGAAAATTGTCTTGGTTTTAATTTTTATGCACAGCATGAAGAGGGAGGTCTGCTGTACCTGTATAAGACTTTTGTAATCTCTCCAGAGGTGTGGTGTGTGTGTGTGTGTGTGTGTGTGTGTGTGTGTGTGTGTGTGTGTGTGTGTGTGTGTGTGTGTGTGTGTGTGTGTGTGTGTGTGTGTGTGACACACTGGTGGAGACGGTGTCAGTCTCATGCGCCATGCTCTGACCTCCGCCACTTTCGTTACTTCTTACCTTTTTGTGGTATATGCTGCAGATGCCTCTCTCCAGGTCGGGTAGATGTGACAGCAGGGACCTGGTGGAATTTATAGCCAGAGAATCCGACTCCAAGATCTCCTGCACGGCATCCAGCCGCTCTGAGATGGATCTGTGGGTTCATGGGAGTAAAAGGAAGGGAGGATAGACAGAGGAACAGGAATTAGGAAAGCAAGACTGAAAGTGAACAGTCAAATAAATTAAAATGTTCAATCCCCATCATCAGCAACAGAAATTTGTCATTCAGAGGGCTGAATCAGCTTTGAGTGAGAGGCCCTTTTTCTCTAACTAACTGCCAAACTGCCACTGATTAGCTTCATCATAAATCCAGAAATGTGTTGTAGTTTGCCAGTAGCCATCAAGTCAAACACACATGAAAGAGGTGACATAGAAAGTTCAGCTTATTCACTGTGTGCTTCTTAATAATATAATATTATTGTATGGGATCTCTGGCACATCCTCTGTGGAGAAGAGGTAGATGCTGTTAATTAAGTCAAAACATCTTTACAGTACATTTTACAATGGAGCCATATGGAGGAGCAATATTGAAGGTGAGAGTTTAAGATTATAAAACCTTGAAAAAAATGTTAAAACAGCTGTCTTGCTGTCTGGATTACAGATAACCGCTTATTAAAATATTCTATAAAAGAGACAAAGACCACAAAACCATTCAATGGGCATAAACATCCAGAAAAAAAGGACTGAAAAAGCAGATCAAGACAAGCTTAGAGATGCAATAAATGGACAACGCACTCTCACATGTGTCTTTGCGTGCACATGTGCATGAGTGTCCGTGTTGTGTGCTTCTGCAGCGCGTGTCTTAGAATTAACGTGGCTGCGTGTAATCTGGGTTTTACTGATGTTGAAATTCTGTAGAGGGGCTATCTGTATAATCTGAGAGCAGTGCCCGATCCACAGCTATAATCCCTGCACAGGGAGAGAGGGAGGGCCACACACACACACACACACACACACACACACACACACACACACACACACACACACACACACACACACACACACACACACACACACACACACACACACACTCAATATATGGATAATAACATTACACTGCAGAAGAGAGAACTGGAATAATGCTGCAGTATTAGAACTAAGAGGTTGTCTGTAGCAGAAGCGCTGTGAGTCAGTTTCATCTTTTTCTGTGTGGTTTCAGCGTGTGGTGTTTTGGAAATAGGAGCAGCTGTAGAGCAGCTGAAAAGTAAGTCAGTATTCACATTAAAGATGCTTTCTTAAATCCTTTCCAACAATTCTTACTTATATGTGCCATATAAAATGGTCCTGGCCTTTTTACTCTAAGTTTGGCCTCTGGAGGTGCTTTCCCTCAAGCCGTGTGCACCTGCCGTCTGCAGCCTGTGCCAAAGCCATTCAGGTCAGATCTTTATTGTTCCACAGGAGGAAATTCTTTTTTTTCCAGCAATGCATTGAAAAAAAGAAACACACACACACACACACACAGAGCATTAACTCTAACCTTAACCCTTAACTATATAACAAGTAGAGGGATGGTGCACAGCCTGGTAGTATTGATGCCAAAGTCAGTTGTTCCAGGTACATGAACCCAGATTTAATGGCTATAATGTTATATCATCAGCGCACAGCATTTTAATCCTCACTGTTTAGTTGTCTGATAACATGAACACTTGCACATCCTAAACATGGGATTCTTTCCCATCTCTACCATATGACATGAGAGTGGTATAAGCGCTGCCTGAGAGGCTTAATTCAGGGCAAGTCTCACAGAGCAGGAAAAATGCGGGTGTGTTCCAATTCATTTTGTGGCATTCTGAAAGTGAATGTCAGGAACAGGGACAGAACAGTTCAGCACCGACAGCCGTGCTTCATCAGAGGTCAGAGGGGACCCTGTACTCACTGTGGGTCTGTGAGGGGCTGGCTCACCCACTTCCTCATCAGTCTCCTCCCAAACGGAGTGCAAGTGTGGTCCAACACCCACAACAGACTGCCCTTCACACCACCATCTGCCTGTCATTTAAAGAACACACACAAACACAGCTCACACATACAGTAACGCACACATGCAGCTCGGATATAATGCCCACATGGTGTTACAAGTTAGAGCCGAGGGTGAGAGTTTAAATGTGCAAAATGAAATAATCCAGTGTTGTTATGGTTTTTTTTTTTTTTTTTAAAGATAAGTAGACAAAGCCATTCTGATATTAGTAATGAAATGCAGTAAGAAGCTCAAATTGGGCTTGAAGTCCAAATCTGACGTTTATGCGTGTGTGACGTTGTGTGTGTGTGTGCGCGCTGTGCAGAATGTCTATTCGTCCGACACACATGCCACAGCAGCAGAGTCGTGCTGAACTTTTGAGCCGTCACCCACGCAAGTCTGACTAGTCACTGAACATTTTCCTTCAACTTCTCTCACGCATTAAAATTTTTACAGTCCGGTGTACAACTCCAACTGTTAACTGATTTCCCCAGGTTGTACTGACCAGAGCAGTCGATTTGAGGCTCAGACACGAGTCAAACTTAAGTCAATGTGAAAGCAATGAGGCAATATAAAAGGGGTTGTTTGTAGAGATGAACCTTCAGAGAACTATCACCCAAATCTGCAGCTCCCCTCAACTGACCTTTATCATGAGTTTCATCGTTTAGCTGTCTGGCCTGCAACTTAAATGTTTTGATTGATTCTCATTTTGTCATGTTCCAGCAAAGAAGCTCTTAAAGCCTGCTGTATCCTACACGCTCAGCACCAAACTGCAGACAGACACAGTAATGCACAGGCTGGTAAGTGGGGCATTTAGCATCCGAACAACCAGATATTTCCCCCAGGGGTTCATAGAGACAGAAACAGGATCATCAAGATGCATCAGGCTAAATGCTGACATCAGTGTGCTAACATGCTCACAATGAAAATGCCAAGATGGTGATAATGTTTACAATGTTCATCAACTTAGTTTAGCATGTTAGCATGCTAGCATTTTGTCATTAGCACACAACACAAAGCACTGCTGATGTTGTAGGGAATGTTATTAGTTTTTAGTCAGAAACCAAACTACTGCACAAAGTGATATTTTAACATGATGATGGCAGCAGATGAAATGTTGAAGGATCACAAAGGTGAAGGCAATTCATCCTAAGGGGGAACATACACGTCCGTATGAAATGTCACGGCAATCCAACCAATAGTGGTTAAAATATTTTACCTAAAACTACAAATGTGAATCTCATAGTGGCAACAGATGTTTGCTTCTGAAGACCTGTAACATGACTTCCCTCCACAGACATGAGACTCAACACTTGGCTTTTCTTCACCAGGCCAAAGACTGGTGAAGAAAACTGTTTATACACCAGAGGATTAAACAGCATGGTGCTGTGTAAACAGCCAGCTGAGATGTACTTCTACCTGATTGTTAAGGATTTCCAGGTTCCTGAGGGTGGCTGCATTCAGGATCATACCGTCCGACTTGCAGGTCAGATGCAGAAATGAGCTGTGTGGAGCACAAAAAATTATTACAATCTTCTTAGGAAAAGATTTTAAAAGTGATTCCACAACTTTTCCATAACTCAAAACCAATCCTGTGAAAATGTTCTTTTTGGTTTGTAAAATGTTGGTGTTCACTCTATAAATCGTTGTAAATGGTGTAAAGGAAGAACGTTGCACTTTAAAGCAATCAAAGTGTGAAAATGAAGGTGAACAATGGGTGAACTGACCCTTCTAACTGAGACACAGAGTTCAGCTCGCTGTCAGAACACTTTTCTTTTGCACCTTCACCTCATCATCTTACTACTTACAATTTCTAACAACACTTACTCATATGTAATGTTGATGTGACACTGAAAATGTTAATTCAAATTTCAGGAAGAGAAAATTAGTGAGAGAGATCATTCTTATAAATGTCAGATAGCTTCTGAAGCTAAGTCTTATTATTATGAGCCATGAAGCAGAAAGTGATCCACTACTTTATTGTTTAAAAGTGCAGGACTTAAAGACATGAGAGTGAATTTGCCAAAAGGGAGGAAGTTTTAAAATGTGATGATTGTAACGGTGAAAATTCCACAACTTTACTATGACTTTGCATGAATTGTACAATATTAGCTTTCACCTCAAAAGGTTTGAAAGGGGGAAAAGAAAGAGATAAATGCTGCACTTCAAACTAATACAAGTGTAACATTTTTTGTGAATTAGTCTTTTATATTTCTTCAGGGTCATGTGTAAATTCCTTCACATTCCTGACTGGACTCTAACTCTCAAAATTGAACGTAGACCCAGGAATTCACTGACCACTGGGAAGGCTTGATAATGATGAAGCTTGTAGCCTGTGTCGCTGACTCTGTGTGTTTGTTTGTGTATGCGGGTCTGTGTGTACCTTTCACTCCTAAGAACTCTCTCCAAGTTGAATTCTTGGAGGTACTGGATGAGAGGCCCCAGACAGCAGATCACTGGGCTCTCCAAGGACACTACACTCGACAGAGAGCGAGCGTCTGGAGGACACGAACACACATATAAACACACACACACACACACGCCACAGGTAAAACCCAGCCAGTGATCACAAGCCCACTCCTCAGACACATCTAGTGTTTTACATCTGAATGGCTGTGAGAGTATATGGGTAGCTGAAGGGAATGTAAATGTAAAGAGATTCAAAAGAAATAAGGGATGCATTGGCACAAACAAACGCACCTTTCTCGTGGGTGTGGCAGTAGAATTCGGTGACTGTGTTCATCGCAGAGGCAAACTCAAACTGAGTGCTGTGTCTCTTCTCAACTCTCACTCGGTCATCAGCCTGAGCACTGGAGGGGAGCAACATGACAGCATTGACCCGAGAGGTCAGTGATGCTTGTGAGTGAAGAAGGAAACACAGCGTCTGATATCTGATCAGATGATTCTTTCAGTGAGAGGAATTAGACGCAGCAGCAGCAGAGCATGTCCCAGCAAACCTTTTGTTCAACTACACACACACACACACACGCTCCCCTGCATTACCCCACTGCTCCACCATAACACCCTATTGTTCCATTCAATCTCTAGGCATTGCTGCTTTCAAGGACTTGCTTTGTCCGCTCTGCCGTTGCCAGGGCAACCAAGGCAAGCACGTGGCTCTGGACACACTGCTGAAGCATTTTTCTGTCTTCCGTTTCCTAATGCACTCACACTCTCTCACACTCTCTCACACTCTCTCACACTCTCTCACACACACACACACACACACACACAACACACACACACACACACACACAACACACACACACACACACACACACACACACACACACACACACACACACACACACACACACACACACACACACACACACACACACACACACACACACACACACACACACACACACACACACACACACACACACACACACACACACACACACACACACACACGGAAGACACATCATCTTTCACTTCAGCCACTGGTCGGACTGGGAATATAGTGGAACATAGTGTGATCAATAAACTGAATATTGTGCCAGCAGTGCAGCTACGACCATTAATCATTTAACCAGTCAACTGAGCCATATTATGAGGTTTACAAGAACATCAACGGTTGCAGATATTGATCCAGGGACAGTGGGTAGCAGTGCAGCATTTCTACAAAACCCTAAGAGGAACCTGGGTTTAGGACGTTTCAGTCTGCTTTAAGGTTCCACAGGAAACTAATTTGAGTTTGGGTGTTTCCACCATTAGTTGCACTTTAATTACTTTAATTTGATTTGATTTGAAATCTGTTGTTATTTTGGTGCTCACACTGTTGAAAAATGACAGCCATGCACATGACTGTATGCACAACACGCTTAATGCAGATAATGACACTGTTAACCTGCTGTTTAGAAGATCTGATTATTTACAATGTTAATCATCTTTAGTTTAGCATGTTAGCATGATAGCATTTGCCAATTAGCAGTAAACACGAAGTACAGCTGAAGCCGATGGGAATTCTGCAATGATTTTGCAGGTATTTGGTCATAAACTGAGTGTGAGACACAAGTCATCACCAAAGTGATTAGAATTCATCTAATGGATGTTATGGTCAGTTATGTGGCACAATTCAGCCACAGAGGAAACCTAACCCTCAACGCCATTTTTAACAGTATGAGCACTAGAAATTAAATTTAATTAAATTTTAAGTTGCGTTTAGTCCGAGAGGTGAAGGGGTTTGTTCTTCATATTAAGAAGTGACACACCACTTCCTTGACCACAAGGTTCTTTTCTTTAATATTTAGTTTTTCTTCAAATGCTCACAGCACTGTGATGGCGAACCAATCAGAAGCAGAGATGACTAAAGGTTAAATCAGGATGTTGAGACCCAGAGATCAGAGGTTAATGTGCACAACAGATTAAGGTTCTCGATTAGTCCCTATTGCTGCAGGGTGAACACAAAGCACACACACACACACACACAAACACACAAACACACACACACACACACACACACACACACACACACACACAAAGGGGATCTATCCTGATACATGACTGCTGTCTTACCATACACCCAGGATGTAATATTCACTTTCAAGAGTGTCAGTCATCGACTTAAAATCTTTGGAAAAGCGAACAAAGAGCATTTGTATCGACAGCATCCGCCAGTGAGCTTTTCAGTCGTCCTGATCCCCGTCACCGCTCTCATCCTAACTCATGACTCCAGGCTGTTGGATGAGTAAAGCAACGAACGCTGCGCCTAGCTACTGCCAACCTCAGGGACTCATTACCTGCCACTCTATGGACACACATACAGCCCGTTACCTTGGGGCCCGTCTCATCAGCCCACCCCGGGGACACAGAGGCTGTCGAGGTAACGTCAACAGGCACAAAAATCCCCTGTTTTAAACATTCACCTGGGTGGGTCTTGCTTTTGTATATTTTAATGGGTTGCTGTTACACTACTGTAATATTTATAAGTGTCAAAGCTAATTTCCATCAAAAAATCTATTTCAGAATCATTTATGCATTTTAAGTGTCATTCTTCTCAGTTTGATGACTCACAATTGAGAAAAAAAAAAATCACCTAGAAAAATGTCTTAGTGATGTGTAAAGGGCCTTGCATAGCTGAGTATTATGTGTGAATAGAAATGTGACAAATTTTCTGTCTGAGCTGAACGGACAAAGCTGCCCTGTATTTGTATGATACAGGATGCTGAGAAGAGTCTTGTCTCTGATAAGCGTAACGCTAGAGAGCAGTGCTGTTCAAACACAATAATTGGGCTGGCCTTTACAGGCCTAACTCCATTATAATCAGTCAACATGGACATCTAAAAAAGTGGGGGGGGCAGGAATGAAAACAAATGAACTAAAACTTCCAGAATTAAATCTAAACTGAGAGGGAAAAATGAAAGCTCAGGTGAACAATGAGCGATGTGCACCCTCAGGGAATCAACAGCAGCAGACATCCCTCCCTTTTATCCAACCATCGCCTTCTAAACTAATCTGCTCCCTACCACTTCTTCATTTCATTTTCACAGCATAATACAATCCCAGGCAGCCTCCAGAGGAACGTCCCCACTGGTGTGAACGTGCTGGGTGCAGACTGTCAGCAGAGATGAGCCAAATGGCGGCATGAGGGGAGGCAACAGGTTTCTGGAATACAGCCGATTCAGATCTTGTGCTTCATACAGCAGCCTGCAGTCTGCTGCTGCACCAGAGACTTGGCTGAAGCTTGGCTGTTGCACCTCATGTTCTTATGCTGAGCTAATATTAGTCTGAATACTGTTATTTTGTAAATTGTAAATGTACATTGTAAAACTATAAATTTTTATACCCTTATGTATCTATAGTTTGCACTGTCTGACTTCTCAGCAGCTGCAGTTTGGAAAAACAGCGATGGAGTTTATTTCTTTGACGCCCGAGTAAAAACTTCTAAAGGCTTACAAATACATTTACCAACATTAAAGCCTGCTGGGGCCTCCAGAGCCACCAGCCAACTTTTATGAACCTTTTTTCAACAATTATAACTACTTTACACATTTGAGCAATGACATACACTTAATACATCACCTAACGGTACTGTAAAAAACTGTTTTGGGAGAAAGTCAGTCTATGAACTTTTGAAATATATAAGCACCAGTTGGACCCTGTTTAGCTCTGAAGTGATACCCAGGATGCTGAGTGCCATTATCACATAACCTCAATATGAGCCTGCATTGATTTCCTCATCCAGACTGAGCCCAGAGAAGTCCAGACTAAACAACTGTCTACCTGCCTGGGGAAATCTAAACACAATCCCTCAGAATGAAGTAGACTAAACTCACAAACACACACAAACACACACACACACACACACACACACACACACACACACACACACACACACACACACACACACACACACACGTCATGTGGTAAATAAGTATATACTGCCCCCTAGTGTCCTGATGGCAGATTACCTGGCATTAGCGATGCTCTGTAGGAGTCTGTGGGTCTGTTCGGAGAGGTCAGAGGGCACCAGGATCTCCACAGGGTTGATCTTTAGGACACGAGCCTCCAGCTCAGAGCGAGACTGACCATCAGGGAAACAGTCAAGTAACACGTCTCCTGTGGTGGGCTGGACAGCCTACAAACACATGCAGAAGATGAATGGGCACATTGAGTGCATTTACTATTTCTTCCTGTGGTGCTTGGTCCATTGGTCTGACTTTCAGGGGTAATGTTACGTTGTTGTGACATAATTCCTTCACACTGATCATAAAATAAAGAGTGTTTTTTTAAACAAAAGTTGACTTTGTTGTAGCGCCACCATAAAATGATAAATTAAGTCACTATGAGGGAGATACTTCAAAATAGTGAAAAGTTGAGGATTCACATGAACGTGCAATATAATAATTGTTGCCTGAAACAAAGACAAAGAAATTGTCTTTTTCTTTACAACCCAGTTGTTACCAACATTAACTTAACTCTACTGTCGCTTTACTCTCCATGTCAGGGCTGGGTGATATCGGCGCAGTTTTCTTTTTCAGCATATACAATCTGCTATATATCACAATGTCCTACATGTTATAGAAATTAAATCGAGAAACAGTTTATGGATAAAATGACCAGATGGGAATGTCTGTTTTTGGCTGATGCTGTGAAATAAATACCTGACAAATAAAGCGAAAGAATAAAACTTCATCACATGACTCTAAAGGACCACAGATGTTGGAGGGAGGGTTAATTTGGTTTGAACACAATCAAAACATGACCACTGACAATTTTTTCATGTCTCGAAAATCATCCAATCCTTCTCCACAGATTAGATTGCCAACTCATGTCAACAGACTGAGAGAACCGATATAACATTCAAATAAAGCGGTAATTAACAATAATTTACATTGAAATACACAAAGGAGGCACAGGATAATAACACAATCCCTTAATGTGTATTGACAAACAAGCTGGGATGTAATCGTTCTTTAACTTTCAAATAAGATATGACTGTTAATCTGCTTAAAACTGAACAACCTGAGCAACAAGTTGCATCCTCGGTTTTTTTAAGATTTTGTACTCACCACCAACCCTACAGTGAGCTGCGTCTTCACTTTATTCCAGTTCTCACTAATGCACAGCAGGAAGCTGTCGGGAGGGTCCAACGCCACATCACCACGGGCCCCCTCCTCCCCATCCTCCAGTCTGCTCACCGGGTTTACATCTCAAAAAAACGGTCAAGGACACAGCTTTGGACACGCAGAGATAGAATAAGGACACATGCACACAAATATTCACAGTCTACAAGGATACCCTCTCCCACCAGGGTGGACTTGGTGTACAGAGCACTGAGCTGACGAGTAAACAGAGCGTTCCTATTGGCTCCTGAGGCCTTGATCGCAGACGTCTCTGTCTGCTTAACCACACCAACCTAGAAATTAAAGACAATAAGGCAGCGATAAGAAACAACTTGGCTCCTGACAGTTTGAATTTCTAAACAACAATATGCAAAATATATTACTTCATTCATACTTCATACCTTGTGTCCTTGGGACACCAACCGTCTGACATGAACGAACAGGCGGTGTGTGGGGATGCTGCACGTCATGAAGTTATGATCCAGATGACAGAAGATGTTCAGCTCCTTGGCGGCAATCTGTTCACACACACAAAGATGACATCTGTGCTGCCTTAAAGGATAACTGAGGTGAAACTGAGTGTTCAGACAATTTCTCAACATGACATGTCTCCCTCCAAATTCCAGTAAATTTTGACATGCCGACTGAAACGAGTTTTTGGTCTTAAAATAGTGCAATTAAACTTTTAATTTAGAGTAAAGTGCTGGTTTGCAAGTTTAATTGTGAGTATTCATAAATCAATAATAATCAAATTAAAAAATTTTGTTTCCTATCCAAAATGACACAGATTTATAAATATAGAGAAAGTAAAATTTAGGACAAATATAAACGCAGCTAGTCACCAAAAAACACACAAACATGCAGATTTCACAGAGAGAGAGGGCACAGTTAAAATGGCATTAATACTGACTGTAAACATCCTTTAACCGGCAATGATACATAATTTCATTATGTAATGTCTTTTAGACTGTGATACATTTAATACATTTTGGATTCATATTGTTAATGTCCTGTTTGCATCACTAACGAGGAGGCGTCTCAGTTCTCACCTCTGCATCCTCCCCAAAGAACCTGTACTTGTAACCGCACTCCACAGCCAACAAGGCGTCCTCGTGTTTCTCTTTCAGCTGGATGACCTGCTGTTCCAGGGGAGTGTAAGCGCTTTTTGAGCGTCTGGAGGGGGCGCTAGTGTCCGACGGAGGACCCACAGTTGTACCTTTTCTTCCTCCTCCTGCTCCTCCTGCTCCTCTTGCCGACTTAGCAAACTGAGACAAGAGGAAAAAAAAAAGGAAAAATTCATAGGTCATCAGAAAAACATTGGCTTACCCAGACAAAAGCCACAAATGCAACAGTTCCCCAATCAAAACTTTTAGTTCTTGATTTCCTACTCATGTTTATTTCCTTTTACTAGTTCAATCACTTGATCTTTCATTTACTGTTGTCTCTAGCCCTGCAAATACTGGATTGCATGACCAGAGTTGGAGTTTCCCCGCTGGCCATTGCCCTTTCAAAATTAAATGGCACAAACAGTTTCTATTAGAGGGACATTGACAGCCTGCAGTGCTGCCAATTTAGCCAATTTGCCACTAGATTTAGAGACTTAGCGACAAATCTAATGCCCTCTCTCATGTCTACTGTTCAGTGAGTGGCAGAGAGAGCAGAGCAGCAGTTTGTTACCAAGGCAGAGGAGGTGCTAAATAAGACTAAATAAGATAGATATTGTGTCGCTTCTAACTTTGTCTCTGAGTGATCAATTTACAAGTAAATATAGTGGAAATCACAGCACAGTCTTTGTCTTTAATTTATGTGTTTGGTGATTTTGTCAAACGATGTCATGGTTATAAAATCAGGATTTTGGCAGCAGCAGAGCAGCAGCTTGGAAATGGCTTGGAAGTTAACATGTAGTCTTAATGGGTCGCGTTTCTCTCGTTATTTCAAACAGTTTCATTGGAAATTGGACTGTATTAAAATACTGTGTGAGCACAGAGAGTAGGAGAAAAGCAAAAACATAAAGGGCTGAAACCAGCTGACACTGAGCTGGGTGCCAATATGACGCAATGATGTCAGTTGTTTACAGGTTCCACAAGTTTTCAACTGCATCCTCAATTTTGCACATTGACCATATGTGGTCCTGCCATATTTTAGGTTTTATTCTCGTCTTGTTTATAGAATTGTGACCACAGCATGTGCATGCACAACTTTTAAATCACCTCAAACATATCTTTGGCATTTATATACAATTACTTCTTGATAATTATACGCAAACTCATACGCCAATATGATGTTTCTGCAAAAAGTTAACATCAGCTGATATGTTTGCCTGAGTGATTCATCAGTCTGGTTTTATTGTTGTCTTTATTATAATACTTGGGGATGTGCATTACATAGGTTTGTGCTGCTCTTCACTTCACACAACTCAAACTCTTGTGTGTAAGACATAATTGATCCTATATGAGGAAATTGACTTTTTGCTTGCCCTCCTATGCTGCTGCCTTGCTCATGGACACTGGAGCAGGGCAGTTGCTGTCCATCATGACGGCTTAAACCTTCATCCTTGGGACAACCTGCTGCCCAAAGCAAACTCTGGTGACAATGATGTGATGTCAGCATTTATAATGGGTACCCGTTTTGTAGCAGCCAGCCCCGAACTGTCCATTTCTTTAACCTCCTCCTCTTCCTCCTCCTCCTCCTCCCCATGCTCCTCCTGTGCTTGCTGAAGTCTGTTTTTATCGCTGTGTTGATCAGGAACATCCCGGGGAGGCCGAACGCTGCTTCCTTGGTCACGGATTTCACTGCTAGCGCCATCTGTCTTCTGTTCCACCCTCTGAGTGTCACTGTGCCTGATACTGTTCTCAGGCATCAAGTTGAAGCCCTTCAGCCTCTCCAGGGTGGAGGAGCAGAGGCCGCCTGACCCTCGACCCGATGTTAGCTTCGTATCTGAAGGGAGAAGAAATACACCGTAAGCACGATTATTATCATACATTAATATAAACCCGCAGAAGAAATTCCCAAATGGAAATATTTTACTCTTTTACATAGACAATCTTCATGAGGTTGCACTTAATCAATAGTTTGTCACACTAATATTTTGTTACATTAGTCAAAGTTCCACCTTTCTTAAATTTAAGCAACTACAATACTCAAATTTTGATCTTAACAGAGGGACGTGGCATCACTGCACATGCTGGTTGATGCTTTTGGAAATGGTGAGGTGTGGGTGACCTGGGTGAGGGTTGAGGAGGGTGGATTTTCAGTTTGAAGTGCACACACTCACCTTTAGTGCTCTGGCAGGTTGCAGGCTCACAGTCCAAATCCTCCACCTGCTGATCCTGTAGAGAAAGCTTTGCTCGTTTTGTTGGCACTCCAACCTCTTCAGAGGAATCAGAGGAAAGTTTCTGCTGCAGGACAAAATCAGCTGCGGTTCAGTGATGAGCATTAGCAGGTTAAGTATAAGTGATCAGCGTGTGTTTGGATGTGCGTGTGTGTGCGTTTTATTTAAAAGAAGCACAGCTCACCTTGCCTCTTGAAAGCTGGTGCTCACCAGGCTTCTGCTTAATCCCATACTGTTTGTTGGAGGCGTTGCTGCTGCTCAGCTTTGCGAAGTACCTGCTGATCGGAGCGTTACAGGACTTCTTCAGAGACTTTGGCATCTTTTCGTTTGCTCTTACATGAGGTTC
The DNA here is from genome assembly GCF_021018895.1 of Seriola aureovittata. NCBI lineage: Eukaryota > Metazoa > Chordata > Actinopteri > Carangiformes > Carangidae > Seriola > Seriola aureovittata. The sequence continues at coordinate 23,802,358 of NC_079368.1, forward strand.
ACCGTAGAACTAAATGTATGGAAATCTGTGCACAAGTGGAGCCCATCGGTGTAGCACCGGGCATTAGCTGCAGCTCCCCGGCTTTTCAAAACATACCGGCGCATATACTGAGATCATCAGACGCGTAAATGGCGCAGCCAGCGTCAAGTCAAGTGCAAGAACATAAGGAAGTTTCCGGTTACATCTTTCAAAATTAAACTATTGATCCTGACAAACTTTCTCTGGTTTTTGCACACATAGTCTGATTTGATGTAAGAAAAACTTTTTTTGTCTTGCTCTGGAGGAACTTTTTTATTATTTGAGGCTGCAATGATCTACTGCAGATGAAAACTATGCCTCCAAAACATTCACATGAAATTGATGCAGTGTGATAGTGTAATTATTATGTGAACTATCTTAGGCTGGACTGTCAGGGAGCCATACTCAAGTGCAGACTTTCAACACTTTTTTCATCTTCTCTTGGCATGTCATCTCATCCAGTTACCTCATCCTGGTGCGCTTTTATTTTGAAATGTACTAAATAACTTCCGGTGTTATGATGCGTGACGGTGAGCAGCACGTACATCCATGACTACACCGCAATAGTTTCAGATCATAGGCTGTATGTCTCAGATCTGTATGTTTAGACGTAAAGTGCATCACTTACAGACAAAACCGTCACAATAGTATAAGGTTCATTGTAATCACATGATTTCAAAATATCGTACAAACACTGACGATGATATAATTAGCATATTTAAAATTAATTTTGCATTTAAATAAAGATCCCTCCACGAGAGAAGCTTTTCTTAATACTGATATTGATGTTGACTATTTTTTGTAGAAAAGAAACACTAACGAATTTCTTAATTGACAAATTTTGGTCACACAACTGAACTTTCTTGACATCTTCAATGTAAAGGCCCCTAGATTGATTTTATAGTAAATGTGGTGTGATTATAATGCAAAATTGCTTAATTGACAAATGTCGTTTTTCTAAATATTAACAATATTTTATTTTTTCCTTTTTTTTTTTAATATTTTAAAAACTCTCTAAAGTTTCATAAAACAAAATGTGAATATGGGCAATTAATTATTATAAGTACATTCTTAAAAACACTCAGAATTCAGTGAACTGTGAACTTGACAAATTACATACAGAGGACATTGCTTTGACCAACGACAGCCCATTGAGTCACACTTTATTAGAAGCTGAGTTTTCTGAATAATGCTAAGCTGCTGATATGTCTGGACAGGTAAAAGGCAATCGAATGAATCAGCAAGTGAGGTCACCTTGTGTTTAAACTTTCTATTTGACCTAAACTTCTCTATTCCAAAAAAAAAACAGAAACAAAGAGGACCAGTGACAACACGTCTACTGTATTTCTGGTTGTTATTTTTATTCAGAGCTTTGTTTGCTCTGATGGAGGAGCCATTCTGGGATTGGGGTTGATGGTGTTGTTGATTTGAATGTAATTTGAGAGCCCAAGAGGGAAGTGAAAGTGTTTTTTCTGTGTTTGTCAAACAACATGTGAGGCACTATAGCAAAAAGTTAAAAGTGTTGGGTACATGTGGAAATACATCAAACAAAAGACTTTTCTGCTACCACAGTTGATCTTACATAGGCTATCTAACAGCATTAAGTAGTTGTCTTCAGTTCCATCAAGTGTTAATCTACCATACATGGTTGTTTGAAGGATAATGAGGTCACTTTAGGGCCGACGTTATTCAGGTCATTTGGGAGGAGGCTTTGTGAGGAAATGCTAATGCCAAGGTCTGAAAGAAAACTGAGAAGTTGCACTAAAAAAGGAGGCTTCTCTCCAGTTCTCTGTCTCGCAGGCTTGATTAACAAACTGTTTTTCTCAACAGTCATGATGCAGCTTTATAGAGCTCTGATCCTGTTTATGACTCTCTCTACAGGTAAGAACAGCTTAACTAGAATTTTTTTTGGAACATTTTAACTTAAATAAATGTGTTGATGTTTAAAAGTGATAGTAAAACACAACAAGAAGGTGATGTCAGAAAGTTAAAGAAATAGCTATTAGCTGGTTATCTTATAGACTGGCAAAAATAATAACAAATCATATCTTGTTTGTTTAATCCTTGGAATAACCAAAGTGTAAAAGTGTTTTTTATAGAGGCTGGTTTGAGAAAGTTGCCGAACAATGAGGAAGTACTTATTTTAACCCAAATCCCCGTTCTTTTCCTAATCCTAACCAAGTAGTTTTTATGCATAAACCAAACCAAACCCTCACCTGTTCCACAATCTTAAACACATGTTTGTTATTGATGTTATTGATGGTACGCCTGCCATGCCTGTCATATCTGAGGGTAGGGACAAGCAAAGTATATGGTGGTTTAGGTTGGAGGAGAGGTTATATGTGTGAGTGAGCTACAGGACTTCATGGCTCTTTTGGAGTTTCTGGCCTGATATTAGCCTACAGTTAGAAAAATAAGATTGTATGCCAAACTATTAATTTAAACTCAGTATTGTGATAGGAAGTTTAATTTCCCTTTTTATATATTCTCCACTTCCTTTATTTACGCCATTTAATCTTTTAATGTTGCATTCTAATAATCTGTGTTTTATACTGTTTTATTATTGTGGTTTTTACTTCTATTTTTATGCTTCTTTTATCATCTGTTAAGCACATTGAATGACCTCTGTGTATGATAATGTGCTATACAAATAGATTTGCCTTGTGTTGTCTATTCAGACAATTTCATTTTGTCTGAATTTATCCTTCCACGTTCTCTTACTGGAAAGTTTCTTGACTTTTCCTCACTCTTTGTTAAAATCAGTTAAAAAAATTAAAAAATAAATAAAAACATAAACAAAAATGAGACTTAGGTAATAATCTAATAATATGTGGCATGCCTTGAACAGCTGTGTTCTGTGTCTCTGTACAGTATGTGGATTAAGGTGCTACACATGCACAGTCGCCGACCCTAAATCCTGCACAGACACCAAATCTTGTCCTGTCATCTTCAACCGTTGTTTCTCTCTCAAAGTAGACGGTAAGTTGTTTTCGTTTTGTTTTTTTACATCAGAACTAATGACAAAATCAATCATCTCATACAAAATGTTGCCCATAATAAATGTGCAGTCGCTCTTACACACAACATGATATGTTTTGTGAACTAGTTTCTGTGTTTTGTAATCATGCTCAAGGTTTCAACATGGTTACCAAGGGCTGCCAAACCAGTCTAGCATGTGTAGGTGCCGTGGCTTGCTGTGAAGGGGACTTGTGTAACAGTGCCGTGCCAACTGGTCCCAGTGTCATCCTCCTGCTGGTAGCCTCAGTCATCATCACACTCTTTCTCTGAGGCTCTGGAACAGCTACGGCTCAGAATATTATGTTATTTCTATGCTGCACTTTTTCTGACTGAATTTGTACAACTTTAAGAATAAACAACATTTCAATATTGAAAGCTATGGATTAATAGTGTCCCCTGTACCTGCACCAACTACATCAGACTGACAACACACAATATTGCCGGACTATTAAACCTTTATTGCTACAGCTTTGTTTTGAAGCCCTAATTAGAAAAATTAATGACAAAACAGGGAAAAGAATATGAACAAACATTAGAAAAATGAATAAATGAGAATTAGCAAAGCACTCCAGCAGACATAAGAAGGGTGTTGTTGTACCTAGGCAATAGCGAAAATGCTTGGGGCACCAGGCTATTGTGGGGAAAGAGTGAAAGGGATGTAGAGTACATGTAAATTGCAGAGGCAAAAGTGCCCTGCCCTCTGTGTTGTCAGTAGATCCACATAAGCATTACAATGTGACATTGAGCCGGCAGACACAGTATCAGGAACCTGAAACTGAAGCAGCAGGAAATCATTTCTATGCCTTCTCAGTTCACTTGTGTGTGTCTGTATGCTTAGACCACATAGCAGGAAATGTTCATGTTTGTTGGCTGAGGCACACACTCAGACTTTCAAAATGTATAAACAACTTTTTGTTTTTGTTAAATACCCACAGCCATCAGTGGGGAAAAAATTGCATCTGCTCTTTGCAGTTTCTTGCTACACAACTCATAATTTAATGCATAGCTCACATTGCATGTACTTCTACTGATTTAAATTTCCGGACACACCAGGATCTAACCAATCCTGGCTTTACTACACATCTCCAAGATATAATGGAGGACCAAATATATAGCTGACAACTTTTTTTTTACTTTAAGGAAATCTATTGTAAACATTGAATGATGACCAAATCCAAGCGACACTCTGCTGGGTCTCTGGATATTTGATATTTTTTGTTAAAGTTTTATTTTATGGGCCCATAAATTTGTAATTTCTATGGAGTTTCCCTTAAAGTATGATGTAATTTGACACATTCTGCATAATTTTTGACTTAAAGTGACATTTGTGAAGCAAACACTTCTCACAACACTGTAGACAGAAAATGTATTCACAGCTGCACAAAGACCTATAAATATATCACTCAGTCACTAAAGACACACTTCCCCTTTATCATCTCACGCTCACCACCTTCAGTTGGTCACAAAATGGCATCAAAGTAAAGAATTTTCAAAACGTACACATATGGTAGAGACTTCGACAAATGAATTAGGCGAAACATTTCTAAAAATGTACGATTTGGAATACAGTCACTCATATGTGTTGATGCTAGAGGAACTACTGCAAGAAAATAAACATGTCTCTATTTTCACACTAGTTATCTTTTATCATTTATACATAGATTTGAATCCATTCAGTGTTAAATGTCAGATGTTGCCATCGAAGGCACTTACAAAGAGATTCTATCTGCTACTAAAGATGATTTGCATATCATATCACTATGACAATCTACATGGTTGCCAAGGGGATATTGAGGTAATTTTGGATTCATGTACAAGGGAGGAGTCTTTTAGAGGACATATAGCCTTCCTTGTCCAAGTTCTCAAAGAAGACTCCGAAGTTTGACAATATACGGACGGTTTTAGAAAAGGTCGCTTCCTCTCACAGGGTCGATTAACCTTTATATCTCTGTTCACTATGCAACTTTATGTAGTTCTGACCATTCTGGTTATGACTCTGTCCACAGGTAAGAATCTGTTTATTATATTATTTGTGCTTTAATTGAGCATTTTAACATAAAATTGTTGTGGCTCTAAGGCCACAGCAAATATCTGAGGGATTAGAGAGTTTTATTTAATTGATTGTAAAATATCACATCTACCAAATGAGGCCAACAGAGAAACTGATTCAGGCAGGCTAACTAAGAGAGTATAAAATAAACTATACTGAAAATAAAAACCTTGAATGTAACAGCGTGGTGCCAGAGGTGAGGTGGGTCTTGTATAACCTGGAGACAGAGGCCAGCTGCCTCCAGTTACACCCAGTGTATATTTCTTTTAGATGTGATATAAAAGTTCTGTTTTTAAATCAGTGTTTTCTTCTTTTTTTTATGGTGAAAAATCTGAAAAACAACAAGCCTCAGATTAGGAGTATTTAAAACCATGTGTGACAGTATTTTGTGTTTCTGCGTAGCATATGGATTAGCATGCTTCAAATGTGCGACCTCCAACCGTCCATCCTGCATTGGGATCGAAGTTTGTTCAGGCTCTAACGACCGCTGTTTCTCCATCAGTATTGCCGGTAAATTGCTCTTCCACACCAAAAGTTTTTATATCTACTGATGCTGACGATTCCTAAGATATTATCTTTCAGAATGGGTCTAGGCTGATATGTTGCTGTATTGAATACCGGGTGTTTTTTGTTGTTGGTGAAAGTGAGGTTTTTCCATCATGTCTTACAGGTTTGGTCACTAAGGGCTGCAAAAACCGTTTTCTATGTTTAATCCCCAACTCTTGCTGTGAAACGGACCTCTGTAACAGCGCCATTCCCACTGGTCCCAGTGTCGTCCTCCTGCTGGTATCATCAGCCATCATCACACTCTTTCTCTGAGACTCTGGATTTGACTTTTTTTCTTACCAAATTTGTATAACTCAAGATGAATAAAGAAAATTCCAATGAATTCCAAAATGAATGACCAAGTATCTTTTACCAGTATCTGATACAAATCAGATACAAATCAAGTTCACACTTCCTCCATGAAATGGCTGTCTGCCCACACTCTAGGCCAACACTGAAAAAGCTTTCACTTTCTTCCGCATTTTATGTTACTAAACTAACTGCCAGCCATATAAATGAAAGCGTTACAACCCTAAATACTATTAAATACTCACTCTTGAGTATTATGTGACACAGTTTAATTCACTTTCAGCACTGCAGGTAGTGACTACCGGACACATTTTCTTTTTGGGGTTTTACCATAGCTGTATAAGCTCGCTGCTGACACCGCAACAGCACAGCACTGTAGACAGAAAATTAGATTTACCTTTATCGTGCAGAATGTATTAACAGCTGCACAAAGACAGCATTTTCAAAACCTACATATATAGTATGACTTAATAACTTTGACTAATGAATTAGGTGAAACAACACTTCTAAAAATGCATGATTTGAAGTGTTGTGCAATGTGTTTATATTTTCATATTAATGTACTCGGCCATCCAACGTCAGGTCATTGTGAAGCTAGCTATATGCAGTAATATTAGAATCACATCACTAAGGTAATGTTAGCCAATCAGATGAATGGAAAGCTGCACCCGTGTATGGAGACATATTGGTTATATTAGACTAACTGTTAGAGCCATTTGTATTTGTGTGTGTGTTTGAGTAATGCACTGGTTGCCACAGTAGGTGGCGTATTGAATGGCAACACATGAAATGTACAAGTAGAAGAGGAGGCAATTACTCCTCAGGTGTGTTGCTTACCGGGGAGAAGCACACAGTTTTTGACCGTCGCCGTTCAGAGCCCAATGTTTAAGCCTTTTGATTATTTTCATGTAAGTTATTGGTATAACGTATGTGAGTGAAGACCAAAGGCTGTTTTGTTACACGGTAAATAAATACATCATAATCGGAAGCACAAGTCGGATGTTTTGATTTATCTTATGGAGCCACCTCATGACGACGCGTCAATTACGCATCCCGGTAGCAGCCCCTCATTGTGGCTTAGGTTTATTTAGTTGAACCCAAGTCATTACATAAGTCAAAAACTGTGTGCTTCTCCCCGGTAAGCAACACACCTGAGAAATGTAACTCAAGAGCTTATGCAGAGTGGTAATGCAAAAGAGGTAAAACATACACTGGAAAAAATTGTGCTTTTTTGTGGGGAAGCCAAACATGCTCATGTGGCTCTGTTGCCTCTAATGTCCACTGAAGAAAGTGAGAAACAAGATACTTGGTTTGCTGCAAAAATGCTTGTTGAAAATGGTTTCATTGCTGAGGTTGAAAAATGGTTAAATGATCATGGTGGTGAGGATGGTGATGATGGTGGCAAAGATGATGTTCACCCTGAGGACAGCATATCAAATGTTGCCAGTAAACATTCTCACCGAAAAAGCACATGTAGTGGTAAAAGCAGTAATAAATGTGGCAAAAGCACAGCTTCATCTTGCATTAAAGCAGAAGCAGAAAGGGCTGCACTTCTCGCTAGAGCTGCTGCTTTAAAGGAAAAGCATGCTTTGGAGGCCCAGGAAGAGCAGCTGAGAAGAAAAAGGGAGCAGCTTGAGATTGATGCTGAAATAGCTGCATCCACTGCAAAGTTAGTAGTTTTTCAAGCTGCCTCAGGATGTTCCAATATCTCACAGGCACCTTCTGATGGAATGAATTCTTACTTTCAAAATAATGAAGAACAAAACCCAAATTCCAAAGGACTCAATCCTGCAGCAGACTCATTTAAACCACACATGAGGAGTGCAATGCCACAAAACAGCTTGTCAGTGGTCCAACAGGATTCAAGTGAGCTGAATGCACACTCTCAGGGGAAAAAGGAAACCGAAACATCTGGAACAATGCAGTATGGAGATACACAACAAAACCTCTCTCTGCCAGTCAACAATGTGCCACCTGTATCAATGGAGCCACAGCAATTATATGCTACACCATTACAGGGAGACCTGTGCACCATAATGCACCGACAAAATGAAATCACAGCAGCTCTGGTTCAACAACAGCGCTTAATGCTCTTGCCTTCCCGAGACATTTCAGCATTTGATGGCGATCCTCTTCAGTATAAAACCTTCATAAGAGCTTTTGAACATAGTGTGGAATCAAAGGCTAGCAAAGCTGACTGCCTTTATTTCTTGGAGCAATTTACAAGAGGCCAACCTAGAGAATTGGTGAGGAGTTGTCAACACATGATTCCTGACAGAGGTTATCAACTGGCTAAAGAGCTTCTCCAAGAACACTTTGGAAACCAGTATAAGATCGGTGCAGCCTACATGGAGAAGGCTTTGGCTTGGCCTGTAGTGAAGGCAGAAGATGTGGGAGCACTACAAGCCTTTTCTCTATTTTTGCGAAGTTGTTGCAATGTAATGGAGGAACTTCAATATGTGCAAGAGCTGGACATGCCAACTAACATGAAAGTAATCATGACAAAGTTGCCATTTAAGTACAGAGAAAAATGGAGGATACGGGCATATGAAATACTGGAGAGGTACAATCGCAGAGCTTGCTTTAAGGATATGGTCTCATTTATTGAACGCCAAGTTAAGATAATTTCTGATCCTCTTTTTGGGGACATCCAAGATACAGTAAGTGGTTTGCCTGCATTAAAGAGTGGTAATAGGTTCAAGCCAAACTCAAAGTTCAGCAAGGTCAGAGGTAACAGCTTCGCCACAGTTACTGTAAGTGATGCAGCCAAGGGATGTGGATTTCCAAGCTCAGTCCAGCAGGGATCGGACTTAAAGGGAAGCATTTATGAAGCATGTGTCTGCTGCTCTCAGTTTCACAGGCTGGAAGAGTGTCCAAAACTGAAAGGGAAGAAGCATTGGGACAAAATTGAGTTTTTGAAGGAAAAGGGGATGTGTTTTGGCTGCCTGTGTAGTGGACACAGGAGCAAGGATTGCGACAGGCGCTTAACTTGCAAAGATTGTGGTCAGAACCATCCTACTGTGCTTCATATCCCTGGAAAGATAAGAGCCAACACAGGAAGTGAACCCACTAAGGGCACGGCACATGCTAAACCACCTGCATCAGAAACTTGCGGACATACAGGGGTGGGGAAGGAGGATAGCATTTTGTCTATCGTGCCAGTTCAGGTGAAATCCATTAGGGGAAGCAAGATAATACAAACATATGCATTCCTGGATCCTGGCAGTACGGCTACTTTCTGCTCAGAAGATCTTGTGCAAAGGCTGAAAGTTACAGGTAGGAAAACCAGTTTCCTTTTACGCACTATGGGGCAGGAAAAGGTTGTTTCAACTAGCACCCTGAATGGTTTGGAGGTGGCTGGTCTTGGCAGTAGCAGCTTCTACAGTCTCCCAGAAGTGCTTACACAAAATAAAATGCCAGTGAACACCAGTAACATTATCACACAGGAGGAATTGCAGAAATGGCCATATCTCTCTGATGTACGGATCCCATGCATTGATGCTAATGTTGACCTGTTGATTGGCACTAACACCCCTAAGGTATTGGAACCATGGGAGGTCATCAACAGCAGAGAGGATGGCCCATATGCAGTAAGAACTGTACTTGGCTGGGTGGTTAATGGTCCGCTTCGGGATGGAGAGAGCAGCAGGCCTAAAACAGGGTTCTCAGTGGCTGCTGTCAATAGGATTTCTATCTGTAAGCTGGAGGAAATGCTTATCAACCAATACAGACATGACTTCAATGAGCGAAGTTCAGAGGAACAAGGTATGTCAAGAGAAGATATGAGGTTCTTAAAGATGATGGATGAGTCAACCCAGCTGCAGGATGGACATTACAGCTTGAAAATGCCCTTCAGAAAGGACCAGCTCTCGCTTCCTAATAACCTCTCTATGGTTAAGCAAAGGCTGCTGGCATTAAAAGGGAAGTTCAGGAAAGATGAACTCTTCCACAAGGAATATACCAGCTTCTTCACTGATGTAATTAAGAATGGCTATGCAGAGAAAGTGCCTCAACATCAGCTGGAAGGTGAAAATGGAAAGCTCTGGTATATACCCCATCATGGTGTACGCCATCCCAAAAAGGGCACCTTGCGTGTTGTATTTGACTGTTCCGCTGAGTATAAGGGAACTTCACTCAACAGGCAGCTCTTACAAGGCCCAAACCTCACTAGTTCACTGTTGGGTGTTCTAACCAGATTCAGACAGGAGCCAGTGGCATTTATGGGAGACATTAAATCTATGTTTTACCAAGTTAGGGTGGCTGAAGAGGACAAGGATTTTCTGCGCTTCCTGTGGTGGCCTGAGGGCAATGTGAATCAAGAGATTGAAGAATTTCGAATGACAGTTCATTTGTTTGGGGCTGTTTCTTCCCCAAGTTGTGCCAGTTATGCACTCAGGAGAACTGCAGAGGACAGTCAGGCTAACTTCTCATTAGAGGTTGTGGAAACAGTCAGAAGAAACTTTTACGTTGATGACTGTTTGAAGAGCTCGCGCTCAGACGAGGAGGCAGTTGTCATGATTCAAGCTCTCACTGAAATCTGCCAAAAGGGAGGCTTCACTTTGACAAAGTGGATCAGTAATAGCCGGGCAGTACTGCAAACCATTGAAGAGGAGCACCGAGCGAAAGATTTAAAAGAGCTGGATTTGGATAGAGATGAGCTTCCAATCGAACGAGCTCTTGGGCTGCAATGGTGTGTGGAGTCAGACACATTCAAATTTAAAATGATGATGAAAGAACAACCACAGAGTAGGCGAGGAATGTTGTCCATAATCAGCTCGGTTTATGATCCTTTGGGTTTTCTTGCCCCAGTAACCCTCCCAGCCAAGGTTATGCTGCAAGAGCTCTGTCGGAGACGTTGTGGATGGGATAACAACATACCTGCAGACATCGGCCATCAGTGGAGAAGGTGGCTGGAAGACCTGAAAAGGTTGGCAGTACTCAAAGTTGAAAGATGCATTAAGCCAAAAGACTTTGGACAGCCTGTTAAGGCACAGCTGCACAACTTCTCTGATGCTAGTCAGGATGGGTTTGGTACTGTTACTTACCTCAGGATTGAAAACTGTAAGAGGGTCCATGTTTCTTTCCTTTTGGGTAAGGCAAGAGTTACTCCTCTAAAACCAGTAACCATTCCCCGTCTGGAGCTTGCGGCTGCTGGTTTATCTGTGCGGGTAGATCAGATGTTGAGAGCAGAATTGGAGCTGCCGCTAGATCAGTCAACTTTCTGGACAGACAGCACTGCAGTGCTCAAATACATAAAAAATGAGGATAAACGTTTCCACGTATTTGTAGCAAATAGGGTAACAACTATTCGAGATGCAACTCAAGTCTCTCAGTGGAGGTACATTAATACCAAGGACAACCCTGCAGACTATGCCTCTAGAGGTATGAAGGTTGGAGATCTGCTGAATGGGGTTAGCTGGATTGAGGGCCCAAAGTTTCTCCTTGGCCCAGAAAAGGATTGGCCTGCAGACATCACAGAGGTCACAATTGCAGATGATGATGATTTGGAGGTCAAAAGAGAAGCTACAGTAAATACCATCATTACTCAGGGCACTCCAACTGCTACAGATCAGCTTTTATCACACTTTTCAGATTGGAAGAGACTCAAAGTGGCGGTGGCATGGTTTCTCAAATGGAAGAAAATTCTGCTGCAGTTGAAACAAAGGAGAAAGGATTTATATGCTGTTGAGCGCCACATAAAAGAGGCAGGTGGATCATCTCTCAGTGTGCCACTGGAGATGGAGAGGGTCAGAAGAGCCATTGAAAGCCAGATGTTGTCAGCTGAGGATCTCTTGGATGCCGAAATGGCCATCATTCATTACAGTCAACAAAAGAGGTTCAAGAAAGAAATCGCTGCACTATCGGCTGGAAAATCTGTGTCAAGAGACAGTTCTGTGTACAAACTTGATCCATGTTTGCAGGATGGATTTCTGAGAGTAGGAGGACGGTTGAGTAAGGCTGCTTTGCCAGAGGAGACTAAGCATCCACTCATTCTGTCAAAAGATCAATACATTTCTACACTCATATTGAGGCACATTCACCAACAAGTGGGTCATGGTGGAAGAAATCTCACTCTGTCAAAACTGCGCAACAATTTTTGGATAACAAATTCTAATGCAGCTGTGAGGAAAATTATAACACAATGCTGCTTCTGCAGGCGGTATAAGGGAAGAGTAGGTGAGCAAAAAATGGCTGACCTACCAAAGGAGAGGCTTCTTCCTGATCTCCCTCCCTTTACAAATGTCGGAGTAGATTACTTTGGGCCTTTGGAAGTAAAGAGAGGTCGAAGTATCTGTAAACGTTATGGTGTCATCTTTACCTGTCTTGCAAGCAGAGCCATTCATTTGGAAGTTGCTCCATCCCTGGACACTGATGCATGTATTAATGCTATACGAAGGTTCATCAGTCGAAGAGGACAAGTGTCCAGTATGCGTTCAGATAATGGAACCAATTTTGTGGGAGCAGAGAAAGAGCTGAGGGAAGCGCTATCATCATTAAATCACAACCGGATACAGAGAGTTCTTTTGCAGGATGGTATCCAGTGGAACTTTAACCCACCTTCAGCATCACACCATGGTGGTGTCTGGGAACGTGCTATCCGCATGGTGAGGAAAGTTCTCACTTCTGTGCTGCATTTGCAAACTCTGGATGATGACGGTCTGCATACAGTCCTGTGTGAGGTGGAGTCTATATTGAATGGTCGTCCCCTCACCAACCTTTCAGATGATCCTAATGACCTCGAACCTCTCACTCCTAACCACATTCTTCTGTTGAAAGGGAAACTAGTCATGTCACCTGGACTTTTTAACAAGGATGACATGTATGTGAAAAGGAGATGGCGACAAGTGCAGTACATTGCAGATCTATTTTGGAAACGATGGGTACAGGAATACCTCCCTCTGCTGCAAGAACGCCAGAAATGGAATCAGACAAGGAGAAACTTCATTCCAGGAGACATCGTTGTTGTTATGGATTCTGCTGCTCCTCGTGGATCTTGGCTTCTGGGCAGAATTTTGAAGACTTTCCCGGACAAAAAAGGATTAGTACGCTCTGTGCGTCTCCAGACGAAGACAAACATTTTGGAAAGACCTGTCAGTAAGCTTTGCTTATTGCACGAAGCCAGAAGCACTTAGGGATGAGAGATAGTGACTTTGAAAAAAAAAAAAAAAAAAAAAGGGTTATGTTTTCTTTTTTGTTGTTATTGTTGTTAGATTCACTTTTATATGCATGTCACTTAAGTTATGGCTCTATTTGTTTACATGTGAAGGTAATTGTAATGTCTGTTGTCATTCAATTAGGGGCCGGCGTGTTAGAGCCATTTGTATTTGTGTGTGTGTTTGAGTAATGCACTGGTTGCCACAGTAGGTGGCGTATTGAATGGCAACACATGAAATGTACAAGTAGAAGAGGAGGCAATTACTCCTCAGGTGTGTTGCTTACCGGGGAGAAGCACACAGTTTTTGACCGTCGCCGTTCAGAGCCCAATGTTTAAGCCTTTTGATTATTTTCATGTAAGTTATTGGTATAACGTATGTGAGTGAAGACCAAAGGCTGTTTTGTTACACGGTAAATAAATACATCATAATCGGAAGCACAAGTCGGATGTTTTGATTTATCTTATGGAGCCACCTCATGACGACGCGTCAATTACGCATCCCGGTAGCAGCCCCTCATTGTGGCTTAGGTTTATTTAGTTGAACCCAAGTCATTACACTAACATTACAGTTAAAGTACATTAACTGTAAAGACCGTTCTTTGCTAATTTTGTGTATTTTAAACATGTTCAAGCAATTAAACCTTGTGCAAAGGAACATTACATTTAGTCTGCCATGGAACACCAGTTTTCAAAGTAAGCTGAGTAATTTCCCTCATAAAACAATTGAACAGAAGCCTCAATTACCTGGATACAAAATTATAGTCGTAGGGAACGTTAGATGGACGATTGTACATAGATATGAAAATATAAACACATTGAACAACACTGCTCATTTATGACAATCACATAGCGACATTTATCACAATTTTCTCACAACATTTCACTCACTTCTCAAACTTCAAAACCTGTCCCAGTGAAAATAGTCCAGCCGCATATCGTTCCCCTTCTCTGTCCCTGTATCTTCTGTCTCTCTACACTGTCCTGTGAAACAGAGGCATAAAAAGCCCACCAAAAAATCATTATGAATTGTTCACCCATCCGCCAGCAATAATAGTCCCCCAGTAACATGGACCAATAATACAGACAGGCCTCTGCTCACTTCCATTGTGGCAACATTTAGTTTTGAGCCTTGATCACACTGGGACAGTTTTATGGACAGTGACGTACTACTCTTGCATTGTTCTCTAAAATATGGGCCAGTAGTAATTGCACATTGTCACTTAACTTCAGCTGCTTGACTTCAAGTATTGAGCATCATTATGAAATTAACATTTGCCAGATGTTAATTTTGTAATTAATTATGCATTTTAAGGAAACTATTCCTTATTCCTTAGTCCATACACACGTGCAAATTGGACAACTATTCTCTTACTTTCAATCAATTTAATAAAATCAAGCATTTTATTAAATTATATATGTTTCGGTGTAGTTTTATTGTATGGGTCCATACATTTCTTTTTTTTTTGAAGTATATTTTTTGGGCTTTTTATGCCTTTATTTGATAGTATAGTGGAGAGAGACAGGAAACGGGGAGTCAGAGAGGGGGAATGACATGCATCGAAAGGCCGTCCGATGCGGGATTCGAACCGGGGCCAACTGCAGCGAGGACTGTAGGCTCTACACATGGGGCGCCTACTTAGACCACTACGCTACACGACGCCCCGGGTCCATACATTTCTAATTATTTTCAAGGAAGGTTCCTATAAATATATTATACTGTACTATGTATTTGCCACAGATCACACACAGACTAGAGGAAGTATTATGTTTGTACACTGCCAATGAATTAATTAGAAAATAAATTTGACTAATAAATTAGGTGAAACAAAATTTCTAAAAATGCATAATTTGGAATACAGTCACCCATATGTCTTTCTGGCAGACTTGGAGAGATGAGCTAGATGAACTACTGTAAATGGTAATGTCATAAGCATGTCACAATATTTCGACGGTAGTTATTTTTTTATCATTAGCGCATAGATTTGAATTAGTTAAATGTCAGAGGTTGCTATAGCCATAAAAGGCAATCACTGCTGGAACATTTACAGTACATCCTGGTTCCTGTCACACAACAGAGGTTTTATGTTCTACTAAAGTTGATTTTCATATTATATCACTTTAGTAATCTGCATGGTTGTCTAAGGGATAATGAGGAAATGTTAAATGTGAAATATCAGAGGTTGGTGTAGCTATCAAAGGAACTGCTGCAGTTACATCCTGATCCCTGTCAAACAAAAGAGATTTTAAACGCTGCTATAGATGATTTACATATCATATCACTTTAATAATCTATATGGTTGCCAAGGGGATATTGAGGTAATGCTGGGCTCACATACTAGGGAGGAGTCTTTTAGAGGACATAGTCCTTGTTCAAGTTCTCAAAGAAGACTCAGAAGTTTGACAATATACAGACGGCTTTGGAAAAGGTCGCTTCCTCTCACAGGGTCGATTAACCTTTATATCTCTGTTCACTATGCAACTTTATGTAGTTCTGACCATTCTGGTTATGACTCTGTCCACAGGTAAGAATCTGTTTATTATATTATTTGTGCTTTAATTGAGCATTTTAACATAAAATTGTTGTGGCTCTAAGGCCACAGCAAATATCTGAGGGATTAGAGAGTTTTATTCAATTGATTGTGCTGTAAAAATATCACATCTACCAAATGAGGCCAACAGAGAAACTGATTCAGGCAGGCTAACTAAGAGAGTATAAAATAAACTATACTGAAAATAAAAACCTTGAATGTAACAGCGTGGTGCCAGAGGTGAGGTGGGTCTTGTATAACCTGGAGACAGAGGCCAGCTGCCTCCAGTTACACCCAGTGTATATTTCTTTTAGATGTGATATAAAATGTTGAAGTTCTGTTTTTAAATCAGTGTTTTCTTCTTTTTTTTTATGGTGAAAAATCTGAAAAACAACAAGCCTCAGATTAGGAGTATTTAAAACCATGTGTGACAGTATTTTGTGTTTCTGCGTAGCATATGGATTAGTATGCTTCAAATGTGCGACCTCCAACCGTCCATCCTGCATTGGGATCGAAGTTTGTTCAGGCTCTAACGACCGCTGTTTCTCCATCAGTGTTGCCGGTAAGTTGCTCTTCCACACCAAAAGTTTTATATCTACTGATGCTGACGATTCCTAAGATATTATCTTTCAGAATGGGTCTAGGCTGATATGTTGCTGTATTGAATACCGGGTGTTTTTTGTTGTTGGTGAAAGTGAGGTTTTTCCATCATGTCTTACAGGTTTGGTCACTAAGGGCTGCAAAAACCGTTTTCTATGTTTAATCCCCAACTCTTGCTGTGAAACGGACCTCTGTAACAGCGCCATTCCCACTGGTAACAGCACCATTCCCACTGGTAACAGCGCCATTCCCACTGGTCCCAGTGTCGTCCTCCTGCTGGTATCATCAGCCATCATCACACTCTTTCTCTGAGACTCTGGATTTGACTTTTTTTCTTACCAAATTTGTATAACTCAAGATGAATAAAGAAAATTCCAATGAATTCCAAAATGAATGACCAAGTATCTTTTACCAGTATCTGATACAAATCAGATACAAATCAAGTTCACACTTCCTCCATGAAATGGCTGTCTGCCCACACTCTAGGCCAACACTGAAAAAGCTTTCACTTTCTTCCGCATTTTATGTTACTAAACTAACTGCCAGCCATATAAATGAAAGCGTTACAACCCTAAATACTATTAAATACTCACTCTTGAGTATTATGTGACACAGTTTAATTCACTTTCAGCACTGCAGGTAGTGACTACCGGTCACATTTTCTTTTTGGGGTTTTACCATAGCTGTATAAGCTCGCTGCTGACACCGCAACAGCACAGCACTGTAGACAGAAAATTAGATTTACCTTTATCGTGCAGAATGTATTAACAGCTGCACAAAGACAGCATTTTCAAAACCTACATATATAGTATGACTTAATAACTTTGACTAATGAATTAGGTGAAACAACACTTCTAAAAATGCATGATTTGAAGTGTTGTGCAATGTGTTTATATTTTCATATTAATGTACTCGGCCATCCAACGTCAGGTCATTGTGAAGCTAGCTATATGCAGTAATATTAGAATCACATCACTAAGGTAATGTTAGCCAATCAGATGAATGGAAAGCTGCACCCGTGTATGGAGACATATTGGTTATATTAGACTAACATTACAGTTAAAGTACATTAACTGTAAAGACCGTTCTTTGCTAATTTTGTGTATTTTAAACATGTTCAAGCAATTAAACCTTGTGCAAAGGAACATTACATTTAGTCTGCCATGGAACACCAGTTTTCAAAGTAAGCTGAGTAATTTCCCTCATAAAACAATTGAACAGAAGCCTCAATTACCTGGATACAAAATTATAGTCGTAGGGAACGTTAGATGGACGATTGTACATAGATATGAAAATATAAACACATTGAACAACATTGCTCATTTATGACAATCACATAACGACATTTATCACAGTTTTCTCGCGACAACATTTCACTCACTTCTCAAACTTCAAAACCTGTCCCAGTGAAAATAGTCCAGCCGCATATCGTTCCCCTTCTCTGTCCCTGTATCTTCTGTCTCTCTACACTGTCCTGTGAAACAGAGGCATAAAAAGCCCAAAAAAAATTATGAATTGTTCACCCATCCGCCAGCAATAATAGTCCCCCAGCAACATGGACCAATAATACAGACAGGCCTCTGCTCACTTCCATTGTGGCAACATTTAGTTTTGAGCCTTGATCACACTGGGACAGTTTTATGGACAGTGACGTACTACTCTTGCATTGTTCTCTAAAATATGGGCCAATAGTAATTGCACATTGTCACTTAACTTCAGCTGCTTGACTTCAAGTATTGAGGATCATTATGAAATTAACATTTGCCAGATGTTTTGTAATTAATACTGACCCAGGGACTAAAGGGTGAGACAAATACATAATTATTGTATTGTATTTTTAGGAAACTATTCCTTATTCCTTAGTCCATACACACGTGCAAATTGGACAACTATTCTCTTACTTTCAATCAATTTAATAAAATCAAGCATTTTATTAAATTATATGTTTCGGTGTAGTTTTATTGTATGGGTCCATACATTTCTAATTATTTTCAAGGAAGGTTCCTATAAATATATTATACTGTACTATGTATTTGCCACAGATCACACACAGACGAGAGGAAGTATTCTGTTTGTACACTGCCAATGAATTAATTATAAAATAAATTTTACTAATAAATTATGTGAAACAAACTTTCTAAAAATGCATAATTTGGAATACAGTCACCCATATGTCTTTCTGGCAGACTTGGAGAGATGAGCTAGATGAACTACTGTAAATGGTAATGTCATAAGCATGTCACAATATTTCGACGGTAGTTATTTTTTATCATTAGCGCATAGATTTGAATTAGTTAAATGTCAGAGGTTGCTATAGCCATAAAAGGCAATCACTGCTGGAACATTTACAATACATCCTGATTCCTGTCACACAACAGAGGTTTTATCTTCTACTAAAGTAGATTTTCATATTATATCACTTTAGTAATCTGCATGGTTGTCTAAGGGATAATGAGGAAATGTTAAATGTGAAATATCAGAGGTTGGTGTAGCTATCAAAGGAACTGCTGCAGTTACATCCTGATCCCTGTCAAACAAAAGAGATTTTAAACGCCGCTATAGATGATTTACATATCATATCACTTTAATAATCTATATGGTTGCCAAGGGGATATTGAGGTAATGCTGGGCTCACATACTAGGGAGGAGTCTTTTAGAGGACATAGTCCTTGTTCAAGTTCTCAAAGAAGACTCAGAAGTTTGACAATATACAGACGGCTTTGGAAAAGGTCGCTTCCTCTCACAGGGTCGATTAACCTTTATATCTCTGTTCACTATGCAACTTTATGTAGTTCTGACCATTCTGGTTATGACCTTGTCCACAGGTAAGAATCTGTTTATTATATTATTTGTGCTTTAATTGAGCATTTTAACATAAAATTGTTGTGGCTCTAAGGCCACAGCAAATATCTGAGAGATTAGAGAGTTTTATTTAATGATTGTGCTGTAAAAATATCACATCTACCAAATGAGGCAAACAGAGAAACTGATTCAGGCAGGCTAACTAAGAGAGTATAAAATAAACTATACTGAAAATAAAAACCTTGAATGTAACAGCGTGGTGCCAGGTTCTAAAAAATCAATGATCCTTAGATTTACAGTATCCTAAACCTTTAGTGACAGTATTCTGCATTTCTGTACAGCATCTGGATTAAGGTGCTTCAGATGTATAACCACCAACCCTGAATCCTGCACATGGATCACAACTTGTCTTGTCTTCTACAACCGTTGTTACTCCCTCGAAGTGAACGGTAAGTTGAAGCATTTATATCTAATATTGAGCATTTCAAAAATATTATCTATCAGACAGGGTCTGATCTGATTTGTTGCTGTACTGAACGCCTGCTGGGCTTTTTTTATTTTTTGAAACTGAGGTTTTTCCATCATGTCTTACAGGTCTCATCACTAAGGGCTGCAAAAACAGTCTTCGATGTTCATTCCCCGACTCTTGCTGTGAAGGGGACTTGTGTAACAGTCCCGAACCCACAACCACGCTCACACCCACACCCACACTCATAACCACAACCACAATCACTGGTCTGGTTTTTATTTGGTGAAAATTCTGAAAATCAATGATCCTTAGATTTACAGTATCCTAAACCTTTAGTGACAGTATTCTGTATTTCTGTACAGCATCTGGATTAAGGTGCTTCACATGTGTAACCACCGACCCTGAATCCTGCACACTGATCTCAACTTGTCCTGCCTTCTTCAACCGTTGTTTCTCCCTCGAAGTGAACGGTAAGTTGAAGCATTTATATCTAATATTGAGCATTTCAAAAATATTATATATCAGACAGGGTCTGATCTGATTTGTTGCTGTACTGAACGCCTGCTGGGCTTTTTTATTTTTTGAAACTGAGGTTTTCTCATCATGTCTTACAGGTCTCGTCACTAAGGGCTGCCTACACAGTGCTCTATGTGTAAACCCCATGGATTGCTGTGAAGGGGACTTGTGTAACAGTGCCATACCTACACACACACCCACACTCATACCCACAACCACAACCACAACCACAACCACTGGTATCATGATTTCTCTTTTTTGTTGTAATTGAAAATTCTGAAAATCAATGATCCTTAAATTTACAGTATCCTAAACCTTTAGTGACAGTATTCTGTATTTCTGTACAGCATCTGGATTAAGGTGCTTCACATGTGTAACCACCAACCCTGAATCCTGCACACAGATCTCAACTTGTTCTGCCTTCTCCAACCGTTGTTACTCCAAGGAAGTGAACGGTAAGTTGAAGCATTTATATCCAATATTGAGCATTTCTAAGATATTATCTTTCGGACGGGGTCTGAGCTGATTTGTTGCTGTACTGAACGCCTGCTGGGTTTCTTTTCGTTGTTGCAACTGAGGTTTTCCCATAATGTCTTACAGGTCTCATCACTAAGGGCTGCAAAAACAGTGTTCTATGTGTAAACTCCATGAATTGCTGTGAAGGGGACTTGTGTAACAGCGCCATACCCACACGGACACCCACACTCATACCCACAACCACAACCACAACCACAACCACACCCGCTGGTATCATGATTTCTCTTTTTTGTTGTTATTGAAAATTCTGAAAATCAATGATCCTTAGATTTGGAGTTTCCTAACTCATTTGTTCATTATTCTGTATTTCTGTACAGCATCTGGATTAAGGTGCTTCACATGTGCAACCATCATCTCTGAATTCTGCACACGGATCTCAACTTGTCCTGCCATAGCTGACAGTTGTTTCTCTCTTGAAGTGAGAAGTAAGTTGTTCTTCCACACCTGAAGCGTTTCAAAAATATTATCTATCCGACAGGGCCTGCGCTAATATGTTGTACTGGATGTCTAGTGGTTGTTATTGTTGAAACAGAGGTTTTTCCATTATGTCTTACAGGTCTCTTCAGTAGGAAGATTGTTAAGGGCTGCCAAGTCAAGGAGCTATGTGTAAAATCCATGGATTGCTGTGAAGGAGACTTGTGTAACAGTGCCATACCCACTGTTCCCAGCGTCATCTTACCGCTGGTATTCTCAGCCATCGTCACACTCTTTCTCTGAGGCTCTGGATTTGACTCTTTTTTTTTTCTTACAAAATTGAAGAAGAATAAACAAGAAGTCTCTAAATCTAATAATCTTTTGTATGATGATGATGATGTTCCTTTCAATGTTATATTTTGTACAGTTTATTAAAATATGCAGGACTGTATCAGGAACACCACATTCACATAACCCAGTTGGATGTTTTCCTTCAATTCTCCAAATACTTTTTGAACCCACAATGCCTCAGCCTCAGTCTACTTAACTTCCTCTCTTCAGCTTCCAGAATAACAAATAATTTTTTAACCACAGGTTGAAGAGAAATGTAATGTCTCCATTTTGCATCTTTTTTTCCATTGTTCTCGTCACTTCTTTTCAATGCTTTCTCTGATTTTTCTTTGAAGTTCAACTTTTCAAAAGGATATATTCATATCTATTTCTGTTTTCTTTAAAGTCGTCTTAACAATATGATCTGCAGTTTCATTACCCTGAACTCCATTGTGCCTAGGGCCCCAGAATAGCCTGATTTTTCAAGCAGGTCGCCTGCTTCATCATTGGGAGGCAAGATATGTTTAACTTAATATCTCTGTTTAATGTTTATGTGTTGTCCTGAGTTTTTGTCCTAGTCAATTTATGAGTTTTATTACAAATAAATTTTAATGATTGGACATGCTATTAGGGATTCACTGAGACGCAACAATACCTAATGGCCGGAGAGAGGAAGTAAATATTCCAAGACCCTCTTGGCCTCTGCCGCCATATCTACATGGTTGTCCTGGGACATGACGGATGTTATTCAGGACAATAAAAAGGAAGGTCTTGGAATGTTTACTTCCTCTCTCCGGTTCTTTCACAGGGTTGACTAAAAGTAATACTAAAAATAAACTCAAATGAACTAATGTTAACCTCAAGAAGAATAAACATTGTGTCATGTAAAAGCTGTGACTGACTACAGATCAATATTTGTTCAAAAATAACAACGGTTCTGCATTTCACATCACTACAGCAAAAATAGGTTTGTTATGAAGTAATTGTAAAAAATTAGTGACAAAACACAACATAAAACATGAATCTTAAGTAAATTAATAAATTGTGGTCAGCTGTTGATTCTGACGATTGTTGAAGCAAACCATTACTATCTGGTCTGGTATTTACTTTTTTACACTTATCACCATATAACTGTGCTGTACTGAATGCCCGGTGACTATGGTTATTGAAAAATAAAACTGATGTTTTTCCATTATGTCTTACAGGTCTCATCTTTATGGGCTGTTGTAACAGCAAATAATGATCTTGAAATGCAATGTTGTTACAAGATAACATTATTGCTTCATCTGTGAGTGGTTCTTATATTTTGGCTAGTGGGTTTACATAGCACATTAAAAATAAAATAGTTCAATAGTTCATTAGTGATAAAAGTAAATATCCATCATTTCTTGGCAAGATGCGAGGAAATGCAAATATTCAAGACGATCAAAATGTTGAACAATGAAAGGAAGGACTTGAAAAGTTCACATCCTCCCTCCGGTTTTCCTTTCACAGATTTGACTGGAAGTAATATATAATATGTGCCAGTTAAAGTTGACATTAACCAGTTTGACTAGTTTGTTTGTAGGAGTTCAAACAAAGACACATTCAATGAATTATCCATGTGAAATTCTAATTCCAGTTTTGGCGGTTTGCATGTTTTCAACTCATTTTAAGGATGACACTGTTTTGTTTGAGGTAATAAAAACATTCTCTGACTTCTTTAGCTTTTGAAGTCCTTCCAATATTCACTGGTTAATTTCATTTTGCATCATTTTTAACTTAAAATTATATATTTCAACTTTTCACAAAACACTAAACACACACTGTTTGTAGACAGACAATTGAACTGGTTTTTGTTTTCTTTGGTGTAGTATACTTTAATGCAGTAAGTATTCACAGTCGCTTAAGGACCCTTAACATCATTGTTCACTTTAGAAATGCATTTCCATTTAGACTCACTACCACCGGATGGTCACAAGATGGTGCCAAAGTAAGGCCTTTTCAAAACATGGAGTAGGTGTACAGTGGCGAGGTGAGCTGAGGTTATTCGGCTTTCTTGGCAGGAGGCCTTCTGAAAAAAAGCAAATTGTAATAAAAAGGACTGAGAGGTTGGACTATAAAAAGGAAGGATTTGAGAGCGTTCACATCTCCTCTCCGGATCTCCTCTCACAGGGTTGATTAAGTCTGTTTTCCTCTCTGTTCATGATGCGGCTTTATGGAGCTCTGATCCTGTTCATGATTCTGTCCACAGGTGAGAACAGCAGGTGTTTTGATTCACTTTGGATGGATATTGTAATATAAAGAAATTAAAGTTATCAATCTGTAGAAGTTGTTGTTCTAGTTGTTCTCCAAAAAAGGCAGCGGTGTCCAAAAGCCGTTTTGAATACGTGAATGTATGAATTTAAACATACTTATTTTAAATAATATTAAAAAGGATGGAAATATTTTGTAAGTGGTGATTTTGAAAATACCATTTGCAACACTTCCACATTGTAGTGTAATAATTTCTGTTTTCCATGGAGGGGCTATAAGTTTGTTTGCATTTTCTCTCACGTTTCATGTTGCATTAGTGTAATTTTTCCCAGCTGTTGTTGCAGAAGAAATTACCGCAGACCTTTCTGATGACTGTCTTCTTACTGTAGGAAACCTGTTTTAAATGTGTGGAAACGTTAAAATTTGTAAAACATTTTAACTTGTAAAATTGTGAGCCTAACATTTGGAGTGTCTTAATCCATGTGTGACAGTATTTTGTATTTCTGTACAGCATGTGGATTGAAATGCTACACGTGTGTAACTCCTCACCCTACACTCTGCAGACGGATTTCAACTTGTCCTGAACCCCTGGACCGTTGTTTTGCCGTCAATGTCTCAGGTAAGTTGTGCTACACCACTAGAAGTATCTATATCTAACACTGAACTCTTCAAAGATATTATCTATCAGACAGGGTCCGAGCTGATACGTTGCTGTACTGAATGCCTGGTGGTTTTTGTCGTTGTGATTCAAAACTGAGGTTTTTCCATCATGTCTTACAGGTATCCTCACTAAGGGCTGTCGAAGAAGTATTAACTGTGTAAGACGTACGCATTGCTGTGAGGAGGACTTGTGTAACAGCACCATACCCACTGGTCCCAGTGCCATCCTCCTGCTGGTATCCTCAGCCATCACTTCACTCTTTCTCTGAGGCTCTGGAGCATCTACAGCTGAGAATATCAAAATACTTTTTTTTTTATAAAACAAATTTGTATGACTCAAGACCAATAATAGATTAAACCTAATAATTTACTGAATAAAACCACTATATGATGAACTATTAATTTGTTTAATTCCCATGGTTCTTCTTTTTAGTTCCTTAGGTTTAACATTACTATTTCAAGCAATATATAGCCTAGCTTTGTTATGAAGCCATAATTAGAAAGTTGAGCGACAAAACAAGACTTAGAATATGAGTAACTGTGTGCAAATCAATAAATTATATTGTTAATTGTTGATCCTGAAGATTATTGAAACAGACCACCATGTGTTTTGTTATTTTTAACACTTACAACTGCAAAGTGCTCATAACTCTCCCTGGCAGACTTAAGAGAAACTAAAGGAACTCATGTTGAAATAAACTTGCCCCCAAACTTTAACATTAGTTATGTTTTATTATTTACACAGATTTCAAAAAGCTGGATGTGAAATGTCAGATTTTTACATTAGTATTTATTGCGTCTGTATCACAGCAGAGATGTATCTCGACTCAAGCGAAGTAAAAGATTTGTTTTTGTAAAAAATCTGGTAAATGTAGCTGCATCTGCTCAGGGATCCTTCGCTTAGTAAATATCCTTTTTGTCTGGGCTGCACATCTTATTGTACAGTTCTGAGAATTCAAGTTTTTCATCCATCTTTCAGTTCAAGCTGTGGCCAACAGTGATTGGCTGTGACCACAAAGGTCATCGTAACTCGGGTCTAAATTCAACAAATTTGAACTTTTGCAACACACCACACATACAACAATGGCAAGGCACACACATCAGTTGTCTCTCTGTGATAATGTCAAGTGTTTGTAGAACATACGGTGCACATGCTCAGAGGCTTGCTTATGGAATGTGGGATATAGTAGGAAAAACAAGGGTCTGGCCCTTGTAGAGGATTTTATATTAATCTGCTTTTATACTTTTAATAAAATAATGTGTGCATTGTTGATGTAACCATAATATGCTTATAACTACGTGACTTTTTATAAAACTTGCTGTGCAACGTTACAGAAGAACAGACTGAACTTATGATATTGTTTGAAGGCCACCTGGGGAAAAACAACTCCTTATATGGTAGACATCCCGGAACAGAAGACAGACAAAAAACGAGGAATAGAGTAGCGTATTGTCTCTGTTTGTGTGAATCTCTCACAGATCCACCGCCACAAGGGCTGTCCCGCGTAGGGGAGACAGATAACACGAGGTGAAACAAAACAGAGAACACGTGGAGGAGCAAAACAACGAAGACAGCGGCATGGACCGATAAGAAGAGACTCAACCCACATTGTATTATTTTTTTCTGTGTAAGAATATGAAAGACTGGGTCAGGAAGAGGCAGAGTGTCAGACTTCCTGAACTGGCACAACTGCATGTTGTTGTCAGGGAGAGATAGTTTGGCCCAGAGCTCTGTAACGATCTCTTTTTTCTAATTCTATATTGCTGTTAGCTTTAATAAATGCTGGGATTTTAACTTTTAATGAGTGTCCTGTTTCCTTCATCAAACCAACACGCGAGTTCAGGTGACAAACTCAACACCCTGCACATAACGTGTTGGTCGGCACATTACCATTTCGCAGTCGTTGAAGCACACCACACACACAGAAATGAGGAAGTGTATGCAAATGCTGACTGGACAGAGCTATGGAACTCAGCACTGAAAAACTGACTAATACAATCTTCCACGTTCTAATAAATATGTGAGTAAGTATGTTTTCTCAACACATATTTACATAAACATTAATGTAGCTAACATTGATATTGACATATGTAGCAGCAACATCAAAATTAGTGATTTTCCTCGACTTAATTGCTACTGTTATATGTGATATGACAAGATGTGACCATTCATCCAGTCCCTCCTACCACTATTGCCAACCTGCCAGCACTACCAGTGAGGGCCTGATGATTAGGAATGATGATGCACGTAAATGTGCATTCAGTTTAGCATCATTGCATATTTTCTTTACTGAGCATTTTAACTGCATCCACCCTCTGCCTATCAGCAGTGAACATCTTACTGCCCCTCCCAACCACATATGTCAAAGCGGCATATCTCCACTGTCAGACACCAATAAAAAAAACAACCACAGAATTAGACTGTTAGATATTCATCCCCACCCACACTATGTATATGGGATTCCCATATTGTTGTCTCAGGTGCAAAAGTGCATGCATAAACAGTATGTACAGAAAAACAGACATGTAAGAGACATTTGCATATGTCTGGAATGATTAAAAGCACCTACAGATGGAGTGTGTGTCTTTTTTTTTCTATCCAGCTAATTTTATTTTTTGGTGGCTGACAGCGGAGATATGCCAGTTGGAGGTATGTGGTTGGGAGGGGCAATAAGGTGTTCACTGCTGATAGGGTGGATAGTCAGTTTTGATACTTGGCAAAAATATGAGGCGACACTAAACTGAATTCACATTTACAAACGTCATCGTTCCTAAAACACCCCAGGCCTTCACTGCTGGTGCTAGCAGGAGGGTGGCCACAGAAGAAGCCCCCTCCTGCACGCTGGAGGTCAGGGCATGGCTACATGTGTATCCAAAAAGGTTATAAATCCAGCTTCCAGTGAGGGGCACTTGGGTGGCAGTGATGGGAAAGGAGTGGATCAAACTTTGCGGCCTTTAGGCAACACTGTGCGGATCAGTGACGGGTCACAGCTGAGTCACTGAAAATCATTATTATTATTATTATCATCAATATTTGACTTGTTATTCACTTTTGAGTGAATAATCCTGTAGTTATGACTTTGGGGGTGTTTTATGTCTTCAGGTTCAACTGTAATCACAATTAATTAATACTATTAGCCATTTCTTCAGTTAAAAATAATCAGTAGGATTCATGTCTGCAGCCTGGAGAGAAACAGGCTTTCTGCCAGGGGGACCTGTCACTGTGCGCATGTAAGCGCAGCTGTCAGTGCCAGGAAAGGACAATTTGGGAAACCTGAGCTGGTAACTGCAGCTTTAAGGTCACAAACTGAGGACAATATTACTCAGGACAATATATACAGATAAAGGACATTATATCTGTGTAGAACATACAAACTAAGGACAATATTTTTTTTGTATGTAGTGGAGTTGAAGAACAAAGCCCACACCATGTGACGTTTTGGGTCTTGACATTTTTAAGCTTCCTGTGTAGCTAACTGTCTTAACTGTGAGTGAGTGGGAGAGCATATTTTCAGGGCAGAGTGATGAAGAATTGTGATTGGCGCAAAGTGGGTTTAACAGTAAAGAGCGAATGTAACTACAGTACACCCACATCATAAGCTTTATAACAGTTTGTCATAACATACAGTAAATAATGTTAAAAGAGTTAGCTAATGTTTCAACTACTGAGCTTTTCAACCATGTCTGAAGAATGAAGAAGGATAAGATTTGCGCAAGATATGCCACTACTCAGGGTACTGATGTTTTCTTGATGAAACCCTTGACAGGTTGAAGGCTAACAAACCTGCTGCCCATCATTTGCATGCATGTTTTCTAACTTGAAGCTGCTCTCTCTGTGTATTTTGGTCACACATATCACCGTTTCTTGACCCATCATTGGCAACTGTTTATCAGTGAACAGCTTGAAACCACTGGCAGGGGTGAACACTCCAACGCACACATACGCAAGTATTTTTTGGCACAAGACAAGCAAAATAACTGTTTATTACAACACTGCCACCTACTGCCGCTAGCAGTTCAAAAATCCACAGGGTATCTTTCATTTCTTGAAAGTACACCAAAATCTCATAAAGCAAAATGGAAGTCACAGAGTCGCAGAAGCCTCAACATTTTGGTAAACCAGAGATGCATGTCTGGTGTTGTCTGAGTTAACTGAGCTCATCAGGGTTGACTGACAGTGTTGACCAGGCAAAAGCGTTGTGGATTGCGAAGACACTGAATGGTCAGAAGCGGGAGATCTCACCATCTCTCCGTTGCCACTAACCTGTTTCTTTTGCAACATCCTGTCTATAAAACATTACCACACTGCTAACCCGTCATAATTCTGTGAGCGTGCAGGTGCTCACAGAGCTTGCAAGCCTGTGTCTAAATGTTTGCAGGCAGAAACAAAATGTACAAGTCTACAAAACTAAGATTACAGATGTACAGATGCACTACAGATAAACTTCAGTGCACAATGATTGAATGTTTGGGGTTCATTGTTACCTTTGCCAAGGAGGTTATGTTTTGACCTGTGTCCGTTGGTTTGTTAGCATGTTTACGCAAAAAGTACTGAACTGATTTGCACTAAACTTGGTGACGAGATGGGCAAAGGAAGTCAAATTGATTCTTGCAAATAGGTATTTGGCCCCCCTCACAAGGTCCCGGGAAAACCAGCTCTTTGAAATCCCTCAGTGTAGAACTTCCCACACAGGCCAGGTTATCTAATGCAGCATGTGGATGTAGACTAGGGCACAAAGCTCATGCAGATAATTCATCAGTGTAGATTTGCTTATGTTAAACCTATCTGCAACACCGCTATGGGACCCCTGGTTGGCCAAAGACCATAGACAGGCCAGGGCACTGTTTGCCAGTGGGATTTCGCTTTTATATAGATTCTGATAGATCGGACAAAGGATGGTTATAAAATCCTAGGTAGCAAAGGCAAGATAATACACACCTGCACTTGTGCTTCAGAAAGCCTGAAATGAGCGCTACACTCAGGCAGACTGATGAGAGGGATGACATCCTCCACCAATCATTCCTAGAGAAGGAAGAACACAAACTTTACACCACAGCACAGACTGTAATATCAATCTGAACTGATTGCATGTAGTTTCTATAGTACCACAACTTCTCTGAACAAACCCACAGTTATTTCATCAGTATAGGCTGATGGCTACAAAAGAAAGTAAGCCTTCCCTCAGTGGATCTGCTAGCTATTTCTGTAGCATAGCACTCCACTGAGTATTGATGAATTTAACAATAACCAACAGTAATAACCTTGACTGTTCTGTCAACTTTAGGATCAAGGATGAAAGGGCCTGACAGGTTGTAAGTACTATGCCTGTTGCTGTGCTACGCTTCCTTCTTTAAATTGGTCATCTAACCAACCCTGATTCTTACATTTTAAAACTTGGCTAAAGAAATCTGGAAAATTTGGTTTGAGCATTTTAATGCGTCAGCACTCAAATCAATTATAGCAAGACAAACGCATTTAAGC
Organism: Seriola aureovittata; assembly: GCF_021018895.1. Classification (NCBI taxonomy): domain Eukaryota; kingdom Metazoa; phylum Chordata; class Actinopteri; order Carangiformes; family Carangidae; genus Seriola; species Seriola aureovittata. The sequence continues at coordinate 23,832,028 of NC_079368.1, forward strand.
ATTATTTAAGACATTTTACCTGCGGTGTTGATTGAATTCGCCATGCACCGTGATGAGGATTTCTTAAACATTGATTTCTTCTGCCTTATAAAAAAAAAAAGGGTAAATGCCGCGCCCGCCATTTTGTTATCGTTGCGTCAACGTGCGTCACGCTACGCGGAAGTAGACTGTTGTCGACTGTACTGCAGACCTTTTTTTTCCCCACACCTGCAGTCACTGGTGGTTCATGTTGACCATCAAGTCAGGTGAAGTCAGCCACAGATCGATGTCGAACCTTATCTTACCTTATGATTCAAGCTATGATTGATTCGTATTAAGGAACACAAGGTGTGCCGTGAAAACATTCCCCTCACCAGTGCACCATCACCACCACCATCACCACCACCATCACCATCACCACCACCAGCAGCAGCAGCAGCAGCAGCGGCCTGGAGTGTTGAGACAACGCAGGTTTGGTCCACCGATTAAAAATGCTGAGACTTGTCCTGTCCTCTTGAACCGCAGTGTCTCCCTCAATGTGAAGGGTAAGTTACCTCCACACCTTAAGTAACTAATGAACCTCAACGACATAATCGACCAGACAGGTCCCATCACTAATAGGTGCCAAAGCAGTGTTATATGTGTTGGCCCCATGGCTTGCTGTGAAGGGGACTTGTGTAACAGTGCCATACCCACTGGTATCCTCAGCCATCATCACGCTAGCCTATCAATATGTAAAATCTGTAAATGATTACAGATCAATATTTCTTAAAAAAAAAAAAAACACACAATATATTCAAACATTGAATTGTTTAATAATGTCAGTTCTGCTTCACTATTTACAGCAAAAATCACTTTATGAAACCCTAATTAGAAAGATGAGTGACAAAACAGGACATAAAACATGAACAATCATGAAATCAATAGAGTGCATGTTAGCTGTTGATTCTGAGGAATATTGAAGCAGACCTTACAAGTTTGGACTTGCTCATCATTGCAAAGTGCTGCAGTGATGAGCATTGAAAGGTCAACCAACATTCTAACAATTTCAGACAAATAAAATGCAGAAAAGATTTGGTTTGCTCTGTTTCAGAGATTAATCTGACTGAATCTTTTTATTCTTTATTTCTTTATGTACTCAGACCAGCCAAAATATTCTGTATTTGTAAAAGACAGCATTAGGCTACACTTTCTTTTTAACAGGTAGGAAAAAAGGAAATCGGACAATGTGGCATATGTATGGCACACTGACAATCAAACATTTTTTATAGGTGAATAAAGACAATCTACAGATAATGCAAAATTATAGTGAGAGAATTACAAATATGATCCTAAATTAGTGTAGTTTGTTCACGGGAGCTTAAACACAGATGCATTCATATAATATAATCAGTGCGAAATGGAGCGTATTGCTCTTGTCATGGGAAAACATCTGACTTCAGCTTTGGTGATGTTTATGTTTTCAATTCATTGTAAGGATTACAGAGTTTTGTTTAGGGTTACACATTTCTCTGACCCTTTTGGAAGTTTTTCACAAAACATCAAACACACTGTATAATGTATGTATGCATGTATAAAATGCAATACATATATTTAGTTTTTTGACAAAATACTCTTTTAAATCCCTTTAAATGATGTTTATCGGTAGACATCTCACCTTTCACATTTTGCACTTTGTTATCTATATACAAATTATAAAATATAAAAGCATTGTGAAAATGTGGTGGTTTTGTCATCTAATCTCTCTACATGCCTGCCACAAAGACATATGTGTGATAGTACTTAAAGTTATTTTCTTTTCTTTTTTTATAGAAATGTTGCTGTCATAGTTGCTGTGTGTAAGCTTTTCAACATTTCTGACTTTGGCTCCATCTACTGGTGGTATCAAGAATGCAAGAAAGCAACACAAAGACTACCACACCATCATAATAATATGGAGGATGCTCTAATCCCATAACAATTATTTATATATATATATATTTATTTATATATCTTTTCTCTAATTTCAAGCAAGGCATTTAGATGACTTAACCAGTGGTGTGCTTTACTCTCATGCCAGCAATCACTGTGTAAGAGACAAACAGAGTATTCAGATGGCAGATATCTCATTTTAGAATAAATTTCCTCAAGTACTTTGCAATGTCAGTAGTTAAAAACGTAAAGGTGCAGAGTATCAAGCATATCGCTGTGTGCAGAAGTGGGTGTTTTATTATCCCACTGGTTCTCTGTGCTAAGGCTGGCGTTAGTTTAGTTGGCCTTAGTTCAGCTGATAAGGCAAATTAAAGTCACAAGGCAAACAAGGACAGCACATTAAAATACGGCATCTTTGAGAACTATTCTTACTTTACAAGGCAAACCAGCAGCAGTTTTATAATAAATCTATTTCTTGCTGTGGATCAACAAAATTAATTTCAACATAACATGTTTTCTTTTAAATCTGCCCTGAGCTGTGAATTTAGATGAAGGCTGAAAAAACATAAATCACTAGATTTTGGCACTGAAATGACAGAATGGCACTACAGGTCAGGGAATGCTGACATAAAAATATTCAGTCAGTCTGTTGATCACATGTCTGATGACAAGTATCCCCTAATTTAAACCCAATCACATTAATTTACTGTATATACACTTGAATAACAAATCAATCAGCAAATCAATAACAAATAGCAAATCAATAGTGTTACTAAAACCGAATAAATATAAAGCTCAAGAGACTAACAAATGAGTCACATGTTGTCACGGTTGCTTAATTAAAGCATTAATTATTGATGCACGTTAGCTTAAACAGGCAGTTGAGAACATAAAATCACAATACAGCAGTTGTCATGGTGACATAAGGTTAGACATGCCCCCAACTCAGAGTGCATATTTATTATCGGTTCAGTCTCCAACCCTGTCAAACCACAATAAAGAAACGCATCAGTTACCTTATCGCACAGTTATTCCATCTGCCCTGAAATGCCGTTCACACAGAAGGAAATAAAACCGACTATCACCCTAAAACCAAAACCAGTCTAGCTATAGGTCTCAGACAAAAATGTTATATCTATATGTCCATTAGGTGGAAGACTGCGGTGGTGATACAATCTGAGATCGGTTTTACTATTGGCTGTGGAAGGCACATGAGGATGAGGATCAGATTAAGGATGGACCAAGAGAATCAGAGGTGAATACAAGTTTCTTTCTAATTCTTTGGGTGGACGGTTGTAATCTGCAGGCAGAAGTCCAGACAAAGAGCAGGTCAGAGTAAACGTTACGTTAATCTTTACCAAAATCACATTCTGCTGGGGCAACAGATCCCTAGTGGTCATTTCCCTTTGAAAAACAAATATCTGCATCTATTTCTTGGCATGTGTGCTCACAAGAATGTATATGTGCATACTGTATGTGTGTGTGTTTGTGTGAGAGTTTATGCGTCTTTAACTCTTTAAAGTCTTCAATGAACCCATGTAAAGAAAGCTACCTCATCTAGGTCCACGGGGTAGTCAGTGAGGTAAATGGGGCCTTTATCAAAATGTTCCCCCTTGTAGCTTCTCCATCGTCCTGCAGGCAGGTAGATGTCCCTCTCCTGCTTTCCTGGCTCTAACACTGGAGCTACCATCAGGTCATCCCCGATCAGGAACTGGGAGTCGATCTTATAGGCTGCCTCGTCGTCATTGGCGATCCACCAAAGGGGCCTTACGATTGGGTCTCCTGTATCAAGAACCTCACCTGCCAGTTCGAGAACCCTTGGGGCCACCAGTGTCTCATGAAGCCCTGTGAACTTCTGCGCTATCTGTACCACCTGTAGATGAACGCACAAAATACAGCATTAGTATCATGCCACGGAAAAGACGGTGTAGCATTATGTCTGGTTAGAGAGACGCACAGTTTCTTTTCGACTCCTGGAGGGAGGCACAATGAAGTCAGAAGTAATATAAAAGGTTTTTCTTTATTTATATAAATTCATATAATCTAGTAAATAATAAATTATTATTAAATTGGTTATCGTGCTTTCCATAATAATGTTAGTAAACTAAAACCACCCACATAAATTGCTGCATTATAATCAATCACCTATATTTTCCCTCATTGAGACCTGATAAACATTGTTATAATTCTATATTTAAAAAAAAGCAGCCAATTTGGGCTTGAAATTTTGTACTTTTTCTAAATATAATAAGGAAACTAAATTTGAAGGCAGCCTTCTACAGCATCACCAACCTGCAGAGGACAAATGTGCATGAGTTTCACACACCAGTTACACAAAACATTTGCCCATTGTAACGACCGAATAATAATAATAACGACCGGCAACAACAACAGAAAAAAATCTTATTGTGTAAAATATTTTTAAATTTTATATCCACTGTTCTACTGCGCACCTCATCGTCATAGGCCCACGGTGGTATAGAGAACTGCATGGCGGGCATAAACGCTGACAGCTCCAACCATCGGATGTACAGCTCTCTGTCTGGCAGACCATTTTTGCCATCTAGGCCACCTAAAATTCAACACAGGTGTCAGACATTAGACTTAGGACCACATCAAAGATAAACACAGCCATCTTCTGACTCTAAAACTCTCTGTAGCCATATGTAATGGAGTCTCGTACCTGTGGTGCGGTTGGGGTATGCGTTTCCTCCTATCATATCAGGTAAGACAAACTGGTAGCCTAGAATGCTAATCGTCAGAACAGTTGGGATGATGGACTTGAGGCCGAGCTCATAACCCCATACTGAATCTCTGTCAATGATCCTGAAGAAGCAGGAGATGTTCTGACTCTGATAACCCACCCTCAGCTCAGCACGCTCACTGAAGGGTACAGCCATCTCTGTGTAGCGGCGGGTGAAGGTGGAGGGGTCAGAAAGTGGGACCAGGGTGCTAAACTGTTGGGGGAGGTAGCTTGTCTCTCCTGCATCAAACTTAAAGGAGGTCACATCATAGCGGGCTTTCAGCATGCGCAGATGCGAGGAGTACCACTCACGGGCTTCTGGGTTTGTAAAATCCAAGATTCCTCCGATGCCGTTCCACCAGCGAACCAGAGCAGGCAGCTCACCGCTCGGCTCCCGAACAAACAGCCCCTTTTCCACGGCAACTCCAAAATTGATGGAGTCATAGTTGATAAAAGGATGTGTCCAGAGCGACACCTGAAAATTGTCCTCTCTGAGTTTGTCAAACATTCCACTGGCATTGGGGAACTTCTGCGGGTCAAAGTCAAACTCTCCATAGTCGGCAGTGTAGCGGTCGTCCAGCTCCAGATGGGAGCATGTGAAGCCATGTTTGGTGATGTCAGAGGCATAGCGCAGCAGCTTCTCCTGAGTTACAGATGTTTTGTGGAGAGCCCATGTGGACCACACTGGATGTTTGAAAACTTCAGTAGACGGGACCTTGATAGGCTTTGGGAAATACCGACGCACCTGTGCAAAATGCATACAGAGCAGAGAGTTACTACAGGCATCCACAGCTTTTGGTTCTTCATCAGGGAAAAGGTTTGTTTGTCTTTCGTGTTTGGTTAATTTGATTGACATTCTTCTATCTTAGCACAGTGACTGGAAACACCTTGCATTGCTCTGGAGGACATCACCATTCCCTGCCAATAAATAGTCCAATAATTAAAATAGATAATCAAACAGTACAGTAATTCAAAACGGAGACAAGTAGATCTCCAACTACAACCAGGCATTGTTTGGGTTTTGATTTATTTATTAAACAATTAAACTGTCAGAATTGTTATTGATTAATTTTCTGTCTTTAAACCAGTTAAAAATACATCAATAATCAGATGAACATTAGTGCCAGCCAAGACTGCTGCTTGGCTCTGGTATTTCCGATCATCTTCACTCCAATTTTGCTTTTAGTTAATTTTGTTATGCTATATTGGACTTTACAAGCAGAGAAAGTTGGCCTTACTCTGTAAGTGCACCACAAGTTGCCTGGAGGAGAACCAACACATGCAGTTTCAAGTGTTCTTGGTGCAGTCAATTTGTTCCAACAGTTCCCCCATACCCCAAACAATCTCAACTAGGAAATGCTTAAAATTTACTACTTTATCAGCACTTAGTTTAAACAGATGGTTCTTCAAAAAAACGTAACTACGCCGTACTTAACTGAATAATAAAAGTTATACAGGAAAGGAGAAGGGTGAATTTGCTCTAACCATAAAAACAAAATGCACAGTATGCCTATACTCACCATGTATTTATGAATGGATGTAACATCTGACCCAACACACACTCTATAGCTGAGTTCAGGTAAGGCCTGCTGTCCATCTGGTGGTCTGAAGGGAGAGTCCTGGTACCGGGCCTGAAACCTGAGTGTCCTGTCCTTCTCTGACCAGCCCAAATGAAATGGTACCGAGTCATTTATCTTGATCGCAGTTGCATTCGATGACAGCCAATAGCGTTCGAGAATTCCCCCAAAAGCATTCCGATTGGAGTAGATGTCACTGGTGATGAAAGGCAATGGTTCTTCCTCTCCCTGGATCCGAATAGGCCAGTACTGTGTTGCTGTTTCAGCCCCTCCATACCAATGGGAATCATTGTACGCCATGGCGTGCTCCACCAAGCGCTCATTTTGCAGCTCCTCCCAGCGAACACGGTAACACATTACTGTGTCCTTTGGTCGAACCGTCTGGATAAAGAAGTTGAGCTTGCCAGAATCTGACTGAGTGCAGCTCAGAATACTTCCATCCTTTGAGCATGAGTCCAGATCCAGAGTGCCAGACCTAGAATGGTGTGTGGACAGAGGTGAGGAGAATACAAAGGAACTGGTTCAGCACAGCATTAGATGAGCAAGTATCATTAGCATCATATTTCTGTATTGCTGAAAAGATATCAAGCTCGCCAGAATGTTTGAGACTATTAGAATAGCAGACAATAACAGACAATATTATAAGCTGCATTCAATTGCTGTAGTTCTCTGCACATCCAGGGACTGTACTATGGCTATTTCTGTCAATGTGAGCTGTGCTGATAAAGGACGTGACTAAATCAGTCTTCCCTAAGGGTGTAATCATTTGTCTGTCTCATCTGGTTTTCCATTATCCATCTAAACATTGCAGACAGGCAGCCCTTTGGCAAAGCTCAGCACACAAAGAGCAACAACTGTGCTAGGACAAAAAAATGGTTACAAGAGTTATTATTAGCCAAGATATACTGACTGTTTCGAAAGGGTACCGAAGAATTATGAAAGTTTCTATTTTTCTGTTCACTCTGTGTTTTTATTGCTCAATAATTACCAAAGCATTAGTAGGATAATCCTCAGTCTACCTGACATTTTCTGTTTTATTTTATTCTAAATTGAATAGCTTTGGGTTTTGGACTGTTGGTCAAAATAACAAAAGACAAAGTGAGAAAAAAAATGAATAAGTCACCTTGGTCTCTGGGTAATTGTTTTCGGCATTTGTTTCTGCAATCAACAGTGAACCCACCTGAAGGTCATAGTGAAGATGACAGCCCCCGCCTGGTTACGAATGATAAAACCGTCCTTGTCAAGGTCTAACAACTCTGTCTTCAGCAGCTCAGCTTTACGGAGAGACGCTGAGTAGTAGCACCAGGCAACCACAGCAGCTAGCACCAACACACAGCCTAACATTCCTGCCAACACCAGGGGTCGGCCTTCGTTAGCCAGTTTCTTCTTTAGCGGAGAGGCTCCGGCTCCCCCAGCCATCTGCTGCTCCCCAGGAGCCACCGGGACAATCTGATACATACTGAAGACTTGAGGCAGTGAGGTGTGCACAGAAAGAGGCTTAGAGGAGGTGAGGCAGGAGAAGACAGCTGCAGTGAACTTGCTGTCGGTGTTGGCGAAAATGTCTGGAATTTATCTTCACACTGGCAGCAGTGGGGGTGGAAAAAAAAAACTAATGTCTACCTGCTGATCTTTAGCAACGTCTCCATTTCTGAATGTGGGCTGATTTGTCCCAAGCTGCAAGACAGACAGAGACAGACAGAGGCAGACAGAGGTCAATATTCAGTTTAAGAAATGGTACAATGTGTAGAATCACAAGTCGAAATGTGTCAGAGACAGGAAATAAGCCACTACCAATATCATCAGCACACAGTTTTAATCTGGTAAATAGCAGGTAGCCAGGCTCTGAAGCCACACAGGCACCGATGGTAACAGGACCAATGAAACCATAAAAACGGGCTATGATCAGAGAAAGTCCAGACACCATGTCAGCATTGTTCAATCACATTTATCTCTCGGGTAAGAGCAACTTGGATATGACAAAATAATATCTATCAGCCACAGCTCTGAAAATAACTGTACTGCAGGAAGCCTACAGTTTTCAGATAGAGCATGGGCCAATCATCCACAACAGAACCCTGTTTATCTTCTCCACAGGTATCATTATGTTCCAGCTCAACATGCTTATTTTCTTCTGATGAAGATTAGTGGCAATGCAACAGTCAGGGAAGGAAACCTTGCACATGCACACCCTACAAAAACTGGGTTCCTGTACTTAAACTACTACTGCTGCATGACGTCTTCCTGTTCAAGACAGTTTACTCAAGTCTCAAGTCTTTTAATAAAGATCCTTTAGCTCCCCTGTATATACGGTTACAGACAACACTGTGCCATATTGTTAATATGATCAATTTTAATTTTAATCAGTCATGTATTTCATACCACATACACAAACTTAACCCTGCTTTATTCCAGCTTCCCAGTGCCCAGCCTGCTTGGCATGAGCGAGTCATCCCCTCACTTTCTGCTCCAGATCTGCCCCATTTCAATTCTCATTTATTGGATCCATTCTTACTTGGTTTATTGTGTTTAAAAAAAAAAAAAAAAAATCAATAGCCTTAGTAGCAAGAGTCTTTGATTTTCAAGTCCCAAATATTACCAACCACTGCTTTCTAAGGAAATTGTCATAAATTATTTTGACAATCGTTACTACTCACACAATGTTTTACTATATATAGAGATTCTAGGTCTATTTTAGGACTTACTATTGAATTCATGGTTCAAAATGAGAAGCAATGTGGCAGTCTACAGATCCATTGCAGTTTGCCTCTCAGATTGTTCATGAAAGTTAGCTTTCACACTGTGACTAGAAATCCTTTTTAAATTTTGCTGGTTTTTGAGACAAAATACATGCAATGCGAAGTGCTTACTGCTTTCACATACAGCAGAAAATAATCAATCTGGTCAGTGCAGTACTTCAGGCTCTACACTGAGGGCAATGCATGTTTTCTTACCGAGTAGCGAGCTCATAAGCACAGACACACGTTCCCCTCATAGAGACTGCTAATTATTTTGTGTTCACATTAGTTGTAGCTTAACACCTAAAAGAATGAAGACCTAAAAACACCGTCGTATGACTTTGCTGTAATGGTCACAATGGACACGAATAGACCCACACGTGCATTTTTGCACGTAATTTTCCACTCCAGAGTCGTAGTGACCTAGAGTATATCCAAACATTTCCAATTCCTGATCGATAACACACAGGCACTCGTCGACACGGCTGTTGACGCTGTGTCGGGACATTACTAACCAGCTCTACCAGTTGTCACGAATTGTCTGAACGGTCGTGTTCACAGTTAACAGCTATGTTTTCCACGTCAATATCACACAAATAACTTAGAAAATACATACGCTTACATTCAAAGTACCCTTCGCAGCGCTGAGACCATAAAAAGAGTTATCTCACCTCCGCATCTGTCTCCCTGGGGTCAATGTGTAGTTACAGCTGTGAGCGCAGTAGCTTACTGCGCAGCTGCGGAGTGGTTTAAAGTTCTACGGCCCTGCCCATCAACGCACGACCTCGAAGCGGATTCGTCCATGAATGTGTCAATCAAGTACTGCACCTTCGGTTGGCTTCTGGGAAATGTAGTGTGGAAATAAGGTAGTCCTCTAAAAAGAGATTCCTAAATCGGCAACAACTTTAAAGTTAATGACCTTCCAGGAAATGAAATTGAAATGAATAAATAAAAAAAAACAAATGTTAACAATTCTAGCTATGTATTTAAATTAACGTATATATTTTCTTTATCTTAGCTACCGTTTTCCATGGAAACCATTCAAGTATCAAAAATAATTCGTAGTATTCTGTTTTTTCGGTTTTCATCTAACTACAAAATGCCGTGAATATATGAATATATAGCCCCATTTTTGTAAATAGTAACTGTTTGTTTTTGATTACCTTGAAGGGTGACCAGGCAGTTTTCTTGCGGTTTGTAAATAGCAATCTAGTAGAATCTGGCTGGAATACGCCGTGTTGCCAGATCAGCTGGCACAGGAGCAACATTGCACAGCTTGTCCTGAACAAACTACAGGGGTGAGATCATAGCAAATAATAATGTTATTGTGACTGTGACATGCTTTCCACCACTGGGTGACAGCAACAAGCTATAAATGACACAATGAAAGAGCATGCTATTGCTAAAAAAAAAGTACTCTTCTGTTTTTCGTCCTTGTTTATCTTCTTAGGTCATTTAATTAGCAATGATAGTGATGGAAGCACCAATGACTGAGTTAACCTGTATCTGTTGCAATTATATGCAGAAGCTATAGCAAGTTCCAGTGACATTATGCTAGTTGTACATGTAGTAGCATTAAGCAGCAACAGAGGTTAAAACAGAAAAGTATAATTTCAGAGGCAGACAAGAGAAGGCCAGGTAGGTGCTGTTAATGCTGGATTTCCTTGTGTGCAGCTGCCTCAGTGCCCCAGACCATCAAGAGGCCCAGATTCACTACATGCCATTTCATTTTGGTGATTTCATAACTGCAATTTTGTTGGGGAGTATGCAACTCAGCAGTCATTAATAAGATGTTGATTAGTTGATTGAAAGTATTTACAGAAACTACATTGATAACCAATTAATTGCTTACTTTTTCTCTCAAAAATGCCAAATGTTCACTACTTTCAGTTTTTCACTCGTGAGGAGATGATGATTTTCTTTGTGTTATGTGACAGTAAACTGAATATAGTTGAGTATTCCGCTCTTAACTGGACAGAACAAGCAATCTGAATAGATCACCATGGGAAATTGTGAAGGCATTTTTTTTACTTTTTTTTTTTTTACAAATTGAATGACTGATCAGAAGAATAAAAGGCTGATTAATCAATGATAAAAATACTTTGTTAGTTTCAGCCCTCAACATGTCAATATTCCTTAATAAAATTATGTTAAATTAAACTCAAAAATCTCAAAAACACTGACAGAAAACTCTAAAGGATTTATATATACTATACTATACTATACTATACTATACTGTAACCTAGTCCCAGAAAACATGAGGCCATCATCGATCCAACAGTAATTTTTTTCACTTACGGGTTATGTGGCAATGGAAATTGTAGCGTAACGGTAAAAGTAGAAACAGAAGTAATGGGTGTAACACTAGCATTTGTGTGCAGTACTAACCGTAAAAGTACCACTTACTGCGAGAGCAGCTGTAGGAGTGGTGATAATGGTTGCAGTAACTTAATAGCGGTGTGCGTAGCAGAAATAATATTTGGCAACTCTGTTTCAGAGCCTGCAGTGACCGAAAAATCACAAGAACTAAAGTGACTCATCCTCGGGAAGTTCATGTTGCAGAGGGGAGATGCTGCTGATGTTGGTGTCCCTGCTTTGCTGTGTCCCTGCAGTCAAGGTCTGTCTGCAGTGTGACCGCAGGGTCAGGCTCCTACATGAAGACTTAGTCCTGTCTGCTCCCACTGTGGTCGACCAGATTGAAGTGAAAAAGATTTGTGACCACGCTTATGAGACCTACAAAGAGACCAGCCGGGAACGAAAGGGCATCATTGGTGAGCCTGGTTAAGCACAATAAGACATACAGTATATGAATGTGGAATATGCTGATATTTCACATAAAGCAACTTATATCTCATAGTTTGTCTCCTATTTTCATTACATTTTTCTAAAATATTTTCATGCCACTAAGGGTTATTTTATGACGTGGAGATTGAAATGTTCTGGATAAAAGTCTGAGTGAGATGCTTAAAGTGTAAAATTAATATAATCAGTAAAAGATGACTAACTGTTTCCCGTTTCTCAGATCCCACCACTCTGTACAGAGCCAGAACTGAGTACCAGAGTGAGTTTAATCGATTTCTGAAAACCCCGCACACTGGTGAGAAACAGAGAAACATCATTCATCTTAACCATTTGTTCCAAAAGGATACACGTAGTTGGAAACCTGGAACAAAGACTGTAGCAAAACATCTGTGATTATTCCATCGTGTCATCACCAAATGTATTTACAAGTGACACATTAATCAAGACAAACTCAATGTCCACCAGATTTTTAAGACTAAACTTGTTTTCTTTTTAAAGGATCTGTAACACATGAAGCCATTCAGATCATGGAGAAGGGCAGGAGGATATTGGAGAAACACTTGGATGCCTTCATCCATGATGGTAATTGGCATGAATAACAGTGAGTGTTCTGCACAGTATGAGGCAGGGCACTTTGTATAAGTCATTGCCAAGTACAAGATGAATTAGTTTCAGATCATTTGTTTGTCTCTCCCTCAGGATTGTGCCCCAACAAGTGTGGTAAGTTTGTTCTGTCCAGTTCTTCCATCTGTGTTGCTGTAAATCCTTGTAGAAAGACATACTGTACTGTATATAGAGTGCGTGTTTACAGGACACGTGTGTATGCATGTGTGTGTGTGTGTGTGTGTTTCTCAGGGCTTCTGAATCGAAGAGTAATGGATTGCTTCTCTTGCCGCTACAAGACATACGTCTGTCACTCACCCTCTGGCCAGCAGGACTGCGGTGGTATATTTTTATGTCTTTTTGTGCGTTCATGTTGTTGTTGGGTGGGTGGGTGGGTGGGGGTCGCACCTATGCTCCGTTCCTCAGAGTACATGGGCTCGTGCTGTCACGGGTGTGTAAATGTGTTCTTAAGCGAGGAGGCACTGCTGCTGCCTGCCCATGTGCGGGGCTAATGAAGAAGATTATTCAAGTAATCCAGATGCAAATGAATGAAGCATCTCTCTCTCTCTCTCTCTCCTCTCTCTCTCTCTCTCTCTCTCTCTCTCTCTCTCTCTCTCTCTCTCCCTCCCCCCTCTGACACTATCTCCAGTGTACCCGGTGCAAGCTGAGGAGGGAGGCCAGGCAGTGTTGAACTGTTTTCTTCCATGGCATCGTCTTCTGTTGGGAAAACCAGAATACCACTACTCCTGGGCCCCTGGAGTCCCAGGATCTAAAAAGGTCTCTCCACCATTACTGTCTCCTTCTCAAATGACAGCCAAAACGGAAATATAAGTAGCAGCTTACCACTTTTAAACCACTTCAGTTCAATTCAGTTTTATTAGCATAGCGCCAAATCACAACATCTTAAGGCACTTTACAGTTTTACAGTTTTACTTTCAATGTTTATAGAGAGAAACCCCACAGTTCCCACAATGAGCAAGCACTTGGCGACAGCAGAAAGGGAAAACTCCCTCCAACAGAATCAGCCCCGGGCCGGGGCAGCAATGTCGACTAGTTGGGTTGAAAGGAGAGAAATGGATGGGAGGGGGTCAGCAATTAATAGTAATACAACTACTAATAATAAAAATGTTAATGATAATATAATGAGCACTGTCGTGGCAGATCTGGATCCTGCAGAATGAAGACAGACACAGAGAGACAGAGAGGAGAAGCACAAACTACAGGAATACAAAGTTAATGACATGCAGTAGTATGATGTAACTACTGCATGTAGAAATTGAATTCCAAATGTATCACTTTTTAACCACTTTGCATACTTCCTGATTCCCATGTATTACGTTATGTCCTTTATTTAGCTCCACTCGTGAATATGTAGGTTGACTGTCTGCTAGCTATATCACCCACCAAGTATCACTTCCTAATTTGTACATGCAGCTGGATGAGAGTGATTTCAAAGCCGTGGTAGTGACAGACGACTCATCTGTGGTCTTAAATCAGCTGCATGTGGATGAACAAGGAACATATCGCTGCTCTCTGCGGCGCCAAGATGGAACCGTCTTCTACCGAGTGACCTTCCTGCTCACTGGTAAAGTCACAGCTCTGAGACACGTCATCACTGAGAAATTGTCAGATAATTCAGCTCTGAAAGGGCACGTCTGAGTTAATTTCGCATGTTTGAACAGCTGCCATAAAAGAGAACAGACACGCCAAAAAAATTGTCAAAACTATTTTTAGAAAGATGTCTCAGTCTACATATTCTAGTGCAGTTGCTCTTAAATTTTATTTATCAAGTCCATGGGGATATTGAAGGATATCCAGGAAGCAAAATTAAAACGCAGCGCTTCATTTTCAAAGAGATTATCTCACTAGATATTCATAGTAAGGCTTATAATCAGTTACTGTGGATGTGAGTGACTGTGTCTGTGGTTTGTATATGTTGGGTGGATGCAGGGTGTGTCTTTTTTTTTTTTTTAAGACAGTGGGTGTTTTTTTTTTTTTTTTTTGCTCTTTACTTTTGATGCTCTTTTGGCTTCCTTGGATTTTATTTAGTGTATTCTTCTATACATGTTCCCTATCTGTGTATGGATTCTAATAAAAGGCACATTTGGTTTTCCCTCACTGAAATGTGCCATATGTACTGTAAATGAAACTGTCAACCAGAGGATGCTTGAAAACTATTTTTAAAAAGTGGTTTCAGTCTCCCAACTAGTACCTAATGCTTAATTAACAAAATAAATCCCCAGAATCCTTATATATTTTTCCTATACACAAAAAACACTCTACAGTTCTATTAACAGATCTCTGTTATTTCCATCCTCCTTCCCCACAGTCTCCCCTTTGCCTGACCAAACTCACCGACCCCTCGTCACTCTGCCCTCTCTGCCTCATGGAGACAAGTACTCACCTTTCCAAACTCCTGAGGCCCTGCTGGTGCCAGTCATCGCCATGGTTACTGCTCTGAGTCTGGCGGCGAGCGTAGGCCTCACAGTTGTCCTGAGGTGAGCGGCAAGTAAGTGGGTGGGAGGGGAGAAAGAGAGGTCGATGCAAGACAAAGAAAGTTGTCATGTAGTCTGAGGATTGAATTGTGATTTATGAGGCTGAGGTGTATGTCCTATGAAACTACAATAGATATTTAAATAGGTTCATTATTTATAGTTAAACTGAGTGCAGCATTAAGTTGTTTTCTCTGAAAGTAGCGACACTTCTTCCAGGAAGTTATCTCAGCCACCTAACAGCAAAAATCAACAGGTTCTTACTTACTTTTAAACATACTTGGAGGACAAGCAATGAGCAGTGTATTTTTGTGTTTACCTGTGATTTAAGGAGAGGGTTATTGTATTAGTGAACTTTTTTGTAGAGTGATGATGAATCAGCGGCGAGCAGCGGAAGAGATGAGAAGGAGGAGGACGGAAGAAGTGCGATGAAGATACTGTAAACAGTAAACACACACTTTAATGGCAGGGATGTTTTACTCACTTCAGGTTGTGTATTTTGTCCTGTCGTTTAATAAATTTCCCAGCACGAAAATGTCGTGTCGTGTCTACAAATGAAGTGGAAGTGAGAATACATGTGGCTTAATGAGGCTGGGGTTTCTGTAAGCATATGGTTTATCTAAAAAAAACGTGTACATCATGACTCAGTCATAAAACAGAAAGTTGGAGCTGTAATTTACCCAAAGTACACAATACTCACAACCAGACCAAAAATCCCCCAGATACCCCTCAACTTCCCGTAACATTAAGCACCAGCTCGCCATAAAACAGCAATGATCTGACCCCAGTAGGGACACGTTCGCCCTGAATGGGGAGATGGCGTTGTCACGTGGGCATTTATGAGAGGAATCTGGGATGAGGTAAATCTCCCGGATTACAGTGTTTTTCTGAGATTAATAGCCCCAGCCATCCAATTAATCCAGGATAATCCCCCTGTGGGAGGAGGGGGTTGACGTGGAGGGGTAAAAGCTAGCGGCAGATGTTTTCATCAGGGCTTCTTTTTAATGTTTATTTACTCATACATTCATTCAGAGAGGCTGAGTAAGGGCAAGTTTGGTTTTTTTTGCATTACTGGTAATGTTCTTATGATTGTGAAGTCACTGTGTTCTTACCACACCATCACCAGACAAATCATTTCTTTCCCTCTGTCTGTGCTCTCTTTACATTTTGATGACATAAGCCGCTTCTGTTTCAAAAATAGCCACCTCTATTTAAACAAGTTCTGGCATGATCTCCTCGTCATCAAGTCTACAAGTCTGTCGCTCACTCTGCATGTTTCTGCTCACTGAAATTCAAATTCATTTGACTCAAGCCAAGTTTTATTTATTTTATTTGTATAGTGCCAAATCATAACAGAAGGATCTAAGGTACTTTTCATATCGAAGAGATCTAAACCACATTCTGTACAATGAAACCAAATGAAAATGAAAGCGAGTGATTTGTTGTGTATGAGTCACCACATCCAGGAATTAAAGAACTACCTTACCTCTGAAATCATTGATAACTGCTCAGGCTTTTTGGGGTAATTTCTTACAAAATGTTTGAATCACAGGTAGTCACGTCGGGTCATGAGCTATGACAAATGTAACAAAGGTTGTGATGATGTAACGTGAGGGGGTGTGTGTGTGTGTGGAGGCTGAGGCCTTCATGGATGGTGACAGGATGCATGTGCGGTGCTTGCTTCCTGTCAGGCTGCTGAGATGGGGGCGAGAGAGGAGAGAGAAAACATTCTTTAAGACACCCTCACACTCACGTCACACCCTTCCAACACAACAGACCTCATCACTTCACTGTGGGTTTATATATGTGTGTGTTCAAGCCTAAAGTGCAGGTTAAGGCTACAGTAAATGCATGCTCAGCGGCTCTGCTGACAGCCATGATGAACTGTGTGCCGAAATGTGTGTGTGTGCGCTCTTGTGTGTGTGTGTGTGTGCTACTGTGGACTGAAATTGCAGCCTCAGCAGGGAGAGAGCGGGACACAGTGGGATTGCTGCTGAGGGACCAGCAGGCAGCGGTGAGGGAGGGGGAGGGGGGAAGTGGGAAGATGAAGAAAATGGAGTCAGAGGTTTGAGTGGGAGACGTTTGTGGGAAGGCAGAGTGATCTGAATGTGGGTTATGAGGAAATGAAAACAAAGATGTCAGATTGCACCTTATGTTAAAAACTATCCCACACCGCACATAATGAATACATGTATTTCCCTGTTTGTAACAAGGCCTGTATACAGCGGGGGAAAGACGTCTACGACATCCTGCTCGGTTAGAATCACTGGTGTTGACGCTCTGTGAAATGATATAGTCACAATCAAATAAGCAGGAATCAAATTCAGGAAAGTGTGGGTGTGATCATATTTGACTGATAGCAGACAGTGGACGACACTCTTCATCCACACCCACAACTGTCATCGCATTTTACTCCAGATATTCATAAACTAGTATAGAAAATGTGGGATTAATGTAGCTCTTATAGCAAGAAACCGAGAAAACAGGTTTTGAGGGACTTAAAGGTCATCAGGTAAGAGACAACAAGGCATCCTGACTGTTGATACACTGTACCAACTGTGTCCAATTCATTATTGACTTACAAAGTACATTATAATGTGTAATCTCTCATATTTAGCATTATTAATGGAAAGCTTAATGGACTTTTGAGTTTAATAGTGAATGGTGACCATCATTTCATTTCGACCAAATTGCCTTCAGGGAAAAGAGGATTACAACAAACTTAATGGAATATCCTGTTTGCTGAACCGAGGGCACAAGGTTACCCTCTAAATTCTGGCTTTTCTTGTTGAGCACAGTACTTGATCAGTAATCTTCTTAAAGGATATTAGTAAGTATGGGAATATTTTATATTTTTATTTTTGTCAACAATCCCATGAAAAGTCCAAAACGAATAATAAACTGTTCCCATAAACATGTTTTATCTGTGTAGCCAAAGTCTGATATACAGGCGGGATACAAATTAAAGGAAAAACCTGAATAAACATAATGAATAAGAAACATAATGAATGCAGATGCTTCCACACCGCACTGCATGGTATAATTAGCATCCAGTCATGCTCTGTGGCAGGTATAAAAATGCTGAGCAGTTGATTCCGATTTGGTATCAAGATGGCATGAAGAAAAGATATAAATGACTTTTTTCCATAGTTATTCAGTTTGAATTATTGGTGTGTGGTAAAGCCATGTAGCCATGACACATACTATACATGCATATATATATATGTGTGTAAAATAAGCAGAAACAATAGATCTATCTGTGCATTTGATATAACCAGTGTGCTGTTTTCTGAGATTTTGCTTATTCATTTTGCAGTATAATAGGTTGCAATATCATGGAAGAGAAAAAGATGCAGATGCGTTTGATTTCCCAGCAGAGCAAAAATAGAGCAAATTAAGTCTGTTCTGACATTTCATCATTGCAACGTTTTACTTTTTCCCTGAGGTCAATGACAACATGCTGAAAACAGAGAGAAAACATTTAGGGCAAGAGTTACTTTGTGTGCAGGGGGCCAGAAAACACACGCAGCTATGCAGTGGCCCAGAGAAGCTCAGATTTAATCTAACCCAAATAACAAAATTCAGCCTTCACCCTTTTCCTCTAAGAGCTGTTTGTTCAGGCGGGGAGGCGGGGAGGCGGGGGGGCGGGGGGGGGGCGCGTCTCAGCATAACGTCATTCAACACAAAAACACGGGATAACCCCATATGACCACGTGCGCGGTAGGAAAATCAGGTTTGACGTCAATGTCCATATCAGGAGTGCCGGGTAGGCCATATATGGTTTCTTCCGCATCTGACGTTTGTCTCCGGTGGAAAACGAGGAGGGGCCGCGGCGACTCCGCCCCTCCCACAGCTGTTATCAATGAACAAGTGAAACTCAAAATCTAAAGCTGAATTTAATCGAGCTTACGGAGAAGTGCTCTCCAGATACATTTATAGTAGATTTTAAAAACACTTCCTAACATACTTTATCAACTTTAAGTTGTCAAAGGAAAACACTAAAACCGGATTTATTTTTTTTATTCGATATTTTTAGTTTTAGAAGAACAAATAGTTTATTATTTATTACATTTAAAAATATTTTAAAAGCAATTTTGCAGCCATGACTTCAAGCAATGAGCCTTTGGAAATTACTGGCAATGAGCTGGTTCACATACTCAGGACCCCCCAGGACCAGTACACCTCTGCTGGGTGTGTGTTGCTGGACTGCAGACCTTTCCTCGATTTTTCTTTCACACACATTTGCGAGTCCGAAACGTCAACTGGAACTCCATGCTGCGTCGAAGATCCAAGAGCTCAGTGGTGGCTCTGGAGTGGCTCATCCCGGACAAGGCGCTCCTGGGTCGGCTGCGGCGCGGGGAGTTCTCCCCTGTGGTGGTGGTGGATGACAGAAGCCGCTCCGTGGCCGAGCTGAAGACAGAGAGCGTGGCCCAGATGCTCCTCACCGCCCTGCAAAACGAGGTCCAGACTCAGATCTGCTTTCTACAAGGTAATAAGACTTAGATTCATTTTCAAACTATTTTCATAATTAAATTCATTATTATAGGCTACTGTTGAAATTGAGTTTTTGAAGTTGCAAGAAAAAACGAGCTATTTTTGTAATTAAAATGTATTACTTTAGGGTACTGTTCAAGTTGATCTTTTGAAGTTGCAAGAAAAAAAACATGAGCTACTTATGTGTTTACTAATATCTGTGCGCTGAACATATTAATATTCTATATTAAGTATAAAGATGTAACTTGTTTTTAAGTGTAAAACCCTCCATAATGAAAACTAAAGGATAACAAACTTTTTTTTTTTTTTATTGAAAACATTTAAAATATGTATATACAGACTTCCTTTTCATGTTCATCATTACTATTGTGAACACATAAGACATTTTTAAGAAGGACTTTGGTGGGAGCCGAAGCTAATGCTATGTGATCTCTATTTAGGTGGATTTGAGGGATTTTCAGAGGCCTATCCAGAGCTCTGTTACAACTCTGCCAGCAGCCACTTCTCTACAGTGGAACCAGAGCCAACAGTGACGGGTCGGAGGACTCCAGCATATGATCAGGTAAGGTAGAATTCACCTTTAAAACAGATGATACATAATGTCATCAATCTAAAAAGTTTTCTGAGTAATGGAAAAGTCTAAAGAATGAAAGTAAGATCAAAATTCATAGTGATTGTTCTTGGCTTTAAACATGGACTTTTGATTTTTTGGTCAATTTCAGGATGGTCCAGTGGAGCTGCTGCCCTTCCTGTTTTTAGGCAGCGCTATCCACTCCTCCCGCCGAGAGACCCTCGCAGCAGCGGGCATCACAGCTGTGCTCAACGTTTCCTCCACCTGCCCCAACTTCTATGAGGGGGAGTTTGAGTACCTGCGGCTCACAGTGGAGGACAGTCTGGCTGCTGACATCAGAGCCTGCTTCTCCACAGCCATCACCTTCATCGGTGAGTTTCCCCTCTGAACATCTGAATACCTTCCACCCTGTGTACAGTGTAATCTTAAAATGAAAGTTCAGTCGTGATTTGCTCTTTGTAACGTCAGTTCAAACTCCAGTGAAGTTAGCAGACCCACCGCACACACTTTTACACACTGGATGAAACATGAAACATCCAAAACATTTCTCTAAGCAGCTTGTACACCATAATCCATTTTGTTGGCTAGATTTAAGGACCAACAGTGTAATCATCTGGTTACAAAACACCTGGATTATGCTGCACAAGAAGAAGAGAAATGTATGAACATTTCTTTTGCTTGTTTTGAACCCTTTTTAACTTGAAAAGTTTAGCTCAGAAGAAGTTAACTTTTGAAGTCGAATTTCCGTTCCACACAGTGAATAATGACTGCGTTTTCATTTCTGGGTAGACTGCATCCTCTGTCAAGCTGTTTAAAGCTCTATATGTATTTCCGCTTGTAAAACGCTCTCAGTGATGTCAAAGAAACTACTGTGAAATGGAGCACAATATGCTGATCTCTCTTCCTCTTTCCGTCTCGTCTTTTCCGTCCCGCCTACAGACTCAGTGAAGCAGAGTGGTGGACGGGTGCTGGTGCATTGCCAGGCAGGTATCTCCCGCTCTGCTACCATCTGTCTGGCCTACCTCATGCACACGCAGCGTGTCCGGCTGGACGAGGCCTTTGACTTTGTGAAGCAGCGCCGTCATGTCATCTCCCCCAACCTGGCCTTCATGGGACAGCTGCTGCAGTTTGAGACTGACGTTCTCTGCCAAGGATGAAGACCCACAAGTATTAAGAGGAAGGAAATTTAAATGACCGTACTTTTTTAGTTGAATCTCCTGCCTCCTGTAGGCATTGGGCTGGACTCAGAGCTTTACAAGGACTCAAAACATTTGTACAAATACACTGTTTGTGCTATTAAAACTATTACTCAATAGAAGTAAATACAGAAGTAAATAAAAATGTGCGGTCAGAGAAAAGCTACATGTGTTGCTGGCATCACATGGCTGGTGGATCTGGACTCGTACTTTCAGCGGAAACTGACAAATGGCATCCTGATGCAATAAACAGTGTTGGCAATATAAACCCCACTGTAATAACCAAATTATGAACAATTATGATTCTGAGCCAGCGAGTCGGAGCAGCTATGAGGTAATTCCCCATGATGTTTTGTACTCGAGGGGAGTTGTGCCTGCTTGTCTAGTTTTGTGTTTGTCTGTGTGTTACGTTGTTTGACTAATGTGCCTGATTGTTTGCAAGGGCTGTCTTATTTTCATACTGGAAGTCATTCCCTCACAGTCACGACCACTGTGACTTATCTTTTTATGAGAAAACACTGTGTTAACTACGTACAGCAATACCGGATGAATTTCCAGTTTTATTGTCTAACTTATAAAAATGCACTAAACATAATTGGTGTCTCGTCATAAGTCTAATCATTCTTTATCCTGAGATAGATTACACTTGGTACACTCAAACCTGAAGATGTTTTATTTTTTTTTATCATGTAAATACTATTTTTATTTTTATTTATTTCAGAAACTGTTGTTGTAACGGTGTTAGCATTATTGCTGTCTTTTACTGCACTTTATACCTACAAGGTTTGGCTGATTCCTGCTGAAATAAAAACATGCTGGAGAACACATTGAGTCGGTTTACTGTTGTTATTACATACACAGTGTATTACACACTTCACTCCCTTTTCTGAAAAAGATGAGGTCGATTGATAGTCACTGGCTCTCCAGACAAAGTCATCTCAGATCAGTGTGTACTCCGTGTGTTGCACAGAGCACATTACAGATGCATAGTTTCACACTGACCCTGCTGCACTTGATTCGCTCTTGCTGAATCAGGGGGTATTAAGACTGAGCATTGCTGTGTATTTTGGAGGATTATCCGCAGAGAACGGGTTTTACAGTCTGAAGTCAGTTTGACCTCAGCAACCACTGACACAAATTTCACTTCCGCTTACTCAACTTGTGAGAACAACTGTGGACATTTGACAGAGAGCGTTTGTCAAAAAGAAAATCAACTTGTAAGAGTAGAAAGTCATAATCAGGAAGTTGGAAAGTACATATCATATGGGAGGCCCAATCACTGATTGGTTTGTAGTCATGATATATCAGTGAAACTACATGTTACTTCATGTTGCATAGCTGTGTAGCTACATGCAGTATGCTGTAGCTGTGGCGTCTCAGTGTGGCGTTATAGCTGGTTCCTCGTTTTGTTAGATTTCAGCTGAGCTATTACAGGTAAGACACCCACACTGAGCTACACATGAACATGTCAACCACAGGTTTCCACAGTTCACAAGAATGTTGCACAGTACTTCATAACATCATGGGTAACAATCACCTTTCCAGATGCTGCATTTCTACACAATGCACAGCTGAATTTTGAGCACAGAATTGTTTAAATAATATCTTTAGTATTTTTTTTTTGTTGTATTAAGTAAAATGCAGTTAACTCTAAACTTGACCAATCCAGATGAGATGACAAAGGACTGCCACTAATAGCAAATTAAAGCACCAGTACCACTACCTCATCCCCAGATGCCAATTATGCAGCCCACATTCCTGTGTCGGCCATAGCTAAGATAATCCACCTCCTCTCATTTGCAAGTATCCATTGCCCAACATGAACTCAAGAGTAACTGTTGTACTTGACTTCTTCCTTCCATTAGTCCACAGTTTTCCATATGAGAGCAGAGGAATGCACATTGTTTTAGAGGTTTTGGATACGACTGAGACTTCAACTGAAACCCAGAAAAATAACTTTGTTGTTTGTGCTCATTTAAACTTTAACTGTCACCTTCAATTTAGGTCATTAGAAACAAATTTCACTGGGTGTTTTCATAAATCTTAGCTGGCTGTTTTCATCCAACTGCAGTTCTAAGCCTTCATCTGTTAAGGTCCTGCTATACAACACACTTATATATTTGTGTGTGTGTGTGTGTGTGTGTGTGTGTGTGTGTGATGCATTGTTAATGATTAAACCAGCGGTTCCCAACCCTTTGCATGTGACCCCTTTCATAAAAAGCAGTGTGGTATTTGTTGTCACGTTTCAGATGGAGCCACTGGACTTCACTAACTACATTTATATAAATAAATTAGCTCCACCTCCGGCTACAACAGTAAAGTGCTGCATTCATGCATCAGAATTAACAATCCCAATCTAAGTAGTCATAAACCATTTCTCTGAAGCACGAGTATTTTTATTTTAAATACTTAAAGTCCATTTGCTGAAGGTCGTTCTACATCAAGTAGGGCTGTGAATACAGGGCTTTCACTTGTAATGTGGTATTTTGACATTGTTGTACAGGTATATTTACTGAATTAAAAATAAATATTCAATTATAATTAAGTAAAATATACATGAGTATTTCTTCCACCACTGCAAGAATCAGCCAGATGATTTTGCATCACCAAAACAGTGTCACAGGTGTTGGAGATGAGTTTGTAGTGAGACAGCGCCCTCTACTGGCAACTTTTGAAATGACCATAAATCAAGATGATGCAGAAGTATCCAGCAGATGACACCAGCAGACTATTTATTAACTGCTGCAGCCTCTTTATTACCAAGATAACACAGAAGAGCCACGTGTACACATTTCTCACACACACACACACACACACACACACACACACACACACACACATCTGTCTGTACTGTTCCCTAATACATGATTGTCCATTAACATATTTAAATGACTTTTAGTGTCATTTCACTTGGTCATTTATTTATCTCTGGAGGCAGAATGTTCCACCTCCCTTTCATTTGAACGTCTCTTTCATCTCGTCTGTTGTCCTCAGTTCCTCCTCACTCAGTCAGGCTCCTTAATGAAAACAGACCTAAACCGTTTCTCACGCTCCGTGTCCACATTAAACTCATGTCAAGCTCAATCATATTACATTATGCTGTGGCAATACTTACCAATGACGTGCCTGCATTGTATGCACACGAAGAAGGAAAAGAAGAGCATGAGGGATAAGGGATTTGAGTTGATTTGTGTTAGATATGGTGATTTCAACTATTTTCTATTCACAGCTGAAGACTGCGTCACTCAAACAAGGAATCTCATTCAGGAAAAAATACTGCAAATAGATAATATGAGCAGTATTTGTGATATTATAAGGTGGATAATTACAATGTGAGGCTATAACACATAGATACTCCAGCCTGCAGACACACACAAGCAGCAGTTGTCTGTCATTACAGATGCAGTCAGGAAATTACTGTTTGACCATCCAGGAGTGCTCCCTGTAATTGTTTGCAGGGTGCACACACACACATGCAAACACTGCTAATGTTTTACTTCTGAGGAACCATAACGCAGGCCAGTGGAAGGGGTCATGAGAATATGAACAGCGTATATATTCTGCTGTGTATATTTTTTCGAACTTTTTAATATTTGTGATTTTATTGTGAAATACTAAGTACTTTTATATCTTTGAGCCTGTACGAACATTAAAATAATAAATCTGAGGAGAGGAAAACATTAGTTATTTGGCCTGTTGTGACTCATAGTCATATGCAGCCTGTGACTAACTCTAACCTTAAACATGCCTAACTCCGACCAGTATCTCACTGAATCTAAACCTGAGCCTTCACCCCCTCAGGAGCCAAAATTCCCTCACTCTTCTAAACTGTTCTCACTCTCAAGGTCTGAAAATAAAACCGGTCCCCACCAAGATAGAAGAGAGTACACAATCACACAAAAAACAGAAAGCCAATAACTAGAAACAAAGGGGGTCTAAATTGAAAGCCTCCACAGGGCAGCTACTGTGCTGTAATTGATCTGAACCTGAACCATGACGTGCACAGCCTCCCACGACAACCTTACATTATGCTGACCTTGCTGCAGTTAACCTGGCGCTCCCTTGGTAGACAGCCTTTAAATGCTTCTTCCTAGTTATGTTAAATCTTACCACACCGGGGGACCTCAGGGATTGCTTTGAAGAGAATTGAAACTTTTTTCCAAAGCACATAAAAGTTTCCTCAAAGAGTGGGGGCCCTCTCTGGACCAGGTGCAAAACCTCTCCAGTCTACGTGTCAAGCCAGAGTTACTGATCCCCTGTGCGTGATCTGTGACAGGAGAACTTCCTCCAGGCTTATGCATTATGCTGTGGCCCGTGTGTGTGTGCGTGCGTGTGTGTGTGTGTGTGTGTGTGCGCGCGCGCGCGCGCGCGTGTGTACCACATGCTCTTATACAACAAGCACTTCAGAAGCTGGTGTACTGTGCACTGAGCGCTGTGTGCTGTGACACACCCCTCTCCCCCAGAATGCATTTTCAGCGTGTTACCGAGCACAGTTCACCCACGGAAACAGAGACACTTGATTGGAGTGCACTCTCCCGCTAAAAGCTTTATTCTCTTTCCCTTTATATTTAGAATGTGTAGCGTGGAGAGAGAAAATGTACAACCATTATTGGCTGCAGCTTCAGGTCACACAATCAGAGAGCACAGAGCTCCCAATTGTAATTCCATGTGTAGCTCGCTGGGTTCCTCTCTCATTAAAGCAGCAGCAGTGTGCGTGAGTGTGTGGGGGGGGGGCACACTACAAAAACAAGTGAGCAGGACCTCCTACCCACATATCATTCATAAGACTGTGTGTGTGCATGTGTAGGCTGGTGAATGTCTGTGTATATGTGTGTATTGTTTGTTTGTTATTGTGACTGTGAACACAGAGGCCACCCACCTACTTTCAAACACCACGAGGTAAACTCTGCCACTGTTTAATTTGCGGCTCGGTAAAAGCAGCCAGCATGACGTAGGTTTCACTCTGTAATTGAACAATCGGCCACTTGATCCCAGGTAGGCAACAAACTGTGAGGGAAGCCGTGGATGTCCGTGCTTCTTGGAGGGGGGGGGGGGTAATAATGCAGAGGGTGAGTCAAGTGATGATGCAAATGCATGAGCACAGAAAGAAAGACAAGTGCCGCCTTGCACCCCGCACAATGAGCAGAGGTGGAAGGTAACGCAGTTACGCATTTAAGTTCTGAAGTAGAGGCGGCTGAGCACGAGGAGACTACAGATTTCATAAGGGAATAATTCAATTTGACTGAAAGATGTATAGGCTGCATGTAAAAACCGGTTTCTTTGCAGAACACGGGTTTCATATGCAAAACCCTGCACCCTCATAAAATACGCGATTTGTTTTTTGAGATTAAAAGTCCTCAGTGGAGTAGACGGACCACATCCGGTTTAATGCATGAATAATGTAAGCACTCCGAAGAGGAGTGTTCCACAAAATGAAGGTTTTCGTTTTATTAGAATATCCTCAATTTGTGGAACTTTATTAAAATGATTTCTCTACATTAAAAAAAGAAGATTAGACTAGTTTCTCACAGCTGAGAATAGGCCCTGCTTTAACAAGATGTGTTCAGTAGATGACCACGATAAACCATACACTGCAGCATGGCCAAGCCATAAGAAAGAAAAATAAATAAATCAGAGAAGAGGCTTGTGACCAGGTTAACGTGGGTGTCTCCGTCTCCAGCTGCTGGAGCTGCTGAAGGTTTGGCTGCATGGTGGAGTAAAGTCTGTAGATGCAGAGATCACACAGAGAAGCATTGATCAGCCATATGTGCAATGCCACATATTAGAGGGAATGATGATGATGATGATGATGATGATGATGATGATGATGATGAAGAATTACTGAGTAGTTGCTCAGCTGGGCACCCCAGCGTCCCGTGGAGTTAATTGACCGAAGCAGTGCCACCCAGCATTTCTAATGTAACTGCGCTGGTGTATGTTTGATGTGAGGGAGAGGGAAAGAGGGAGGGAGAGGAGCTACGGGGATAGAGAAAGTAAGGATCCCATGACGCCCACAGCCCCACAATGACATCACCGGCTCTAAAAAGAAGCGGAAGAGGGAGATGGGAGGCACCCCACTTATTAGATTTCGTCGTAAGGTCCTGTTCACAAGTGAAGATGCTGCTGCGTCTCTGTGAGGACGCCTGTGATGTGCGCAAGCGGAGCGGCTGATTCTGGGCATCCTGGTGAACTTCTGAGGAGACGGAAGCGCCAAGGCACCGATAAACGACCCCCGAGACGCACAGACTGAAGCTCCTCTGCAGGGATCATTTCACTACTGAAGAAATAACGCGTTATTAACCTCATATCTGGCTTCGTGCGCAGGGCTGGAGAGCTTGAGATTAACTTTGAGCTTTCTCTTGTTCGATTGAGTGGAAGCGTGAGCATCAGCGCAGGCTATCCTTCGCTTTTTTAATTTTTCAATCTCTGTAAATATTGCGTTAGATTAACTTTATTTCACCTTATATGTCATTCTGTGAATCCTGCTCACATGAGACGGACAGGTATGTGCGCGTCTCCAAACGAGGACGCACGGGGATGTGGCGAGAAGTGTCGCGATTATTCACTCTAATCCAGTTTCTTATGTTCATTGTTCGATTGACCCAAAATTTGATGACTATAAATTAAATCATCCCATATTCAAGACAAGAAATCAACCCACTGATGAAAGAAAACGGACCAATCATGATGCGTTAAAGAAGTTTTAGCTCTTCGGGCTGTATTGTAACTCTGCAAAGGTTGAAGCACAGCAATCAGCGTCACAAAAAATACTTCTGTTTTGCGGGAGGAAAATCTGTCTTACAAAGTGCAAAGGCGTTTTAATTGAAAGGCACTGATCCGTGTCTTGACGCACTGCCCAGGACTGTTTGTGTGCTTAAAATGGACTTGGAAGACCTTCCGTGGAGGATGCAAGGGAGCTAACGTTTGGAAACGACACGGACACAAAACGAGAACAGTTGAGGTAAATATGACACATTATAATCACATGCATTGTTTCAAATGTCAACACATTATGTTTTTGTGCACAAACAACATATGACAATCTTATGAGAAATATAAAAAAAAAAACTTTAATGTGACCAAACAAACATATATCTGTATATATTTTGTATCTGTAAAGACTCCTGGAAATCTAATCCCAGCATGGCCTCGGTTCTGGACAGCGGCTGCTCCATGGAGCTGAGCGGCTGGAACAGCAGTGTGAGCAGCTCCGGAGCCTCCGTCCCCTGCAACCAGAGCGTCCTGCAGCTCGCCCCTTACTCCCCCGAAGCCACAGCGGCCTTTGCCACCGCCATAACCTTGATGGTGCTCTTCACCATTGTGGGGAACATCATGGTCATCATCGCTGTCCTCACCAGCCGGTCGCTGCGAGGTCCGCAGAATCTGTTCTTAGTGTCACTGGCTGCTGCGGACATTTTAGTGGCCACACTCATCATCCCCTTTTCTCTGGCTAATGAACTTCTTGGTTACTGGTACTTTAAGTCTCTGTGGTGTGAGATCTACTTGGCGCTGGATGTGCTGTTCTGCACCTCCTCCATTGTGCACCTGTGCGCCATCTCACTGGACCGCTACCTGTCCATTTCCAGGGTTACTTACGGGCGTCAGCGGACTCCCAAGCGCATCAAAGCCGCTATTGTGGTGGTGTGGCTCATCTCTGCCATCATCTCCTTCCCTCCCTTGCTCTCACTGAACAAAAGCGAGGCAGGGGAGCTGGGAACTGAGAGGGGACCACAGTGCGAGCTGAATGATGAACGCTGGTACATCCTTTACTCCACCATCGGCTCCTTCTTTGCCCCATGCCTCATCATGATCCTGGTCTACATAAGAATCTACCAAATAGCCAAACAGAGAACACGCTGCCCACCAGGAGAGCCCAGGAAGGATGGGGTCGGCTGTGCCACACCGAGTCAGCCTCCACGGCATGTACAGGCCAATGGGAAGGATGAGGAAGAAAGCACACCACCTTCATCCAACAAAACCTCCAATGCCAGACCCCCCACCCTTGCCATCACCCCTTCTCCATCCCTAGGAGAGTCTCAAATCTCCCAGAACGCCACAGCCAATAATCTCCTGCAACCTCCGTCCACTTCTCCAGCCGTGACCCCTACCACAGCCTCCCTTGATACCTCTCCCCATGGCCCCTCAAGCCCCTCCTCTGTGCCTCAGTCTGCCCCTGCCAAGACTAAAGAGAAGGGGAAGAAGGGCAAGCGGCAGACAGGAAAGAAAGCTGACAATAACAATGGCGACAGCTCAAGCACAGAGAGCGATATGGAGCACAGCCACGGTGGAGGCCGAGGCAGCACCAGCATGCCAGGGTCACCTGGAGGAGGAGGGGTCCACTCCCCGGCCTCAGTCAAGCGATACCGGGACATGCTGGCCACTTCAAAGGGGGCTCGGCTGGTGCCCGG
This sequence comes from Seriola aureovittata, assembly GCF_021018895.1. NCBI lineage: Eukaryota > Metazoa > Chordata > Actinopteri > Carangiformes > Carangidae > Seriola > Seriola aureovittata. The sequence continues at coordinate 23,861,539 of NC_079368.1, forward strand.
GAGGAAGTCAAAAATGGACAACAACCCCGGAGCAGCGAGGCGTAAAGCTATGGTCAACAGAGAGAAACGTTTCACCTTTGTTCTGGCAGTGGTCATCGGCGTGTTTGTGGTGTGTTGGTTCCCATTCTTCTTCTCCTACTCTCTACAGGCAGTGTGCCCAGTGACCTGCGCCATCCCCGATCCACTCTTTAAGTTTTTCTTCTGGATCGGTTACTGCAACTCCTCACTCAACCCAGTCATATACACCATCTTCAACAAAGACTTCAGAAAGGCCTTCAAAAAGATACTGTGCGGTGGCACCAAGGGTACTTTCTTTTAACATATAAATCCACTGTATAGGACATGGACACACGCACAAAAAAAAAAGCTATTTCTGAGGCATAGAAAATAAACAATCATTTCCATTTTTCGGAACACTGAAAGGGCTGTTTTAAAAATATGTTGAACTGTGGAAATTCCAGCATAAAATTCTGAACTGAGAGCCACTCTTTTACAGCCACAGTGTGTGCAAACAGGCAACTTGGACTGTGAAATCCCAGCTCGCAGCTGACACACACATCATTTTTACAGGGTGTGGGTGAAAACAGGACATGGAACAGAGGCAGAGCTCGACTACACTAAACTGCGTACCACTTCAGTACTGCTGATAAGATTTTGAATGAAGGTTTTCTCTCCAGATCACACTGAATAATGAATAATACTATGAGAAAGAGTGGTGCAACATCACAGAAGAAGTATACACTCACTCTATAAAACTGACAGGTCTTGATGAATGCAGGAAAACTATTGAGAATTAACTCCTGGATGAGAATTCAAACTGTTTAATGTATAATATATAAGTTTTTTGTTGTTACGGAAGACTCCAGGGCTACTGGGGGAAAGAAGACAGGTAAAAAGAAGGAAAAGTGACCTTAGATTCCTATGAGCCTGGGGCCCTTTCTTTATCAATACAGAGCACAAGGAGCACACAAGGATAGTGGTGATTTCTTACGTCTGCAGTCTTAATTTGCCAAGCTGCAGGGCAAACATGTGTTCCTCAACCTTATCTAAAAACGCAACAACAAGCGGAGGTTTCTGTTCTGATCTCAAATGTAATAGCACAGACAAAGGCCCTCTTTCAAACCGAACTGAACTTGAGGACTTTTATGTGGGAAGCCTTCATGACAGACACCTTGCTCTTGGCTTGGCAGGGGTCACAGTGGACACTCAGGTTGCTTTCACCCATCATGAGATATAGAAGAAGCTGAAGTGTGGTGGACTTTGGAAAACCACATGTATGTTATTGAAATGTAAAAATTAGACAGCTTGACACCCACCCCCCACCACCCCCCATCCCCCTCCCTCATCCACTTAGCTTGCTGTTTCCTGCTTTTTAACTTGACCCAGGTCACCCCATCAGCGGCCTGGCCTGAGCATTCCTTCAAATGAACTGCCTCATTATTTGGACATTTAAGTAACATTCAAAACCATTTCTCCAATTATGGATGTGTAACGTTAACCCTAATTACGCCTACATGGGTTATTCTGACAACCGTTTGGCTGAGTCACTCTTTACCAACGTCTCTGGCACATCATCGCCTGCACTTGGACCTCTACATGGCATATTTGGTTTGTTGCTGAGAGGCGACAAGCCAAATGTATTTTTCAGTTTTCTCGACAAAAAAAAAAAAGAAGAAGAAGAAAAAGAGAAAAAGAAAAGAGAAAAAGAGAAAAAGACAAGAAAAAAAGAGAAAAAGAAAACGTGTCTGTTACCGTGAACAGCACACAGGTTTATTGACTCAATGGGACAAGGGCTGTCAGCAGCAACACTTCAATTTACTAATTGTCTAATTCTGCTGACCTGTGTGAGTGTGTGTGTGTGTGTGTGTGTGTGTGTGTGTGTGTGTGTGTGTGTGTGTGTGTGTGTGTGTGTGTGTGTATGACGTGCATGTGTGCGTGTGCGTGTTGACTTTCATGTTTTTTCTGTAGAAAGTGTCAGTGCCTCCTCTGGCTGCTATGTACTACAGATCTACTGTAATATTGATAAGAACAGAGACTAGATTTCCTGGCGCAGGCATCACATTGCTGTCTGTCATGTGAATGTTTCACTTGATATAGAAATCAGTAGTATATCACTATGTTGAGAAAGTCTTATTGAGCTGAAAGGCAGTGTTTATCGGTGATGTTAAGTACATGGCTTTTTAGTGATCACCCTCAAGGGACCAAAAGGCCTTACAGGACACCAGCCTGACTCAGTGATATCTGGCTCTGTGTTGCTTTAATGAAGTATTACTTTATATTTGGTTTATGTGATGGGAGTCAAAGATTGAAAACATTGTATTATTTATTTCAAACTAGTTTGTGTTTTCTGTCTGTTACCTATTTATTGTTCGGTTACTGTGCTTTTATTCTGAAAGTCAAGCAAAGTGGAACTGATCAAAGAGTGCGAACACTGTACAGATTTTTTATGTGTTGAATACGAGCAAAATTGATTCATGCCATCGAGCTCTTGCTTTGTGAGACTGATCTACACCTGAGCTTGGGGGATGTATTTGTGTTGAACTAAAGGAATGTGAACTTTGAGTTATGTGCATAATGCAGAACCTACAATGCAACATTTATCATCATTGTTTCATCTAGTTATAGTACGGTAAAATGTTCAATCAGACATACAAGCACATTCATGGATGTACAATTTATCAAGTATACTGCAGCAGGAAAACCTCTTCACCAGTGCTACTGTGCAAACTTTTTTTCCTGGAAAAGTAATCGACCGTGAACGTGTCAATAGCACCAGTAGCCAGTTTCAGTCGGATGACTTGCAGGCTTTGTGCAGGACATTACGGCTACAGTCCATACCAAACACAGCCGCTTGGAGATTCAGATAACCAATTAAACAAAATGGTTGGGAGTACGAGCTCTGTGCACTTGTACAACTGTTCCCTGCCCTCATCTGAAAAGGTTATTTTCTCTCCAGAAATACAAACAGCTATAGCAACGCAATATTCATGCGGTCATGGATTCATGACGTTTTCCAATAAATATGAGTTGTAATGCTGCTCTCACCCCCCCACCCCCACCCCCCACCCCAACCATGGCTTTATGTGGTGAGAATGCTGCTCTGTTTACTTTTAAAAGTATGAATTAGCTTCAAGGTGACAGATGCAGTAATCTGCCTCTTGATCACCATCCTTTTCCCCGAGACCGCCTGTATTGTCTCTTCCCTGACTGTGTTTGGACCAAACTGCATGGTCTGAGCTTCACAATCTTTTATCCCCCATCTGTCATCATCCCTCTCCAGTTTGGAAATAAAGCTTCATGAAAAAGCATGAGTCATTCTCTGGTTCGTTTATTTTATGTTTTCACAATTGCAACATCAGGGATGAGGAAAAAGAAAAACGAAAAAAAAAGATCATTTCTGGGAAGAGAATTACTAATATGTTGTTTCACAAACATGAGAGTTTGAACAAAATGATGTTTTTCTCGCATACATGTTGAACTAAAGTGCAATCCAAAGCAATTTCCAACCATTATGAAATAGCCCGGAATAGCAGCACAACTTCAGGAAATAGTCCATGACATTATGGGCTGATGGCAGTTCAAGATGTCATTGGAAAGTCTCCTATCACAGTGGGACATGAGAAGTAGGCCGCAGCAGAAGCAGCATTATGTTGCCTGCTGCCAACAAACAGAGGAGAAGTCTATAAGGAATTAGAGCATGTTGCCAAATATCACATATGCACTCACACATACTGAATGTGTTAGTCTGCACCAAGTGTCACATATTGTATTCAAGTCATGCAAACATGCTCAGTGTGCACACAGATGCAGCTGCACGCACGCACGCACACACACACACACAGATGCAAACACACACACTTGTTGTGACAGCTTGTTATATTTGAGGTCAGCAAGCCTACGGTGAATTGTAATTGATTTATGCTGATGGGCAGTTTGGGGATTTCTCAGCACACAGTCTAGCCTCTGCCCTGCTTTTCCTTCACACACACACACACACACACACACACATATACAAAGACGATTCACTCAAAGACGATACATAAGTAAGTGTTGCCCCACCTTTACGTCCTCACAACTTAATTTCCATATTCATGGTTGTGCACGAGGAGGTGAACAGCTGACATATCTTAGCCAAGCGTAGGTTTATGTTTACAGTGTTGTATATTCATACAGACACTGAGTCCCCTCGCTCCTTACTCTCTAGCCTCAGCTGGAATATAAAGCAGGCCTGATCGGTGGCAGTGGACCCTCTGGAGAGAGTATGGAGAGAGTCCAACTAACACGACACACACAACACGCTCATTAGCTTCTTATTCACACGAGATAGTAGCCTCGAGAAAAAAGAAATGCACGCACAAGCTTCCACACAAGGAGAGGCGTACACACAAAACATGCAAACACATACACACGGATACAGGAACACAGACAGTCACACATGAACTTTCATTTTAAAATTTATGATGGATGTAGCATTCCACCGTATGAATATGTATGTGTTTGGAGGGCGTTCCAGCACTGAGCATTTTCCATTTCCAATCTCCTCCACGTTATAACGCCAGATAGATTTCTTCACTCTGTAATTTGGCTGTTGAAAACACCCAAGAGGCAGGGTGAAAAATGAGAGACAGAACACAGGCAGGCTCTCGCCCTATTGAAGGTAGAGACATTGAAATCCACTTTCGCTTTGTGAAATCTGTGATAAAAACGTCATTTTTAGGGGGCACAGGCAATTATGATTAGAATCGCTTTATGAGTCTGTGACTGTTTAACAGAGTGGTACTCGATGGGCGAGTGTGCGTGTGTGCGCGTGTGTGTGTGCGTGCGTGTGTGTGTGTGTGTGTGCGTCACTTCTATCTTTGGGAGGGCCAAATTGAGCTTTAGACCTTGAGAAAGAGAACATTTTTGAAAATGAGGACATTGCCTTTCAAAACTTTATTAACGTAAAGCATTATCTGGGTTAGACATGTAGTTGTTTATTGTTTATTTGACTTTCCGTGAGCTGATTAGTTATTACCATGGCAACAACTGCTCTTACTGGAGTCAAGAAAAAAAAAACACAACACTAGTTTACACATACACAACACATTGAACCATATTCATTATTTATTAATGTATTTTTTTTACCAATCCACATATAGTTTTTAAGCTCCTAACCTTTGATTGTTTTAGCTTTGTGATTAACAGTGGGACATTTTGTGTGTATTTGTTTTGAACTGACTTTAACAGTATGTGCACTTCTGCAGCAGCCCAGCATCTAGATGGAAATTCACTTGAGTCAATAGTATAAAATGTGCACTGAAGTAAAATAATATCCGTGTCAATATAAGTTTTTATCAGTGGAATGCAGCTTTAAAAAGTTTGGTTGAATATGGTAACTGCCAACAATTGCCCCTGCAGGGATAAATAAAGCCGTGTCAAACTGGACTGAATTGAGTTACAATTTCACCATTCTCCAACATAATGAGCTTGCATCAAATCAAATACAGGTATACGACATAGAATAAAAACAATAAATACAACACTGACCAGTGAAAGACTGCAAAACACAAAAAACAAACTTATTTGAACATCCATATTGCCAACATATATTTCTTCTAAACATGTTTTATTCTTTCTTTTTTTTTTTAAGTAATAGAATATTAACTGTTCTGGAGGCTCTGTGCTTTACTGTTTCTATTGCATTGCTGTTTGATGTGTGAGTTTCAGGGGTTTGATAAAGCATTATGTCAATGAGAGTCCTTACAACTATAGAAGTACAAAACTGTGTGTTTGCGTGTGAGTTCAAAAAGACCAGATTCAGCAATACTCGTACAAATTCAGCAAGTTTACTGAGTGATGCGCAAAACATACGTCAAAATAAAAGTCATCCAGTTTTCCAGCTGGATGTGTGATGCTTTTTCAGAAAAATATTCTTCTACTGCTTCATCATTGAATTAGGAATGAGGCTCATTTCTGCTTTCCCTGTGGACACAATTACTCCCATGTTTTTCATGGATATAAACCCTGACGCCATTATTGTGCCTCCTGGTGTTGGTAAAGAAAAGAAACGAGAGGCAAAATTGTCACATTATTATCATGGGAAGCATCAGGCTTTGCTGTAATAACTCTATTAGTGCAATGTTTCTTAGAAAAATCGAAGTCTTGCCAGAACTCTGATGAGAATCCAAATCAGAACTGAATCATCTGATTGAAAATCGCATGCACAGGCTATGAAACATCCATAAAATCTGCAGCTGGTTTTTTTTTTCGTGGATCAACATACAAGAGGTGACTTGTGCAGTTGTCTGAAAACTTCCAAGCAAGGTTGCCAAATATGAAGAGGGGAGAAAGACGACAGTGTCTTTTTTTAGCCGGGCCATCATGGAAAGGTCACAAAGTTCATTCTGACACACAGACACACACCTACGTATCCTCGCACATGCGCACACACAAGCTAAGGCAGTCACAGACACGCACAAGTCAGGGTATAGGCTACACACACACATACCAACTCGAGGCACACACACCAAGAGAAACAAACAAGAACACAGAAACAGATGACTAACTCTCAACCGCACAAACAGATGCACACTTGAGAATGTCAGCACACACACACACTCACACGCACACACACACGCACACACACACACTTGTACTTCTATCTTTGTGCGGGCACTCAACCTGAGCCATCACAATAACCCTAACCCCAAAACCACGTCTTAACCCTCAAACAGCCCTTTGAAGGTGTGTCAGAAAGTGAGGAATGTGCTCACTTTCCTAAAATGTCCTCACTTTTCTTTTAGGAAAATCCTTTTTTTGGTCCTCACTATGTAGCATTTACAGGGATTCAAACACACACACACACACACACACACACACACACACAGTATCACAAAAACAGAATAGACTAAAGATGAGTTTACAGTCATGTTGAAGCTAATCTACTGATTTTCCAACACAGCCTGTAATTTATAACTGAAGTTCTACTGTTTAATTCATTCATTCATCCACGGACATCCATCTTACAATATGACTTTCCGTATGTGCGTGTGTGTGTATTTTTTAATCTGTACAGAGAGAGGGGTTGTGTTTTTAATTGGTTCTCAGCTGTGTGCAGTGAATAGCCCTCCATGAAATCACAAATTATCACTTTTTTTTTTTACACTTTGGTTTTTGCGCGGGTTCAAATGAACGAGACATATCATTAGAATTAGTGATGTTAGATGTGCAGGTTGGTGGATTGTGTCACCATTGGACAGAGCCAGCGTAGCAATTTCCCACTGTTTGCAGGCTTAATGCTAAGCTAAAGGGCTGTTAGGGTAGTTTCATATGAGAGTGATATTGATCCTATCCTCTAACTATCTGCAAGACAGAGAACAGACGTGTTTCCCAAAATATCAAACTACCCCTTCAAGCAAAAACTAGATGGATTCAATCATTAATTCCTTAGAGCCGCGGGAGAAAAATGTACGCCAACAACAGTAGTGTAAATTATTTGCCCTTCTGCTTAAAAAACTATTCAAGTCAAGTCAATTTTTCTGCTCATTAATACAGTACAGCTTTTTAAAATGTTTTTTTGGAATATAGTAACTGCCTGATTGTGTGTATCTGTTCACATCATTACATAAGTATAAATCTAACTGTAACACCATTTTATAAATGAGGCTGCTGACCTTAGTTTTCTGGCATTATCACACAGTTTCTCCCCTCTGCTTTGAAGCCCAAACAGTGACTGATTTCAGTGGTTAGTGTGGACGAAGGGCTCCATGTGACTAACAGGAGGCGAGCATCCACCATAGCAAAGAGAAAGAGGCATTTATTTCTTATCACAGTCTCAACATTCAATCCTTGTTTGCGTCTTTGTATCAGGAATCTCTCCTCTGGTTTCAAAGCTTTTCACAGTTTTTTTTTTTATATAAATGTGTTTTTTAGTCCACTTTGAAAACCAAGAAGGAGGCCAGCACAGCATACAAAGATAGTAAGGACCCAGGACTCTGTTAACACAGCATAGATTCTGCTTTGCTGCCTTTCTGATGAGATTCAAAGGTCTCTCATGTTGTCCTCTCGACTCATTTAGCCCTCAACCAGCAAATACTGTATATTCATCTATTTTTGTGTGGGCACTATTATGCTCACAGCACGGAATATTATGCTATTACATTTTCAATTATTCTACACTGCCTGAAAAAAAAAGGTTGTGACACGTTGGGAAGATGAAGTAACATTTATAGCGGTATGTTACAGTATGTCCTACAGTATGGTAATGCTTGAATATTTCTGATATCTGTCACTCCGCAACATTTAGGAAGAAATATGTGAGTCCAACTATGGACGAGGAGGAGAGGAAGCCCTGGCTATCTATCATATGCCGACAGACTTCTGAGACAAATCATCTGAGATGCTTAAGATAAATATTTCCTGTAAGCCTCCCCTTGCCAAATAGATAACGCTCTGTAAACCATAATCCAGAAAAGGGTAACACTTATTCCTGGATGTTTAAGTGCACATACACTGTTCCCATGCCAGTCATTTGGTAATGTTGAATGTCAAATGTCAAAGCCATTTTACGAAATGTTGATGTGATTTTGTCCTGAAACACACTGCAGAGTAGAGACATAAAAGCCTGCTAGTTGTCAGCTTTCAGATCAGATTTGTGTTCTGCGTATGTGAATGGAAATGCAAAAGCAAGAAGCTCGTATCCCTTGGCATGATGTCACACAAGGAACAATTAATGATATTCCCTATTAAATTCATCCCTTTCAGGGTCTGAATGGCGTTTGTAAACTACCAGATAGTCTTGTGATTGAGCAGTCTCTGTTTCTTGTATGGGAGAAGACAACATCCCCACCAGCCATTTATAGCTATTAATTATGCTACTGTTACTGAATCCCAAACAACCTGTTTCATTAAGTTTTTTGTGAAACAGCACAACTCAGTTACCTTAATAAATAATTTTTGGGTACTAGAGGGACTTTCACACTGCAAACTTGCAAAAAAAAAAAAAAAAGGATGTGCAACTAGAATTTCAAGTGAAATTAAATAATTTACTAAAGTGACAAACTTTTTCTATTTACACTTCCATGCCACTTGAGGGCCAGACTACATATTTCAGATTTTAATAACAGAAGAAGCATTGCCAAAAAATACACAGCTTGGCACTTACACCCCCTGTCTCAGACAAAGTGTTTGTGTGCATGTGTGTGTGCTCGTGTTTTTTCTGTATGATCCTCTCAAAAACATTTCACACTCTTATTCCAGTATAATACACAACGGGGTCGGGTGGGGGATTGTTGCACTCTATGATTGTTGAAGGCTGACGTCCTCCCATGGCTGTCATTGCGTGTCAGAAGACAAAAGCAGCTAACTGTGCGATCAGAGACAAGGGGAGCCAGGAGAGCAGAGGGTAATTTGATTGGGATGGGTGCTGCTGACTGACAGCAGAGAATTTCTCTAGATTGTTTATCAAGCGTTGTGGCCACTGAGTGCCGGAGTGAACAATAATGAAACATGACACAGGGCAAACACGCACAATGGCATCTATTGGTGCTTACGGCAGGGTGAATATGGGAATCTCTATCCACTTCAAGGTGCGTGTTTCTCACACTCATGCATGGATGCACACAGAACACAGTCGCATTAAGAATGTTAAGTACTTTTGCAGCCACTAAAGTAACCAGCCAGGTTCTCATCCAGCAGCTGAAGACCACTAGACCAGTGAGCCCACTGATGCATACTGAGTCTGAAATCAGCTGAGCCTTGGTGAATACAAAGCAAGCAATTGAAGAGTCATCCTCCTAATGCCTGACAAAGCTGGAGACGACTCCTACACAGTAATGGCATGCACAGATAAAATCACACTGGTGCATTGCGGGAACAAACGCCTCAGCCTGGGAAGTAGTTATCAAGGTAATTTTGCGCACACACACGAGTGAGTCTTATAATGACGACGGTGACATGTTTGTGTCAAGTATATTTTGTAAGAGGCAATTATCACAGTGATATATCCTGATACGTCTTGGTAAGGCCCATAATGTAACAATGAGGCTTCAGTTTGTGTATACGTGCATGCCATCTGTACGATTCATATGTGGGTGGGTGCCTAATTATCTACATATTCTGCCTGACTGAAGTACACTAAATACTTTATTGATATCATGTATACGGTGCAGATGAAAACCCACATGTAATAGAGCGCAATTAAAGATATTCAAAGCATATATGGTGAGTCATATTCAGTCAGTGACGTGTCTGCTATACAGAGATAGTTGAGCGGCGCAACATTTGGCTGATGTTATTAAGAAATATATCATTATCCATAAGCATATGGCTTGCTATATATTTATGGTAAGCTGTTACTGTAAATCATCAGTTCGAACAGGACTGGGCAGTCATGTTGCAGCTTTTCACCACTCTTCCTCACCATCAGTGCCACTCCTTTCCTCCCACAAAGTAAAGAGAAGAAGAGAAATCAAGTGGAAAAGTGGTAAAGAGGGGGAGATGGGACATGTGGATATGTACAGTATGTCCAAAAGAGGAATTCTGCTGCTGACTGAGTGGCCCTGTCACCAATCAAAGCTGCAGGCCATCAAAGTGCAGAATACAAATGTAATGTTCATGTTTCATCCAAGATCCCAGCATTGCTATATTCATTTGATGACTGACATGTCATATTCAGTAGCTCTGTATTCAACACTCTTTCATGGACAAACATTTTTCCTTGGCCTTCATAGTGATTTATCAGTATTTTTATACAACAATGGATCAAATGACTGTGTTATATATGGAATGGCTCAACTGCAGGGACAAACCTATAGAGAATTATTACCTGACTGCAGTTTACCTCAGGTCCTTTAGCCTCTTTAAGCTCATTGTTTTGGTTTTGTGGCCCAAAGATTGTTCTCATCAACCTTGTCTGAAAGAAGCTCTGAACCCACTGTATACAACTCCCAGCACCAATTATCAGGCAGACATAGTTTGCTACTAGATGGTGAACATACAGTTGATATTTAGCAGCTAAGGGGCCAGATATTTTCCTCAGGGCTTGGCAGAGATCAAAACAGGGCTAAAAGGACAGTGAATGTTGGACTTACACTCATCAAGTAGCCAGAAACACAACTTCAAATGAATACCAATGCTGCTACGCATCTGTTAGATATGTAAACAGGCAACTGATCGTTAATACATTCCATATGATAATAAGTCATTTACCTAAAGGGGCCATAAAAATGAATTAATGTAGCTTTAGTACAGGGACCATGGCAATTTCATGATGGAAAATGTACATCCATCTAGCATATCATGATTTATTATACTTACATTAGGTTGTCACTGGTTCAATTCAATTCAATTTTATTTGTATAGTGCCAAATCACAACACACATTATCTCAAGGTACTTTACAGGGTAAGGTCTTGACCCTACAAAATTATATAGAGAAAACCGGCAATTCCCACAATGAGCAAGTATTTGGTGACGGTCAAGGGGAAGACTCTTTTTTAAAAGGAACAACAATGGCGGCGTCGTGTGGCGTGGTGGTCTAAGCAGGCGGATCGGACGGCCTTTGCTGCATGTCAATCCCCCTCTCTCTGCCCCCCCATTTCCTGGCTCTCTCTACTGCACATAAAAAATATACTTTAAAAAAAAATAAAAGGCACAACAACAACAGGACCAGAGTCAGGCCGTCTCATATCCATATCATATGTTGTGTGTAGTCCCAGTGAGGCTTGCTGCTTTGAAACTTAAAAAGCTCCCTGGGGAGGCAACACCTGTGTCTCATCCAAAGAGCACTTCAGGAGCAGCTTCTCTCATCTCTTCTTATTGAGCCACACAGGGATACGAGCATTGGCTTTCATGTCACAGAGGAAAAGAGTAACGATTTTGGAACTTTTGGGCTCACCCCAGGTGACTTCGCTGATTAATATACCTTCACTCTGAGGGAGGGAACTAATCAGTGAAATTACCTTGGATGAATATCAAATCCACCAATGCCAGCTCAATACCTGTATGCACCTGCGATGGAGAAAATCCTTCCCCAGATGTCTTTTGAAAATTAGTATCTTCTCATTAGATAGGGCAAAAAGAGGTTGAGTACTTGATACTGTGTGCACAATCAAGTGTTTGCAACTCTTCATTCCCCCATCTGTTTAAACTGGCTCAGTAATACACCACAGCACTACAGACATGATGTGTCTATCATCAGAGTGAATCTTGAGACTTACCATTCAGTCAAGATACAATCCGATGAATTTCATATTGGCAGCTAAAGTTTCAGTACTTTGGTTTTTGCAATGTCTTGGCTATATAACTTCTGCACTTATATTTTAAATGAGTCAACTGCCGATGGATCTCTTATCTGTCAGGCCCTATTCTCCTTTTAGCCTCTCCTTTAGACTAGCTACAATTCATATGCCTTGGTTTGACCTGTCCTATTTGAAGCCGCCAGGTCACAGAGAGGAAGTTACAGGTGGAACTAAAACCAGATGGTTGTATCTCCACAATAGGCTTTAACACAAGATCTTCACATCGGGCTCCACTCAGACTGACATCTGGCCATTGTGGGGTTAAGATGGGACCTGAAAAAGACTACACTGATATAAGACAAGACGATAAGGTTCAAGCAAACAACAGCAAATTATAGGAAATAGACACACAATAGAATGTACCAATAGGGCGTAATGAAACTTAATTTTTTTATCTAAATTGCCACACTTACTACTTTCATTGTCTAAAGCTAGTCCCTTCACAAATTGTTCTTGCACAGTAAATACACATATATATATAGTTAAATATATGCAATGATTAAACTCTTATGACTAACCATTTAGTTGTACTTATTTTTCTTATTAATGTTTTGGCCATTGCATGCATTTCTGCACTTAACCATTTTGTACTGGCATGAAATGATACTGGACATGTGTCAAAGGATATTAGTCACTCCGTGACTCTTTAGGGTTGGTGAAAATGAAATAAAAATATTTGTAGAATATATGTAGTGCACAATTTGTCAATGTATTTTCATGCTGTAACAATAAATCGATTGACAGAAATATAAGTGGCAAATGTTTCAATTGTCAATTCATTGTTTCAGTCATTTAGGGTTAGTGTTTCAGGCAAAAATAACAAACAATCCCTTTTCCCAACTTATTCATTTTGAGGATTTGGTCATTTTCTTCTCAAAAAAAGTCATTTTCTTTTCAAAAATAACAAACAATCCCTTTTCCCAACTTATTCATTTTGAGGATTTGGTCATTTTCTTCTCAAAAAAAGTCATTTTCTTTTCAAAAATAGTGTTTCCATCAAAAATAACAAACATTCCCTTTTCCCAACTTACTAATAGAAAATTCATATTTTTTTCTTTTCTGAACTGTATATTGGACAAAACAAGACATTTGTAGACATCAGCGTAGGCATTATAAAATTGATTAACAGACAAAATGATCAGCAGATCAACTGATTTTGAAAACAATCATTAGGTGCAACTATATTTATATGGCCTCACTGATAAAACAAAATTTTCATGGTAATGACAAACTTTTATTTCAAATAATAGGCTCATGAAGAAGTAGAAGGTTCCTCTTGTTTAACTTTTGTTTGTGTGTAAAATTTGTTTTTAATATGCTAATTATAAAAAAAAAACTCCCTACTGAAGGACAGCCGAAAAGGTTGAAGTGCTGGAAATTGTTGCCCAGGTGGTTGAAACCTCAAGAAATAAGCCTATAAATGGACATTGAATTGGGATTTTTTTTCTTTAGTGAAACTACTATTTACAACGTCAAGACTGAACTTCAAAGCTTTAGTTTGTAATTATTGCTTTTGGATCAGTGGTATCTCTAGACCACTAATGGTATGTTGGCTGCACTCCATTTCACCTTGCCCTCTGCTGCATGCTAATAAGAGGCAATGACAGATCCAATGTTGAATTTGTATAGGGTGATGCCACACCAAACAAATATAAACACATTAATATGTAGAAAAGTAATTTATAATTATCAATATATAAATATGTAAATCAATATATATATATATATATATATATATATATATATATAAATGCATCTGATAATATCAATAAATAAAATGTTGGTTCTTATCATGCAAATCATCTAGACGATAACTCTATGTCACTTCCGGCCACCATCTTTGTTTGGATTAGGAGGCAGAACTTGGGAAACGATAAAACTTTAGTTTTTAATGTGCAGCGGACCGCAGTGTTTTACCTTGGTGAAAAGAAGAGTCTTTGATGATTGTGGAAATAAGCCGCGGTAAGTGTTGTTATACGACCTTCTGTGTTTTTTGAAAGAAAAACAGATGCTGTAACGTTAATTATGTACAGAGCACGAGGGGCACTAACGGCTGCTAGCAAACAGGGTTGGTACAGTACAGGTGAGGGGCGCACCACGAGAGAGGTAAACAGATGGAAACACAAGCTAATTATTTGGTGAGTAGATGTATTTTTGTTTTCTGACTGTAAGGGAAAATGTTCCGTGGGCTGTGTTGTTTGTTTTGAACGGTTTGTAGCTAATTAACCGGACACAAACAGGCTAAAACTTCAACTAACTTTAGCAGCTGGCTACCAAACCCTATCAACTCTGCTTTTGGCTACATGATGCTACCAGTCTCTAGAAAGTCTTTAAACTCTTTGGCTTTTTATCATGTTTATTGCTTACTCCACACCTGTTTTGTATCTTGAAAAATGATGCCTCTGCTAAATTAGTAAAGCCAATGTACACACCTCATTCTTCGTTGGGGGTTACTTATAGTGATTATAATGATGTTAATAGTTTGACATGAGTCTGTTTTTTTTTTGGTTCTGTGAAACTGATTTATGATATATCTCGAAATATTGTCAGGACAATTAATAGGTTAATCCCATACATAAATACTGATGTGTTTGACTGCAACAGGACATAGATCCGTTTTTTTTTTAACAAAGCTATATATATATATATATATATATATATATATATATATACACACACAGACATGTAAATCAGAAGGCAATAAAAAAGTAAGTATAGTAGTATAAAAAGTTGTAGTGTTTGATTTCCTTTGTGTTGACATATCAATAAGAATGAAATCAAATAACCAGCTAGGATCATTTTTAGAATGTTAATAATTTTAAAGCCAGTTTTGTGGCAGACTTATGATTATCACCCAAAAGTCTTCTGCATATCCATTGGGGAAAATCTCACCAATGATGCACCAACATCACTATGGCGAATAGCAGCTATGAGCCAGTGTCTTAGCCCTACATATACAGATCAATTTAGTGGACATAAAATAAAAACCTTCTCTTTTAGAAAATTATTTCAAGTCCCGTCTACTTTGCAGTATTTACACTTGTTGGTTATGGAGGGAAAATGGTAATACACATCTCTGTGGTTGTTTCTGACAATGTTTCTATAATTCCAAGTTATTCCCCCTCCAGTGATAACAGAAGTCCATTTCTGTGTAGACAGCACTTTGTTAAGTTTGAATGCTGGTAAGACTGCAACAGGACATACATCCAGCTTTGTTTTTTGTTTTTTTTACAACAAGGCTGAATAGATAACTATAAAAGAGAATGCCTGAAAGAGTTTTTGCTCTCCTTTGTGTTGACATATCAACAATAATGAAAGCAAATATCCAGCTAGGATTATTTTTTCAATTTTAAAGCCAGTGTTTTATTTTTGGGGTGCATATAGTTTAATAATATTTATAATAATGAGAATAATAATTATTATTCTTTGAGTTAAGTTTTCTTAATTTAAATGCTCTCTCGAACAGTCAGTTTAAATGTTTGATTGACATAGTGAAGATTTTAAGTCTTCTGTGGGAAGAGGAAGAGACTAATACTTGGTTGACAGACGGACTATTATCAGCATACTTCATATGTTCCATTCTGTTATCATTTGTCTATGGCCTATGTCTTGGACTTCACTTTAGTCTCACTATCATCTTTACTCCAGATTCACAGAGATGTGACACATCAGTTGCAAAGCTGTGACTGATTATCGTTATGTTATCTGCTTGCTTTTTGATACAGTATGTTTGATCAGAAAATGTTATTTCTGCCTTTCTGCTTTGTACAAGCATCAAGACTAAATGTCCGTAATCTGAAGTCTTTTGTGTTTTGTGTGCACTAGTTAAAAAGGCCTGTAGTCTAATCAGTTATTTGTAAACA
The DNA here is from genome assembly GCF_021018895.1 of Seriola aureovittata. Lineage (NCBI taxonomy): Eukaryota > Metazoa > Chordata > Actinopteri > Carangiformes > Carangidae > Seriola > Seriola aureovittata. Next base: position 23,877,679 of record NC_079368.1, read on the forward strand.
CAAACACACCATGCTCTAGTCAGAAATTAGCACTACAGCAGAATGCAAAATATAAAGCTGCTGCACAGACAACACAAACGAGAACAGCTGCTATGACACATTAGCTTTCAACCTGTCATGTTAGAGATAACACTTTCTTGAATCAGATACCTTCTTTCCTCTTTTGCTTTGCTCATTCTTTTAACCACCTGTTGGGCTTTTCCATGTTACATACTGTTTGTTTGTTGATTAAACACAAGGATTTTGGCCCAGCCTTACTCTTTAAATATGTGGCCTTTGCTGTATGATAGAGCACATCAATTATTTTTCCTCAAACCTTAATATTATATTTCATTAGGGTGCAATGATTTCTTCAGGTTGTATCTGAGGTGCTCGTTATTACAGGTGGGGCACTGTGCCTCTGTTGTAATACTCTGTGGAAAACCCTTGTGACAGTACAGATAAATATTGTTTTATAGGTGGAGGAAATGCAACATATGCCCTATACATAAAGTATATAGGGTGTCTGGCTGTATAGTAGCTTGTGTTCCTGGTTTGGCTTTCACAATGGCTTGGGCATTAAGTTGTAAATTTTGCTGGTCAGTTCAGATGTTCTTGTTTTGCAAGGAATGTTTTTTATCTGACTCTCTAGTCTAGTAAACTAGAAATCTTAACATTTGTTTGAACATAGTAAAAAAAAAATGAAATATTCAAACTGTAAGCACCTGTTCAGACTTAAAATATATAGTTCGTTTGTAGCAGTTTACCGTCTTACAATTCACCGTTAGCTTGATGTATTCCATATCCTATTGGCCAATCAGTTAGCTAATCAATGAAAATAGAGGAGAATTCTATGAATTTTGTTCAGATTAGTTTAGTACATTCAAACATATTGCGTGCCAGTTCAATTTCATTTGACAGATTTTTTTTAAAGTGACGGTCCTAATTTATAATGCCGTCAAAGTATTTTTTCTTTTTATATATTGTTTTTGCACAGTGATATGTTAGTCATTGGTTTAGCTCTGTACTCCAGCTCATTGGATTTAAGGTGAAACGAGTCAGTGGTTAAATACCTGAATTTTAGCATTACATTTCTTCATATCCATAATGGCTGAACAGGGTAGGACTTGAAGCCTATTTTAAGCATAGTGACGGAAGCGTATTTTAATGTCTTAATAACCTTAAACTTTGTTAGAAAAATTTTAATTATTAACAAGGAGCTTATGTCATGGGACCATACTCTGATAACAACAGCATGTGAGAAGAAAACACATTTTTAATGAATTATGAAGCAAGATTTTAATTATGAATAAAAAAAAATACTGAGAGTGAAAGATCTTGATGTGGATGAATCATAGAGTCTTGGCTTGTGAACGTTATAGTCTGATTTAATTATGTACTAGGAGGATATGGAGTAGATGACTGAGGTCTGGCCTCAGAGTCTAATGCCTCCAAAGTTGTCTGTGTGCCTTCCTGACTGTCACACCTTCAACATGTCTACTTTTTTTGGTTTTTCCTAAGAACGTGTCTGTCTTGGAGTTCCCCTTCTCCCTCCTCTTCCAATACAGTATACGTTAACAGAATTTAACGATGCTTTAGAAGGCCATGTTATAGGAATTATATGTCACATAGCGCTGCATTCAGGTGAGAGTAAGGAGGAAAGAAACACTGATACTGTGACAGGATGATATCCCACTGTCAGACTATTATGTATACAGTAAACAGCTTTCTCATATCATCCGATGTCTGAATTTGATCTTTCTGTAATAGTTTTGGCTAGACTGACTGAGATTATATTGTTGGAAAAATTACAAAAGTTTTTATTCTTTAGCCAAACTTGGATTTCTTTCACATTTTCTTTTATACACAAGCAAATGTAATGTAGCCTACCATAAAATTTGGTGAGCTTCTTTTCTCACTACCACTGCTACAGGACAATACACCTCTGCTACACGTTATTAAGTGAATTAGCATTGTATGCATTAGAATCAAAGCTGAAATGATAAGCTGATTAATTTATCAGTTGATAGACAAAAAATTAATTGACGACTATAATACCTGGTTTTGCATGTAATTTTTAAAGCAAAAATGTCAAAAGTTCTACCTTCTCAAATGTGGATAATTGACAGTGTTCTGAGTATTCTGTGATCGCAAATAGAATATCTTCGTGACTATGACTACCAGCCGAACAAAACAAGCAATGTCAATGTATCATGTTAGGTTTTGGGAGGCAGAAGTCTTCACAGGTCCAAAAATTTTTGCCTGAACCTAAAAAGACCCGAAATGTTTTACCCGGAACAGAACCAGACCAGTCTATTATGTAAATGCTGGTCCGAGACCCATGCCGAACTGAGAAATGTCAGTCCCGAATCCGGTCGGGACTAGATCGGCACCGATTTCACAACTGATTAGTGCTATTATCAAGTTAAGGTTTACATTATATTTTAAGTAAAAAAAAAAAAAAAAAAAAAAAACATTAATTAATTCATTCATTCATTCATTCATTCTCTTCTGTGCCCAGTCGTGATGCATTTAATCCTCCTTGCCAAGAAAGTTGGTAAAATACATGCATAATGAGCACTGTATGATCATGGCCAGGTCTTCTCGGATCCACTCGGTTAATATACATAATATTAATAGTCTCAGGACTGGAGTGGGACCCCACCCAGACCCGACTGACCACAGGAAACGTTTTTTTTAATATTATTAACTGTTGTTTTCACTTTCTCACATAGCCTACTTACGAGACGTAAATGCCAATAACAAGTTGTGCATTATTTCTGTGAATATAGAAATACAAAATAGCTATGAAAATTCAAGGAATGTTCAGCACTAACATTAAAATAGTGAGTCTTAAGCTGCAAGCCAAATGTGGTTGAAATGATTTAATAATTCAGTTGTAGTAGAACTGAGAAATTAAAAACTCAAAAGTCACATTTGGCAAAAGTGGCTTAAATGATTCAAGAATCAACACTGACATCAGTGTTTCTCCTACATAGGGCCATCTGTGTTAGTTTTATCACGGCTGCCACAGAATCATAAATAATGAAAATTTCATTATGAAACCTTCAATCATATCACAAAGCTACACCAAATGGCACATGACTGGAGAAAAACCGGTTCTATCAGGGATCACATAAAGATAACTTTGGCATGGGAAAAAAGTATATTCAAATTGTTTTTGATGGAAACTTAAAGCCCTATTCAGATAGAATTATTCAATAAACAACATTGATTAGGAGAAGTTTAGTTGAGCAGAGTCCTTCTACACTAAAGCCATCATTCTTGACAGAATTTTAGCCAGAGCCAAATCACAGAAGGTGGCTTTTAAAAGACGATACATTTTCCAGACTACTACAAACAGAATCAAAAATATATGAAGATAGCCTACAGTCTGGGTGGAAAGCTCACTGGTAGCTGAAATAATAGCTGCTACACTCTGCGGAGCTAAAATTGCATGCCTGTACGATATCCTTTTTTCCTCAGGTATAAAGGACATAGAAATTTGTTAATTCTTGCATGGAATCAGTAAATTTGATTAATGGAAGAGGAGAAGGTATATTTCATATGAGTTAGTATCCTGCAGGGCTTTCTCTCTTTGTCATGTGTATTGGCTGAAATGCAACGATACTGTAATTTTATTTCCCCCTGTCCCCATAAATCTGTAGATATATACATTTAGTTCCTGTGTGCAGAATTACTGGGAGTATAAATCCTTGAGATAAGCTTACTCTCTGATGGGTTGTGCTGCTGCTTTAAGGAGATTGTTTTTCAAAAACATTGACAAAGGACCATGTCCAATGTATACATACTTGACAAACCTTTCGAGTATGATCAGACTTGACAAATTATTAGCCTCACAGAAAGAAAATAATTACCGGAGTCATAAACAAGAATTAATTAGAATGTCAATAGCAATTGACTGACTCGAAGTCCCGCCTGACCTTATAGTTGCTGCCTCAAACATCCTATTGACAGCAAACATTCCCTTTAGCACCACATTGATACTTGTATGGACAAACTGATACACACTGTAATTCATTAACAAAACATGACATCATCTTCTTGTGTGAGTGTGTGTGAGAAACAGGACATGTAAGTGGCAGCTCCTGACAAGCGTGGTGCTGTTATAATCCACAACACAATGTAAGGAAGCTTAGTGTATGTGCAGCAAATGTATAATGTTTATAATCAGAATTGGAGCATTTTGATGTGAACTTCCCTCACAGAACAGCATTAAACTTTTTTCAAAAGAAAAATGGCGTCTTGTTTACATTGTCTTCTTTAACGTCATTAACAAAGCAAAGTTGAGAAGCAGCTTGGCTCAGGCAGATTAACCCCACGTCTGTTATTTTATTGCCCAAATGGGACTTCATAGCAGTTTGTACTAAAACTGTAAAATGCATATTTATGTAAGAAGTTACAAGTCGGTTACCACAGTAGATTGATTTGGTATTTATATACAATTCATGAATATGTTTTACATAAATAAATAAATTGGCAGAGTCATAGATCTACAATCTCGATTGTTTCATCAGTCATCGGTAGTTGATGATTGTCGTTTGTTTTGTTTTTAAATGACCATCTTGGGTGTAATGTAATAGCTGCAACAGTGACCAAGTCAAAGCTAAGAAGTCATTTGCAAATCAAATCCAAAATGATTTCTACTTAAACAACCAAATTTAACAATGCTGCGTTACTTAACTTTAAGGAATTAAAATTAATCAGTAACAACAAAAAACCTTTTGTAAAAAGCCCTCCTGATGTGTGGACTGAGACAAAAATGAGCAACCAGTCAAAGTGAGAGAAATTGAAAGCACGACTGAGGCCCAATATGATGTTTTTAAGCTCTGACAGGATCAGAGGTATCATGTCATTTCACCCTCTGATGGAGGGGAGAGAAGGGAAACCTGTATGTGTATCATGTCGGTACATGAGCTAATCCACATTTCAAGTGCATGCATGTGCACAAGGGTGTGTAGCAACAGTTGGCAGTAAAATGGATTGTCTTTATTACAGGAAAAGTAATACCCATCTTTCCTGGTTTGCTGAAAGAGTGTCATGTAGTGTATAAACAAGTGCGTATCTGTGTACGTCATGGTGGATAGAAAAGAGATTGTTCACTGCAATCAAATGAGGTCTGAGTCAGAGGTTTTCTCCCCCCCCCTCACATCTTATCCCTCTCCCCTCTCATTTGTCTTTGCTCACTGCATTGATGTCTTCCCCATTACCTCTGATTTGGCTTGTCTGGTTTTGAATACCTAATCATGCTGAAGATGCCACACTTTCATTCTTTGGAGGCTTTATTCTTGTCATTCTCCTTTCCTCTTATCTCATCATTGGGGTGACACTTATTCCTTGCCGCGAGAAGGGATGTGTCACATACAGTTCATACAACCATAAAAAGCCCATACATGTCATGAACATCTCTGCTCAAGCACCCACTCATCCACCCACCCACCCACACATCCTCACACGTTTTGTAGAAGAAGAAGAGATAAGAAGAGATTTTTTTATATCCATAAGACCAGACATATAAACATCCTTATTTTGATTATTATTGATGATATTTTCTTTTTGATCCTTTTATTCACATTGACTCGTCTGGCTTTATTGAGAGATTTTAGAGTGAATTTAACGTTTTGATACTGTTCACTAAGATAATCTTCAACTTCAAGCTCCTAACTTGGTTTTTGTTTCTTTTAAGACAACACTGAATGTCTAGACACCAGTCGTCTTCATCAGACAAACCCTGCCGCTGCCTCAGAATAAGGTAGGACAAACATCAGTTTTCTTGTTGCGGACAGTGCACAACAAAATGCAGAATGCGCCCACTGTGTCTTTGCCCACTGTGTCTTTGCTGTGTCTTGTGTTTACCATGTGTGTTTACCATGTGTGTTTGTATGTATGCGTGTGAGCCCATTGTTTTTAATCCCACCAGTGGATGTAGTGGGGGCTCCACTGCCCTTGGAGTTGTTCACAAGGTCTTGGTCGGGGGTCCACATCTGTTCTATGGAAAATGTACTGAAAATGTCACTTTGTTGCTATGTTACAAGTGACCATAGCAACAGTACACAGTCATCATGATCACAGGGAGTGTTTTTCTGTAATCTGGGGAAAAACATCCTCTGAATTTTGAGTGTGGTTTGTTGAGAGTTTCTCTATGTGCATACACAATGATAGTTGAGTTTTGATTGGAGACTAGTTATTACCATTCATAAATAATATATCCCTTTTGTAAGGAGGAAGTTGTGCTACTTTATGACACTCATACATGTGTCACACTGAAAAGAAAGCTGGCCATCTGAACGCTCTTCAGTGGTTTTCTACAGGCAGAAAGCCTTTTGTGTGCTGGGTGCCTCGCGCTTTAGATGCTTGGAGCATCTTACGTTCTTGCAGGAGCACTCTGAATGCCTCAAGTTGAAAAATGTTCAACGTCATTTGCTGTTTTTTTCCCATTGTCCACTCTACAAACCGCAATCATGGAGGAGAAACTCGTGGTGGCAGTTGCTGGATACCTGGAGCTAAATGACCAACCACAGTAATAGTTAGCTGGTAGCATACAGGTCCTGGATTGTGTTAAACTGATGTTAGCAACTTTCAACATCCTTCCTAGACGAGCTGCGTGACATATCTGAACAAACTGTAGTGATTGACAACAGATTGTCAGACTTTCCCCCAGTCATCCTAAAATAAGCCTTGAACCGACCATCATCCAGGTGCAATTGCGTTCCACCTGTAGCCTTTATATTTAAATAACATGTACAGATCTGTGAGTTTACTTCACAGCAAAATCACAGTTAGACTAAGAGCAGGTGATTTTCAATATATATATTTTTTTTGTAGTGTAGCCTTCAACAAAAAAGGCTGCGTGTGTGCCAGTGCACTCTATCTGCTCGGGGCCTTAACCTCTATAACCACTACTAATCTGAATACAATTGCTTTACAAACCTTAGCTGGAGAATGTGAAGTTTTCATGTATTTTTTTAAACCAAGTGGGATATAGTCTATTTGATTTGCATGTGGTACTTTGTAGTGCTGTGCTTTGTGAGTGTCTTGGGTGAAATAACGCAGTTATTCATGATATATGGGGGGGCAATGATTGCATCTGTGTGTCTCTCTCTCTCTATTAGCGTTTTTCCACCGCATGGTACTGACTCCCTCAGCTCGACTTGACTTGACTCTACTTGCTTTTGGTACTGTCACTAACTTCTTTTTCCCTTCTTGTTACTGCTTTGGTCATTTTTTGAATTTTATGAATTCACTAGGCATTTAGAGCATGTTCAAGGTTAAACAAGCAAAAACAAAGCCAATCGGCACCTTTTGCAGTGGGATTTAAGACATTTTGTCATTGCAGTGTCAGATTGTGAAATTTACAGTTAACACTAAAGAAATCTCACATCTGGCACCAGAGAATCACAACTGATAAAAATGTTGGGTTCCAACTAATGATTATTTTCACTATCAATTAATCTGATGATCAATTTAGTCTATAAATTGCTTAGCTCACCAAAGAAAATTACAGTTTGCACTAAGCTTTTTCAGTTATAACTGGTGAAATTACATTGAACCAAGTAAAGACATTAATTTAGGTGAATGACCATTATCATCTACTTAATAACTTACAGTATACTAGTATAAATTACACAAACAAAGTTTTTCGACTAGTTTTTTCTTTAATATTAAGATAATCCAACACACTTTTTGTCAAATTCAGTGACTATCTCTATCCGTTCTATGTGTGCTGAGAAAAAAAATTCAGTTCTGGTGTTCGGGCTCGTGTAGGACAAGGGGAAAAAAGAGAAGAGGGGAGATGTGTATACTCCACAACATAATCGAAATGTCAAGAAGGAGACATGGCTGAGGAACAGTCAAAGAGGAGAAGGTCACAAGAACAAAAATCAGAATAGAAGTGCTATGGTCAGGCAAGAGGTGGCAAAGAGCCATGTAAACATTGGTGAGGCTTTCCAATCATGGAGAGCGTACAGTTGGACTGGGAAAGAAATGTATCCCTGGACTTGTGCCCTGGAACCAGCCTGCACCATGAATGACAGGTACAAAGAGAGGGCTGGTATAAAGAGGCAGACAGGGACAGGAAGAACCCCATGGATTTTTTGATGATTCACCAACCCACTGGGATTTCTCCCAGTGCCCTTGATGGCCAGTCTGACTGTGGATGATATGTGCACTGTTTCACCTGCCCTCATGGCTCTCCTCCATCTGTTGCATTGTAAAGCATTTGCTGATTCTCTGAGCCATATCTGCAAAGTTGAAAACAATACACTGATGAGATGTAACATTTATTTAGGAATCCTTATTAAGAAATTAGACGTGCTTGGATGAAAAATAACCAAACAACCAGGTTCAAACAACCATGAGATATCAGGGCACCTCAGCCTGACACATGCCTGTTTTAAGGGCACGTTTGGAGTCTTCAGGAGTTTTGGTTTCCAGGTGAAAAGTGCTGATTATGATACAGCGCCACAACATCGGCATAATGCTGCAATTGCAGTTACAAGTGACAAATCCAGAGAATGAAACGCTTGTAAGAAAATACTGTTTTTCTGAGACACTGGCGAGAGTTTTGTCGAGAGCTCGAGGCTCTCTATTTCTCTCTGCAGGAAAAACCCAGGGAATGTCCCATATTTTCTTCTCATTTAACATACAAAAATAATTGTTATTCCCCCAACATTTCATCAGCAAGATTGAAAACCAATTACAAAAACCTATCCAGTGCCTTTAATCAAGAAGGCGTCTGTTTTAATGATAACTTTAAAAAGGGTTAAGTCCCAGTTCCTGAGTCTAGCCTTAAATAATCTCACTTTAGTTGCTGGATGAGTGCTATCTCAAAGAGCTGATTGTACCTCTGTCTGTGTTTGTCCACCGCAGTCAACTGACACACTACCCCCACCCTCTCTCTCTCTCCTGCTCTTCCTGAGGATGTCACTGACTGCAGAACCACAGGAACAGGCTTGAGGGAGACGGTCTGAATTCTATTCCTCTCTTTTCACTTTTGCCCCCTTTTTTTAATCTCCTCAAGCATATGCTCTCACACAAAGCTGGTATTCTCTCCCTTAACTGCTCATCGTGTCACACTTTAGCTTGCCAGGAGACAGTGGGTGGGCATCTACGGTCTTGTGGGTGCAGATGCATCTATAAGTATCTCTTTATCTTAACACCCGAAATCACCACTTCCACCATGTGCCATGATCCACCCCCCTGTCTCGCAAAACTTGTAAACAAGTATTCATCTAAAATTGTGCTAGTGGTAGAAAGGGTTATTTGAAAAAAAAAAAAAGATAGAAAGCATTTCCCTCTTTCTTATTTCATTGGGTTATGTGTGAGGGTTAGTACGAAGAAAAGACACAAAATCACAACGACAATTACCAATTATGCATTAGTAGAATGAAAATCCATGTCCTTCTTTAAGAATGTTTCTACATTTATGTTATATATATATGTTATAGCAGACACGGCAGCATTGGTATAGATACAAGCCGATAAGTGATGTGAATTTGCTGCTCAGAAATACCAAAGAAATGTTTGTGGTAGTTTAGAATCAGTGATGCAGTTACATAGTTTGTCCACCAGAGAGTAGTGACCAGTTTATTTTTCCCTTTTTTTGACAGTTGACAGTGAAGGGGCAGTCAGGAAACAAGGGGAGAGAAAGGGGTGTGACATGCAACAAAGGTCCCAAGCCCTCACAGAACCGTGGATCTTGTGGTTATTTACACGGTGTAACTGTTTGGCTACCAGTGCACTCCATGTTTTGATGTAAAAAATGAATATCGGCCAACATATTGTTGTTGGTTTTTTAAAAATTCAAAAATATCTGTGTCGGAATCAGCCTGAACTATCCAGTGTCCGTGTGACTGCGTGATTTATCATACTTAAATTGCAGTTTCTTTTCATACAGTGTAACTCACACTAGCAATGATTTTGCTGCATTATCCGGGATGTATCAAACCAAGATCTCGAGTTACACCTACAACGGACTGTGAAAAGACTGTGTTACACCAGTTTTTTTCATGATGTTGTAAAGAAGGGAATAGTTAGCGTTTACGCCTTAAACATCAATGATTCAGTTCAGGAAAGTCAGATTCAAAGCTTTTTTTTCACTGTGTCCTTCTACACAGACGAGCACAGGATAACAATCAGTGCTTGTCTTGATGGAAAAGAAGGGCAGACCCTTGTCTCTGCTTGGTGCATTGATGCTCTCAGCTCAAATGATGAATAATAGTGAAGTTGGCTTAACTATTCTCAAGCTGACGCTGACACCATTTGCTCTAGTTTTTATTACCAAGCTATGACCAACATGCGCAATATTTGTTTCTCTGACTACGTGCAAGTGTGATATTTTTAACATCACAGATAATGATCAAAGGCACTAAAAACTGAGTCATTCAGGCAAAACATGAGACTCAACACTGTGTGGCTTGTTTTGATCATTGAAGTAAAGCAGCCGCCTGTAAACAGCTGTTGTCCAGCCCTTTCTGTTGTCCAAAGTTGATGTTATAGTCGTCATTCAGAATATTATACATTCTGTCAGTGTAAAAGTAAGGGAGGATGCATTTCATATTTTTTATTTCTAAATAACTGTTATAGAAACTTGAACAAGAAAATTGTGATTCTCTTTTTATCCATAACTGCATCCCTACTTGTAGCGGGGTTGGTTACATCAGCAGAGCATTCTTTTCAGCATGCTTGTGTATAACACAGGTGTATGTAGACCCCTGGCGCTTGGCTCTTCTGAACTGTCTCACAGTGCATTTGAGAGGAGCCAAATCAGTAGTGCGTCAAGGACTTGCTGACGTAAATTCACTTCCACACTGGTGGCCTCTGTGTACCTAAGGCCTTTATGGGGCTTTGTTTGTGCATTGTCTGTGCCACTTCACATTGTAGTGCCTGCAGTAACATCACATCTGCATGATGTGGAGAGGTTTGTGGAGTGTTTATTCGTTTCAATATCCCTGCAGGAGTCTACTTTTTAATAGTGCATGAGCGGCTTTATACTGCTACCAAATTAACACTCTAGTGATGTTTTTATAATGTCTCTCATTCTACCTCGCTGTTTTCAATTTTACTGTCCTCTTCTAACACCACTTATTTCCATTTATCAATTTATTGCCTTTTCTTCTCTCTCTCGATGTTTCTGTGGAAGTAATCTCAATCCCTCTATGTCTATCACTATTCCGGCCACTTGGGAACTTGAGTGCATTTGCAAGGATGTTTACGCATATCGCTGATAAATTGTTTGGCTTGATCTCAGAGAGCAGGTCTGCTGTTAGAATGGTTTATCTGATTTGGTGTTTGGGGAAGCAAATTTTTCATTTTTTTTAATGTAATTAAAAAGATTCCCATGGGCTGGCGTTTCATTTATACAGTGTTTCCAAAACTCTGCACAGTAGCCCAACTATATAAAGGGCGGAATTTATTGTCTTCTTTTCTTTGTAGGGATTACACATACACTCATACATTTTCACTGTAAAGGAATCTTTATGACTCCATTCATTATTTCAGAAATTGTCCTAGCACCAAGGATCAGCTGATGCTAAGTGAAACAAATTTTTACATATTGGTACTTACTGCTGACAATGACATGGATGTCTAATGAAATAAGAACTCACATTTTTTGCAGAGCATAGGCTAGTTAAAGTTCAGTATGAAGTCTTTTCTCCTTTAGAATTTTAAACCGTAGTTGTAGCTGAAATAAACAATATAATTCATATTTGCCCTTGTTTGTTGCTGGATAAATACAGCTGTATTTCACCAATCTGTGGTCATAGCTGTTGTATCGAATGGTGGAATATTTCCAAAAACATGATCAGTTTTTCTCGTAGAATGTAATCACATGATCCAGTTGTTCTTTTGTTTACATTCTTTCACTCACAATCATCCACCAAAGCATTATTTACTGCCCTGGCATTGACATGTTATCCTTGTGGGGACTTTCTTGCTGAATTCCCATGATATTAATCAGCTGCTCCACAGGGCTCTCAACTTTGTGTTTGTGTGTGTGTATGCTTCACTGGATACTTGTGTGAGTACACTAATGCCATTGTGCTAAGTGTCATGTCTAACCCCAAAGACTGTTTTTCATCTCTGTTAGCTTGACGGTTGCTTTTTTGAGCCAAGTATCTGTTTTCCTCTTATCACGCTACTGTAGGGTGAAAGGTTAGTTTCTCAGCACTAAAGAATCAGACCTAAAAATATAGTAGCTGTAGTAAATGTGAATAGAGACAAGTAAATGTTGAAGTGGAGTAATAATTACTTGTAAAGCTGTAAGGCTTTTATTGTGAGGCAGGCACATGACTTACACAGTGTTTTGTAAGTTACCAAGCTACCGGTGGGTTACTGTTCAATAAAAGCTGCAGAAACTTACATTTGACTGTTTTATCTGTGGATCAGTTTAAAGTATTGCTTGGAAGAGACTTTTTTTGAGTTGGGTTTTAACAAGTTTCAGTCAGGGTAACCACAGATTTCCAGTGCCTATTAAATGCTTAAACTGCCTGGTAGAGAATGAGTGAATAAGTGAATTAGTTTGGAAGAGATCTTGATTATGACGTTATGAGATCTGTTTAGAAACCGAAAGAATTAGATTGCGGATACAAGCAGTCAAATTAAGCTTCTTTTGCAGGATACTCTCTGCTCACCTTTATGATCAACAATAGGAACTCAGATATCCAGTAGAATCTTGGAGAAGAACCCCTGCTTCTTTACATCGAACACAGCCAGTAAAAGCAGTCGAATATTGGATCATGACGCTTCCTCGATGGCTCCCTCTGGAGTTATTGTGGGCAGGTCCAACTGGAAGCAAACCTAGAACATGCTGGAGCGATCACATATTATCTCTGGCACAGGAACTCCTCATGATCCCCGAGGAATAGCTAGAGGAGAAGGCTAGGCAGAAGAACCTGCTGCCACCGTGATGAGTACCTGGATAAGAAAGGGAAATAAATGGGTAGATGGATGGAAGGGGCAGTCTATTTGTTCCCAAACCAGTGCTGGCATGTAAAGAATGCTTATCATTGTCTTCTGTAGATGAGAAAGCACAGCAGAAACAGAAAAAAAAAGAACAAACAAGCCCAGTAAATGGCTTTTTCTTAACTTTGTGCTTTTGTGGACCATAATTATGCCTTCTGTTACTTTGCAGTAGTTGTGCCAACTGTCCTTCTGTATTTGCATAAACATATAAGAAAAGTCTTGTTGAATTCAAAACCAGACAGATGACAAATTAAAGGAGACACCTGCTTAATGAGTAGAAAAACATAACAAATGCAGTTGCTTTTATACAGGGTGCGAGGGCACTAAAAAGTCTGATCATTGTGAAAATGATGTGAATCGTATGCTATGGCTTTCACAGTCAGAGTGTTGCATGGTTAAGTAATTTCAATCAAAGTAAGTCACAAAACCCAGGGAAGCATGAAGAAGGCCTCAGGGCCCTTCAAGAGCGTAATAGACGGACATTAAAAATGTAGGAACATTTTTGTATTTACTGCAGGATTATTGTATTTTATTGCATTATATTGTTCTGTGATGTTCCTTGTTGTATTGTCCACCCCCAAGTAGATTTGTCATCAAGAATTATTCCTTAGTTCAATTTGGCTGTCTAAGGAGCACTGGATTACTGTCACAAAATGACTCTCCTGTCACACATTTATAGCAGGTACAATATTACTTTTATGTTATGGGCTTGTGCTGATTCATGGGGTACTAAAATGTCTGAATTAAATAATGTAGGTGCTGTACTGAAGTTCTGAATCATAGAGCATATAAAAAATTTGATTAAATCACTGAAATAGTTTTCAATGCATTAACATTACTGTTCATAACTGATTTAATCATCAGCTTTGTCTCAATTTACTAATCATTGCCTGCCAGCTCACAAGTGACAGACATCTAACTGCCACTAAGCTTATTGTTATTTGATTTGATACAAATGAATTTTAAATGCGCTTTCAGCTTTTCAGTTTCTGAAGAGTACTACTGTTCCAAACATTAGTCAAGTAAAGAGCAGAAAAAGTGAAGAAAATAAGAATGTTGTAATGCCATTACAACAAAAGGGGGTCCTGAAAAAGCTTTGCTTTGCTATTGGGCATTGCAAGCCAAAAACTTTAAAAGCAGTGGAGACAGTGTTACCAGTGGGGGGGAGAAAAAAAACTTTAATTTGTGTGTGGTTTTGCCTTCATACTGTGTATGTCATTGTGACATTAAACAGTGATGTAATTTCATGGAAATTGGGCTTTTGTTAAAATTAAACTTCATTAGCCCTCTGGCAACAGTCCAGGCATCAAACTGCCAGAATGAAAGACAGTTTTCCCTTACTCTCTCTCTCTCTCTCTCTCTCTCTCTCTCTCTCTCTCTCTCTCTCTCTCTCTCTCTCTCTCTCTCTCTCTCTGAATAGATTTTTGCTGGCAGATTATGTTACAGGTGATTTTTTTCTGACAAAACAGATTGTGTGCAAAAAAAAGCTTTTTCTGCTCAAAATTTGTTTCTCTGCTTGAAAATTTGAAAATTGGATTCAGCCCACTGGTCTGCACGCTCTGGAGACTAACCCAGACGAAATAGGAAAGACTTCACACCAAGTATAAAAAGCATAACACCGGCTTACCATAGCCCCAGTTTGTGCCTCTCACACATAGCTTCTGTAGTGTTAGCATTAGCAAGCATGAGAAGTTCCTATGAAAAAGCGACAGACCTGAACGAGATTTGTTCCTGGCAGTAAGTACAACACATGTGCCCGACTATAACTGTATTCATAGCTTAACAAGATGTATAATGCTGGCAAACAGTCATGTTAATGATGACAAACATAGCTATGGCATTGCACTAGCACTCCCCTAGTGGATAGGCTCTCGCAGTAGAGCTTCTAGCTCTGCTACAACACTGGTGCCCACACAGAAACCTTTTCCAAGACCATAAAATTACTTCTAGTGATTAACAAAGCACCACCACACTCCCTGTCTATCCAGCAGAAAAACGGAGAGTCAGGCAGTAGCTTCTCCTGGCTGGTAAGATCTGACTACGAGCTCTACATCTCTGTCCACACTACACAGAACGGTGGTTGCCTTTGACCCTTGACCGACTGCATCACACAGTTCATAGCCATGAGGCCACATCTTCTACGCTTGTTTCTCTCTCACTCCTCTGTTTCATTTTTTAAATATGCTGGAAGAGAGGCTTCTGAAACGTTGCAACTAAATACCTCGCCCAAGTCCTGAGACCTGGCCAAAATGTCCTTACAATGCAGAAATGTCCTCACTATGAAGGTTTAAAACTGAATTCATAAAATGAAGATAGCAATGCAAGCAGAAACACACACACACACACACACACATGCCACGTTAGTTTCAAGCCTCAGAAGAGAAGAAATAACTTGAGCTGTGGCATCAGTGAGATGGATGAACACTGCAAGGTTTTAGACGGGATTCTGATGTTGTCCTTCATATACAGACTGTGCTGAAGAGGCAGAAAAGCCGTGTGCTCGCTATAGAAAATCCTCCAGAAAGATATAGTTTTTCCAATTACTTGCTGTTGTCTTTTCTCTCTCGCTCTCTTTTCCCCTTGTACTGTGGTGATTAAGTTGGCTCAGAAATGTAATATCAGAAGTTTTACTTAATTTGATTCTTTTGAGACAGAGGCTGCAGGCTGTAACCACTTTATTTCAAATTGTAAATTGATGATTGTTCTTGGCATTTTTCATCCCAATAATTTTTTTAACGTCCAATCGAGGAGGCATGGTGCAGTATGAACAGCCCATGGTAGCAGTTTGTATTACATCTGTTTCCTATTGCAAGTGTTTTTCTGTATTTAGCAGCTATTATGAAGGCTTTTGAGGGCAACTTATTATTCATAATATGCACAGGGTATCCTCTCCATTGCTTAATTTCCTTTTTCTTATTAGATTTTCATCAGATTGATATTTAAGGTGCTATTAAATATGCATGAGCAAGTCTCAGTGGCAGGAGTAGTTTAATTTAACTATAATTCCAGCAGAATTCCTACTTTTTCTGCAGAGAAACAAATGTGAAATATGGGTGTTTGTGTGGTGTTGAGGCTGGGAGAAGTAAAACAGAAGTGTTTCTCAGACTAACGTGCAGAAAGAGTAGAGGAGGAGAGAAGCTGACACAGCACAGATTTAGTGAAGAGAGAAAGTGGCGGGGAGAGAATAAGACAGGGCAGACAGTGAGGAAGGGAGTAAATCAGACCTCGAGGAGACTGAGAAACTGCAAGGTCTCAGAGCAGGGATGGAGGGATGCTGATTGATAGGAGAATGACTAGTCTGTTGTTTATCAATGGAGTTAAGATGGTGTTAAGTAGCCTTATGCTGTGGTGAGGGAGAAGTATGAGACAAGCATAGGAGGGATGGAGAGAGTGGATGAGAGGAAAAATAATTATAGCGAGGTGGAGGTTGGCAGCTTAGGGGTTTAAAGCGAAAGGCACATCCTTGAGAGAATATTGACAATATGAAGTCGTAAAGCGGAGATAAAGTTGGTGGCAGATTATTAGGTACAAAGAACAAGATCACCTGTGAGTTATTTTTAAAATGTATCCCTGTTCTGTAATAATGTATGAATCCACTGATTCCTAGATATCAATATAATCCTGACTTTCGCCCATTGTTTCCACTATATTTATTCAGGTATAGTAGTCATGCGCCAGTTTTCACTGCGACATCAATCCTTGTCCGCAATATACTTCTATTCTTAAAACTGCCAACAACGTGTACCTCACATCCTTGTGTGATTTATAGTAAAGACAATTTGAGATATGAGCCTATATTTTTAAAATACTGCTTCTAGGGGGTATGACTGCCTAGCTGTTCAGCAACCCATAAAAGACACACTGTGGTGCAAAACAAGTTCAGCTTTTACTAGAAAATCTCTATGAATGGATGGCCCTCATGTAAAAACTATAGATACCCTGCCTATGATTGGTAGTGTCACTTGCTCAGTTGACCTCTTTGGGCCAGGCTTAGATATCTCAACAACTATTGAACAGATTGCTATGAAGTATTGATACACAGACTTTCGTGATCCCCACAGGATGAGTCCTGCAGAATTTGATGATCTCCTGAATTTTCCATGAGGTTGACATTTTTGGGATTTTTAGTCATATCTTGGCAGCTATTGGCCAGATTGCCATTAAATTTGGTACAGATATCTATGGGGACCAGGTGTCTGACAAGTCTTGTAATTTTCCAAAACTTAGAATTCAACTACCTTCACACAATGATAGGCCAGGTGTGTGGAACTGAGAAAACATGTAGAATTTGAACTTGAACTTCTACCACATTTTTCGTGCGAACAAACTTTGAGGAGAGACTTTGTAAACTTCAAGTGTTGCCATTCAAAACAGTCGTAAACACTTTTGCCCTAAGACATTACTGGACCACACGTTATACTAAGTGCTTGGTTTCAAGCTTTCCTCAAGCCTTAATGAGCACTTTGTGTTCTGGTCAAGTCCTTTTAGTCTTGCTTACAGGGCCGTTGTCTGTCCACTTCTTTCCCCCTTTTTCCCTCATTCTGTTTCTCATGTAGCCTTTCTAAGTCTAAATCTGTCTTTCCTTATCTGTTGACTCTATCACATACATCTTTTTCAAGGAATGAGTTTACAGTGTTAAAAAATAGACATGCCGTTTTAGGGCGTGTCAGCTAGTAACTGCAGATAAATCTTGTCTCCACAAACGACTGTCAGAAATGTAATGGAATTGGTCCTGTGATCCATTTCCAACCCTCAGAGAGGCTTTTGCCTTTTGATCATAGAGATAACATCTCACTCCGTCTTCACAGAATACCAATGTCATACTTACCCCCGTCTCTGGCTGCAGCACTTCTACACTGATTCATTTGAGCCACAAAACTTTTTCTGCTGCTGCTTGGGAGAAAATCATTAGTCAGGAAAGCAATGTGGCGCACTGTGAGAGAGAACCTGGAAGGAAAAACGGGGCTTCAAGACCTCGTATCTGAAAATCCCAGAGGTTTTCCTCTTTGTGAGTTTTCTAATGAAACAGGTGTTCCCCTTATCCCGCTGATATGACAGCCGAAAATGAGTTCACTCACTCATTTACATTCATATGGAACAAAGCAGTGGAAAACTAACAAGCCTTTTCATCACATTTCCCATCATTTGACTGGGAACAAAGTGGTACAGATTTAATCTTCTTTGACCTGCTGACAGCAACAATTAAACAGATGATTTATCATGATTAAGGGCCACATTTAAACAAGTTATGTCACTACAAGACACAGGGTTAACTGGCATTAAAGGATCAGACAAAAAGCCTGTGAAACATGGTGAGTGTGTGTTCATATAAATGCTTACAGGTGTAGATGTTTTTTTGTGTGTGTGAGCTGGGAACGCTGTGAATAATATGGAGTAGAAGACTAACAGTGGGATGCCTGCTAATTTATCATGTCAGGATGCACTCATGAGGCTTTGCCTGGCTTCTAGGATTGTTTTGATCCAAGGAAAGAGTTCAGAGCATAATGTGGAAAAATTTTTAGTTCATTCATGATTAATTTATCAGAAGTCAGTGGGAAAACTTTAACTTTGAGCATGTTTCACAGAAGAAATGGCAATAAATATATAATAGATAGTATTAAAAACCCTTTTAGATATTCCATTATAGTGGCTAATGGCATGACAGCTTGCAGTTGTCATAATAACGCAACATGTTTTCCAGTTTTCCAGTTGCACGAGTCAGAAATAGTGACTGTCAGAGCATGTGACAGAAATATTTGTCATTTTGAGTAAAGTTCTAAGAAATCTCTGCACAGAAAATTCCACACAGACTAGGATGACCGAATCTTTGCCAACCAGAGGAACTAAAATCAGGCTTTCATTCATACATCTTTGCATTACTTTTTGATTACAGTGGCGGTTTCCTATTTCTGTTTGAGCTTACTTTGTTATATCTGGTCTACATGAAAAAAATCCAAAAGAAAACAAACTATGTTACTTGTGAAGAAAGTTGAGAAATACATTAAACCAAATGCTTTAATTTTATTCAATGTCTTCTTTAATTTTAATGTTAATTTGCAAATACGTACAGTAACATAGCTAAGTGATAGCGATAGAGAGAATTTACACATCACAGTCTGTTTACAGGTCTTGGTGAGTACTACTGCATATGTGAAAAAGTTGTATAGAGCTTTTTGTGGCCCCAGAGGGAACTGCCCGAAATCTGATAAATTCTTAATAAAGGCTGATAAGAGTCTGTTGGGGCTGAAGACAAGTTTGAAAAT
The DNA here is from genome assembly GCF_021018895.1 of Seriola aureovittata. Taxonomy (NCBI): domain Eukaryota; kingdom Metazoa; phylum Chordata; class Actinopteri; order Carangiformes; family Carangidae; genus Seriola; species Seriola aureovittata. The sequence goes on from NC_079368.1 coordinate 23,896,905, forward strand.
AAATAAAAAAATCTGGGGGTGTAGATTTAAAAATAAGTGAGTTTTCCAGAGCTGAAACTTAAAACTGAACTGGTTGTTATGGATAATGTCGGCGCCAGATTTTGACAATGTAGAATAATGTTTGGAATAAAAAAAGACAATACCTCGGGTTCTGATGCATCAATTTACAACAGTGCAATGCTAAATTTATACTCATTTATATATATCACATAGTTTGATACAGTTTGATAAATCAAATAAAATAACATTCTTAAGTTTTTGCTGAAAAGAGAACACAATGGCCCTCATTTATCAATCTTGCGTGAAAACAGCCGCAGATCTGAGCGCAGAATTGGTCGTACGATAGGATACACGTGTGATTCATGAAACATTCGTATCTGACCAATCCCAGCGTACGAATGATCGGGTCTTGATAAATGCGGCGGCTGAATTCGATCGTCATTAACATGTTACGCCCTTAAATATTCCTGGTTCGGAGGCCTCGCCCACTAAGGTCAAACATGGAGAGAAGAGTTACTGGCAAAAAACGAAACTTTTCAGAGATGGAGATCGACATCCTGACATCCGAGGTGGCGCAAAATAAGGATGTGCTTTTTGGCAGTCTGAAGAGTGGGGTCAAAGGAGCTCATAAAACCGCTGTGTGGAAGAGGGTAACGGAGATGAGTTTGGCTCTGCAGTGCCCCCTCCTGCAGCCGCGCCAACACAGCTGCTTTGAAAAATAAAAGAATCGTGTGTCCCCCGGCCACCTGCCCACCACGTTTAAAAGTGATAGCTTGGCATCACAAAACACCTGTACATTTATAGAGTGGTAGTTTTTGCGATTGATGAATGCGTAATCATTCATGGATGGTTCCTTCAGACGCACGAGTGCAATCAATTGCTCCAACCAAATTTGGAAACCCAGCAATCTGGAGATCCCTGCGGTCTCTGAAAACGCGCTCACGTCTAACACGCGCGTATTGTTCCTCCAAAATGAGGAAATCTGCCATCGTTATGATTTGATAACTGTCAAAGCACCTGTTTAAATAAGGGAGTGAGTAAACATCTGACAAACCACAGTGCAACAATGATTATCTCACCAGATGCTTTTAATTGTTGTTCCAGTTGTGTCATACCCATCGGAAAAAACAAAAAACAATTACACAATTTTGCCATGAGTTAATTTGCAAACACACGTTTCTGCTTGTATTTATTATTATTTCAAATTTTAATGTGCAATAATTAGATGTCATGTTAGGCTATTTAGCCTATCATATTGTTTTATTGTACAAAAAAGTGGTATCAGTAAAAAACGTGGGCTTTTTTAAAATTCAATTTTTTTTTATCTTGTTTTGTTCGTTTTAAGAATCCGTTTTGATCTGTTCTAAATATGTGACTGTTTATGCTGAGGTTTGTTTAATAATTATTTTCAGACTCAGACAGATTTTGCTGCTGCACCGCAAATCCAGACTCAGATTTGCGTACACGAGCTCAGACCTGACGTGAGATCTGATCGTAGCGTCCGCTCACGTCCAAATTGATAAATGCCGAAGCTTGCGTGGAAATGGTCGTACGCACGGTTTTCTGCCTTACGTTCGTTTGATAAATGAGGGCCACTAAGTGTGGATTTCTCTTGGGCCTTCAGTGTAGGAAAGTTTCGCATTTTGCAGTCCCTTGTTGTAGAGACTGAGCCTTTATTTCGTTGTCACCGGTGTTACTCGAATATCGCTGTCATGCTACAGTTAGTGTGTATTTATGTGTGACTTTGCAGCATAGTATCAGGTGACAAACTCAAACTCTACCAGCCACTGAAAACCTGTGTGTTGTCTGCACTACCTGCCATGTGCTCCCATTCCTGAGGCTGTGCACGGCTCTGCATATCTGCAGCCCCTGTGACAGTGCCAGTTTCTGCGTGGCTCTGGGCTAATGGTTTCCTTTGAATCATAAATTAGACTTGAAAGGAAGGTGGCAATGAGCACATGATTGAGGACTGAGAGGTACAGAGAGAGCTTGATAGATTTTTCTATCATTAATACAGATTGTTTTGCCATCGAGTCTCTATCATGTAGGCTGATTATATTGATTTTGTCTGTCAGTCAAGTATTTTACCAGAGTGTTGCCTTGGTTGAGTATGCATGTGTGTGCCTGCTGTAGAGAATTAGCCAGGTCACACAAGGGTCTGTCAGAGGACTTTGCCTGTAATTAAAGACTGTGTGGCAGCAGCATGTTTCCCATTAGGCTACCAGTATCACATCCCAGCCATGTGAATCAGCTCTAGCAGTCTGACACTCTTCAAAGCTTTCCATAAGCACCAGCTGCCGGCCACACAGCAGTACTACTCATTTGAGTCCAGCCGACTATTTATTATATTAATTTTTGATTCTAATAAAATAGTTTTTATTAACACGTTGTGATTGGCTACATGCCTACATTTTACTGGCCTCCACTTTAAAACAATGCAGTCATGATGATAGAAAAATGTGTCTGTATCAGTCCCGTCCCCTCATACACTATATGAACGTGTGTGTGTGTGTGTGTGCACACTCAGCTGGTTGTGTCCTGCCGAGTAGAGAGCAAAAAGTCGTCTTCAATGTTTGACAATTATTAGTAAAGTAGCAGATGACAAAACACATGAAGAATGGCATTGATTGCACAGACAGAGGACATCCTCATTAGATGGGCTACTTCGAAAAAACAGTGGCATCAACTTGACGATTGCACAGTTAGCATTAAAAAGTCCACTGACAGTGTTGCATTTTCCATATATGCCACGCAGACATTTAAGGGCTTAATGAATGAACGAATAAATGAATTAATTATCTTTATTTACATTTTGCTTTTTACAGCAGAGCCATCTCCATTGGAACTAGGGATGGGCAATCTGATGATCTTATATCGTGGACAATCATATTTGGGCATATGATCTACTTTTTTGATGAATCGTACAGATTGGGTCACTAAAAGGTGCTATATTTAGATATTAATTTTTAAAGTTCAATCGCTGCTAACCAGCCCACTGTTAACTAACAGCTAGCCTGTTAATTGCAGATGGCAATGGCAGTCCTTGTTCAGCTCTTGAAGGCTAGGAGAGCTTTGCGTAGCATGTACCAGCTCTCCACCTAAGCAGAACACCAGCTGCAGTCCAAGATGGTGCCGTTGCAGTCCGTATGTTGGACGAGGAACATGCCTGCAGGCAGGGAAACGCAATGTGGGACGAGCTGGGGTAGCTGGTTAATTAAAAAATGTTCATATAGCACCATATAAATTAAAAAATAATAGCAGTGTACAAACGAAAACTTGATTTGTAAACAGAAGACAGCAGAGTAGCGCTGAACAGAACAACATCCAAAAGAAGCGTCAAAGGGGCAGAAAGATACGAATCATAACTTTCAGTCAGGAATTTTACAATAAAATCAGAGGGGAAACAGGATGCAGTGTGATTAGGACTGCGGATTGCAATTCTACCCTAAAACATTGTCATATTATCTTTTTTGCCTGATCACCCATCCCTAATCAGAGCCATGTATGAATGTTCTGATCAATCAGGAATAGGAATGGTTTTAAATAATCATAGCTGAAGTAGCTATTTACAGACTGTGTGGGCTAAAATGCACAAGAAGCCTGATTCTCCTTTACAGTTATTTGCTACATCTTTACTGTTGGGTAGACAAACACATTAAAATGCAGTAATTAGGATAAGTGTATATGATGGAATTGTGGCTATAGAATGTGCCAGATGTGACCAAATTTGGGCTTTTATGGCCACGCTTTTTCTCTGGGTCCTCAGATCCCCCTAGCTGGCTACTTTTTCCCATTGATTAGCTACTCCATATCCTTGCAGAAAGCCCTGACTTTTGCTCTGTTTAATGGAGTTTAACAGAAACACTTTGGCTAATTGTCCACAAGCCCTGTTTAGATTTGCCTGTAGCAGTCGCACTCGGAAGCAGTAACAGTGATTGGCTTAAAGCACTAGATTAGAATAGGATAAATATCCAGTAATGTTTGAGTTGATTTGTACATTGGGTTGAGAATGAAGAAAAAATTTATGTGTTCTGAGTTGTAATGAATTCAATTTCTGGGGAAGGACCAGCTGCAGAGATATGGGATGCAGCCGTTTTATTGATTGCCTTCAGGGAGATTCTAAGGAGTTGCACCCCAGTATGTGGTACATTAATACCAATGTTCCACAGATGCTTTTCAGAAAGTACAATTTCTTCTCTGATCATACTGTTTCTTACACTCATCCCCCACCACGTCTGTCTCACATGCTCCTTTATTCTCCCTCTCGGTCTTTGTTATTGAGCTTGTTCTGTTCCCTCTCTCCAGACCCCACTCTGTCTCCAGTCACCATTGTTTGTAATGTTACCATGGGCACTTGAATGGCTGATTTGAAGCTCTTAATACTAATGAGGACATAATGACACGACTACTACGTACAGTACTGTGACATCGTCGGATGTGTCATAAGCACCGGCTGGAGGCAAAGTGGGGATGTGGTTCCCTCCTGCACACCTGATCGGAGGCAGTTTAATTGGCTCAGGACATGCCCACTCATTTACACTGCGTGGAGTGTGTGGGCAAAGTTTATGTGCAACCAAAGGAGGGTTGGGATTTTGTTCCTTTCTGCCATGCCAGCTGGCGTATGTGTCCCAAGTCAGGTTAGTTATCTCTGGACAAGTGTGATCATGTGGGTGAAGCGTCTTGAAGACAGAGGGAGATTTGTTGGAGAAAGCTTTGTCTCTTCGCTGAGAAGCCCTCTTAACCCATTTATACCGGATGCTGCGCTACGCAGCAGCCGGCGGGAGGGGCAATGTTGCGCTACGCAGCACCCGGTATAAATGGGTTAAAAGCCATTTTTGTGGCTCATTTTCTGCAGATACTTTTGACCTCATGCCACAAAGTTTAAGACATTTCAGTGGGTCTATGTGGTTATGTACCACATATGTTTGTGTGTGTGTGTGTGTGTGTGTGTGTGTGTGTGTGTGTGTGTGTGTGTGTGTGTGTGTGTGTGTCCTATTTTATATTTGAAGTAGGTTTCTTTTTAAAGAGCAAGATGTTCTTCAGTACAATTCCCTGGATTAATGATGGACAACATAGTAAAATCTCAATTTTTCTTTCATGCTTGGGGCCAATTCATGATTTTAATCAATTTTATTTTTACCTCCAAGAAATCTTTGAAACATCCACTTTTGCGGGACTTAATGTGTATTACAGTCTGGCCCGCCATCAGGGGGTCAGAGTGTACAGATGGCCCAGAGTGGGGGGCACCTGCAAAGATCACGCAAAGGTTTATGGTTGACCGTTCAGTGGAATCAAGTACAACAACTTACTTACTGGCTTATATCCTTGACAATCCAATTTATATGTATTTACGTATAGATATGTAACTAATAACATAAATATGTGTTAAACACATTTCAATTTGTCATCTGATCCCCCACCCCCCACCACTCTCTCTTTCTCTCACAAACACATTGACCCCTCTGTGAACAGCCCCTCCTCTCCGTGTACACTCAGAATCAAAATATGATCATGCAAAGGAGGAAGGATTGTTGTTGGCAGAGAAAATGGCTAATCAATATCGACTGCTTGTGCAAGTGGATAGCGCTAATGTTAATTCTTTAACTCTGACGCTGAATGTTTGTTCCCTCAGTCCACATGAATATTGAAATATGTTTCAGACTCAAAAGGACTCCTGAGGCTCTGTTCTGAGGAGACGCCAAGACAGTGTCGACTAGAGGTATTAGCAAAACAGAGTATCTAGAAACTTAAGAAAACACACATGGGAAAGCTGAACAGTCTGACCAGTGTGATTAGCCATCCAATTAATTTGTTTCGTATATTTCCAGGCTACAACCAGTGCTGCTGTGGTAGCTGAAGCAGCAAGAGAGGCTCAGGAAGCAATAGCTGTAGCTAGAGCAACAGTTGAGCAAGAATAATAAAAAACCTTAACCACCTGCAGACTTGTCATCATTATGCATATGAAAAAACCACAGGTTATGGACTGCTACAACTAAATAGAACGCTGAGCTCCACTTTAATGGTCAGTTTCCGCACAGATAGAGTAGTAAAGTCTTCTTAACTGGCCTAGACATCAATCTGATATCTGCAGACAGCCTGCTAGCATAAAGTACAATGTCCACACTGCTCAGCTGACTGCAGTGGCTTTGTTACCTCGTTGCACAAACAGAGAGTGCAGATCAGTGTGCAGAATCATTTAAGAGTCCGTCCAACTCGCAGATGCAGATTGCCACAGGTAGACAGTGTCACAAACTGTGACAAACTTGACTTTCACATTGTAAACATTTTATACATTATACAAAAGTACACAGCTTTTTCAGTTTTGTACATTGTTATTTATGAAAAGAAAACCTTGCCGCCTTGAACTGGAGCTGAAGCGATAAGCATATAAGTTAATTAATTGATTTTGTCTATGGACAGAAAAGTCATCTTCAACATTTTTGACAATTGAGTAATCTTTCAAATTTTCCAGTAAAAATAACAAAAAAAGTTGCAAAGTGGTTTTTTGTAGTTTTATTGTTTCTGACATTTGATGTTTGCCCTTCAAAGTGAGCTACTCGGCAAGGCTCTAGGCTTTTTTGGCTCTGCTGGCACATCTGTCATTTGTTTTTCAAGCTGTCCAAATGTTGCTGTGATGATGTGGAGACTGACAGCTTAAAGTTAGTTATTCATATGAGTTGCAGAAGGTGTGGTAACATAACATAATTTTGCTCTTGAGTTTATCAAACCAAACATGATGTATGGCAAAATTTTACTTAGTAATGATGACACCAATGTCTCAATAGGAGCACTTAGTTCTTACACCCAAAACAAATCCTGATGTTTTCTGTATGTCTTTTAGTTTTTAAAGTTTTTTCTTTTACCAGATTTTGGTATAGTAAGTTTTAGTTCAAAAAAGGGTGAGAGTTTCAGAATTTTTAAAATCAAAACAATATATTTTGACGTAGCCAACAATGTCTGAGCAGCATTTGAGTTTTCTCACTCAATATGTTCACTGTTCCTATTGTCTGTCCCAAGTGACATTAAAGCACTTGGCTTGGTGTCATCTTTACTAAAGACTTCTCAGTTAAATCGCACTTAAGTAGAGTTTAATATTTGCTTAAAATGTAATTTCAACCCTGAATCTTTATGAGATGGAGGCAGATACAAGAGCCCAAGGCTGTTCCTGGAAAAACAGCTGGAAAAACACTTAACACTCTTCAATTAAATGACTCTTCCAGCAGGTTTATTTTTGTGTGTGTGATGCGTTGGGTTGACTGGTAGTTTGCACCTGAAAGCTGAACTCGCAAACACGTGAACACGTGTTGTGAGTTATTGCTAAATTTCTCAGAAACACTAAATGCCAGTAAAGACACATCCTGTTTGTCCGATTTAATCTAGTTAAGTGAATTGACTGACCAGCACATCCTTTAAGATAGCTGCAGAGATTTCTCTTTCTACACAAACACACACACACACACACACACAGATCCACATAAACATATGTGTTATATAGCATTATATAACGCACAGGGTCTGTGGTCAGATGTTATTGATATGTGTAATCATGGAGTGCCCTACTCTAATGGAGGAAGAGTCAATGCCTCTCAGGAAGTCTGGCCTTTTGAAATGTCACAGTCGTTTCAGAGGACCATCCTTTAAAAGAGAAGATTTCAGTCCTTCGTCTTCCACTTGTCTTTTCTCTCCTTTTTCAGTCTATGTTCTCTCTTTTTGCACTCCAGTTTTCATTGTTCATCCTCTCTCTTTGACTCCATCTTGAAGCTTTGAAGAATGTCACAATGTGCTTTTTGATTCTGGCACAGGTAATAGGGAGCAAAACTGCACTGTGGCAGTAAAGGGGCAGTGATACACCATAATAGGTTATTCATCTTTTTTGAATGCATGTACATGGACAGTACAATTAAGTACTCTTAATAATTCTTATTAAATTATAATTTTTTTTTATGTATGAACAAAAATAGCAAAGTCAGCAAACTAGGACTGTAACAATTATTTTTGTATGATTAATCTGCTAGTTATTTTGTCTATTAATTGAAATTACTAAAATGATTATTTGAGTATTAGATTAGTTGCTGATTAATTTTCTCCCAATAGACTAATCAATTAATGAACTTATCATTGCAGTTCTACAGGAAACCCTGTCTCTTCTGTACTGTACATATGTTTTTAGCTATTGGGAAAAACATTACTCCTCTTTCTTTTTGGACCCTTTTTTCTAAGAGTGTGCAGCACATAGTTCTCCCAGCCCGTGCCAGTGGGACCCAGCTGATATGAGTCTCATACACTTGACCTTAACATAAAACCTTTAAACACTCAGACAGGGAGTGAAGTGCTTTGCTTCACCAAAGGTCACTCCCACAGATTTCTCCCACTCTGGTGCAGTGTTTGGCAGCAAGAAGGAAAAGGGTGAACCCAGCAGGCTACCGCTTTATGACCTGAGGCCGAATACATTCCTGGACAAATACAGCCTTGATCTTTCTTTACATTATAGTTTTACGCTTGTGAAAGTGCCTTTACAGAAATTTGATTGATGGTTGATGACAATTACTGTCATTTTTAAATAATGACTTGAGTATGTTCACATGCAGTTATGATCAGATTTTGGAGAATCCCATGTTTGTGAACATCATAAGCCGCCTTCAGAGTATTCGACAAGCCCCGTGATGTGTTTAAAAACCTCCAAAATTGTACCTGTGGTAACTGGGGCATGTGAACAACTATTTAAAATGTGTGATTATAGTCTACATTTTCTTTCATGATCTACAGATGGGTGACCAATTAAAGGAGAAATCTGAATAAATGAGTAGAGAAACATAATGAATACAGATGCTTCCATAGAAGCGCACTGCATGGTACAAATAAGCAGTTAACATCCAGTCATGCTGTGTGGCAGGTATAAAAATGCTGAGCAGGCTCAGGTGATTCTGATTATGTACCTAGAGAGCAAGAGGAAAAGATCTAAGTGACTTTGAAAGAGGGTTCATTTTTGGGGCACAGATGGCAGAAGCTTCAGTCACAAATACTGCTAAGCTGGCTAGTGTTTCAGTAGAAATAGTCACTGAAGTGACATCTGCAATTAAGGGACAAACATCAGTAAATAGAGTTGGAAATTGTGGTCGACAGCGCACATTTGATGACTGTGATGCCGGTGCCAATGCAGGATGCCATCAGACTGTGACAGCAAGACAGTCATCCACAATTAGATACAGAGGGATTTTATATTAGGGTTGCAGTTCAAAAGCCCATCATTACAAAGATAAATGCAGATTTGAGAGTTCAGTTGCGCAGAAACCATAGGCACTGGTGTACAGAGATGTGGAAAAAGTGACCCCTATAGTGAAGGGATCAGATGGCTCTGTTATTCTGTGGGGGGCATTTTGCTGACATGGATTGGGTCCATTTGTCCTCTTAGAGGGAGGGGTCACTGCAAATCAATACAAAGTTGTTCTGAGTGACCACCTTTATTCTATGATGAAACATTTTTATCCCAATGGGAGTAATATCTTCCAGGATGAAAATGCCCCCAAACATAGTGGAAGAGGGGTCAGTGAATGGTTTGATGAATATGTAAATGATGTGAATCATATGCTATGGCCTTCTGGCAGTCACCAGATCTCAACCCAATTGAACACCTATGGGAGATTTTGGAAAGACATGATTGACAGCAGTCTCCACCATCATCATCTAATCACCAAATGAGGGAATATCATTTGGAAGAATGGTGTTCATCCCTCCAGTGGATCTCCAGAGACTTGTAGACTCAATGCCAAGGCACACTGAAGCTGTTCTGGTGGCATATGGTGGCCCAACATCTTACTAAGGCGCACTGTGTTGGTTCTTCCTTTAATTTGTCACCATCTGCACATGCTGAAATGAAAGTGTCCAGTAGCTCATTGGTAATAAAAAAATAATAACAGTTAATAATAAATAAACAGTAGTAATTAAATTCGTCCACTTCCTTTGGCTGAGGTGTTCTATAGCCTGATGGCAGCGGGAACAAAGGTTCCTTAACCTTAACCTCTCTGTTCTGCAGCGCAGCAAGGAGTGACGTTTGCTGCAGCTGTAGCTGCTTCTCTGTCCTGCCAGAGTGTTGTGGAGAGGATGGTTGGTATTCTCTAAGATGGCCTCCATCTTACATTGCACACACCTCTCCACAGCAGTCCTGAGTGAGTCCAGACTCCTGCCAAGCACAGACCCAGCCTTTTTGACCAGCTTGTCCAGTCTCCTTGTGTTCATGTCAGACAAGCTGCTCCCCCAGCAGACTGCAGCATAAAAAAGTATACTGGCCACCACTGACTGATAAAACATGTGGCGCATTTCACTGCAGACATCAAAGGACCTTAGCCTCCTGAGGAAAGTCATATAAATATATGATGAGTCAATGTCACCTGAGCTGAATCAGAGAGATCTCGACATGTAATCGTGCTCTTTGTTTCTGCCAGTGAGCCTCATGGGTTTATGTGTTAACAACATTAACTTCAAGTGTGACTGACTCAGTCACTGCTGCTCTATGTTTGATTCAGTCAGGCACACACTTCGCTCCCCTTTCATCTCCGTCCCCATCGCTTGCTTGTTTTGTCTTCCAGCTGCAGCAGTGAGATGAGATGAGAACATGCAGTGTCGCTGTTTACAAAAATGACTGCCAACCTGACATTCAACTGTCCATCAGCTGCCAACATGAATTCCTATTATCCTCCGTTCTATCTTTCTGCCTGTCATTTTTCTCTCTCAGTCCCCCAGCCTAACATTCCTTCCTTCCCCTGGTGCCTAAATCCTTCTTTCTCTCCTTTTCTTTCATTCTTTCATCATATCACTCCATCTCAATCTTCCACAGCTATCAGAGATGTCAGCTTCAACCATGCTTCCTCCTCTGTCTTTTTCTTCCCCTTTACGTCCTCAGCTCCTACCTCTCCTTTCACATTTCTTCATCCCACTCTCCTGTTTTCGAGTAAACACAGCAGTCGCCTCAGATCTTGTATCGTATCAGATTGTTTGAACTGGAAACAGCTTTTTCTCCCTCCCTCATGTTTCCTCCCACCACACTATCGCATTTATCTTCATCCTCCACTCGTCCCATCCTCCCTGTGTGCTTTTCTGTCTCTTCTTTTGCCTGTTTTATGTTGTTCCATCTTCTGTGTCTGTGTCGTTTATCTTTTCACCCACTTTGGAAAACCTGTCTTTTTCCCTTTTCTTACTTGAGATAAATGTATCTGTCCATCTGTCACGATTTGTCAACAAGGTTTATGGAAGTGCATGTACTCCAACAACTTGTCCTAAGCGATGGAAATGTTATCAGGATCTGCTATTCATCCATTCTCAATTCTCTACAGTGAAATTTTAAAGCAAAGTAGCTTTCACTAGATATTTGATGCTCTGAGTGTAGGCTACCAAAAGATGTGATGCTGTCCAATTGCAATTTAGAGTTGAAAGGCCTTTCTGCTGTGGGCCAAAGACCTAACGTGGAAAGGACTCCTTTTATTTTTTTAATCGACAGAAGACCTTGCTAGTCTCACTAGCTCTCCTCTCTTCTCCTACTGGGTAGATAAAGACCTTCATCTCTCTGTGATGCAGCAGGAGTCTGTATTTTCCTATTTTGCTCCTCACCCCCCCACCCCCCCTCCCTCCCTTATTCCCCTCTTGTCTTCTATTGCCTTTATCCTGCCAGGGTCATTTATCCCCTACTCATTTTTCCCCTGTGGTGAAAAAAAAATCAAAATGTCACTACATCAACACATGCTGAGCTTGCCCACCCACACAATCCCTGCACCAGAACGCCCCGCTTTTTAAAACACTGAGTCCCGGATCATACTAAACGGAGTTGTGATCCATACAGAAAATGCCCTCCACGGAAAGAGAAGCGATTTGTTGTTTGTTTCACTGCCAGTTTCTCCCCAAAAGTGATGCTTCCTCAGCTTGCTGAGGCAGAACGCAGTTAACACAGAGACTGAGTTTTAATTTCCCCTGATCATCCATCATTTAACTGTTCATGTAGCCTGTCGCCAGTCTTGATTTGCCAAAACATTTTTTTTTTGTGGGGGTGGAGTTTGTCGGTATCTCTTTGTAGCTAGATCAGCGAGAGCTGCATGTGACTTCACGTTCTTGGGAACATGATACATCAGGAATATCCGGGGCGAATATAATTACATCTGGCACAAGCATTCACTTGGACTCAAGGATGAACTGATTAGAGTCTTGTGGTCAAAGGCCAAAGGTCAAGGTCACTGTAACTTCACAAAAAATGTTTTTGAGCCTCTTCAATGCAACATCTCAGGAATTCCTTAAGGTATCCCCAAACATTTGGCACAAATGTTCACTTTGACTCAAAGATAAGTGGATTAGATTTGGATGGTCAAAGGTCAAAGGTCACTGTGACCACAAAACAACATGTTTTTGGCCATAATTAGAGAATTCACATGCTAATTAACTGCAACTGAGCTGGTTGGTGGAGGAATACAACCCTGAGGTGATGATTTTAGTTTTACTTTGCGTAGTGTTTCCTGAATATACACAACAAAGATGGCAAGTGCAAAGTTATTTTGACCGATATTCAGAAAGGCCACAATTGTTAGAATAAGACCCAGGTTGAAAAATACAGGAATTTCTTTTTAACCACTGGAGACGAGTGGTATATATAAAGCAAGATTTAGATGGAGGAATGTCCCAATAATAGTTATAGAATTAATAGTGAGATGCTATAGAGGTCACACATTTACTCATATTGTGATAGAAAAGAGATCATGGTGTTTGTCTTGTGATCTGCTGCTTCTCCTCCTCCACCTCTTCTCTCATTATCACATTACTTCAAAATGCTTAGCCCTAGACTATTTGCCCTGACTCACCAAATGCATTTTCTCTCCTTTGACTCTTCTCTTTTCTCCCCTCCTGTCCCTCTTCGGTTTTTAACATTTTGCTTTGTCACACATCAGGTGAAATCCCTCTTTATTTCGTACTTTTTAGCAGTATACAATGACAATGGGAGCAGTGTCCTCATCACCAAGCTGAGCAGAGGCAGAGGTGCCAGCAGATTTTTCATAGTTTCATAGTTTTTGTCCTGACACATTTGAGTGTTACTAGAAGAGAAAGTGAGTCAGGGCGAGTGGAGCATGAGAGGTGCACGGTCGTATAATGTGGAAGAGGTGAGGTGATGAAGACACTTTGTATTCAGGTTTTTGAAAAATATGTCTTCATTTTTTCATCATGTGCAGCTTTTTGTTGTGATCAACCCATGTCCTCAAAGCAGAAAGGCACTATTGTTAAACTATGCTCTCATAACAATTAAACAACTCCCAAAACTCAGAATTCATAATTAAGCAAATCACTTGTCTGATTGAGTAATTAAAATGGGCTGTGTTGTTCCTATCCCCCAGAAGAGTCCAAAAAGCTGTTTGAATTAACTAGCGTGGGCCTCTGTAATAAAATAAACATAGTCACAGCACTGGACTGTATTATGCGGAGTGAATTTCTCTATCATGCAGTACATTGCAGTATGTCAGAATCACCTTTGTGAAGCTGTTAATTGTCAGGTTGTGGTGAGAGCTGTTGAATCAACTCTTTAGTGATAGTGTGAAGCGAATGATAGATAGGATCGCATTACATTGTATGGTGCTCCTGTTCTGTTGAACAAAAACACAAACAACTCACAAAACATAATGAAATACAATACAGCTGAATACAAAGTACCTCAGGCACCCATATCTTCTCATTGTGTTGCTTCATAATGTGTGATAACAGTATAAGGTTTAAAATGGGGTCATTTAAAATCATATTAAAAACAAAACAAATAAAAGTAAACTCCTTACTGTTATATTGTGATATACTACAGCCTTACATTGTGTAGGATGTTAACAGTATATCAAATCTGAAACAGTGAATTAGAGTTGAATCAACACATTTCTGAGTATTTCTGATATTTAAAAAAAAAAACTTCACAAAAGTACTATATATTTACATGCTATAGTATTATATTCATGTAATTTACAGCTGCTAATGCTTTTTTAGTCCGCACTAGTCTGACTAGTCAGACTAGAGAGACCAATACATAAGAACTGATGAAGCCGCTTGGATAAGAGGCGAAACGTCTTCCACAGACAAATACAAGTCCAGTTGCCTTCGATTTAATTTGAGAAAGAGTGATAGATTAGCTGTTATTACACACTGCGTAGCTAGTGCTGTGAAGACCATCCCACAACACTTAAGGGCAAAGATACATGAAAGCACATTTCACACAAGCATACATAAATTAACTCAACTGTCAAGCTTAAAACAATAGTACCTGATGGATCTTAATGGTTGCTTTGACACCAAGCTATTACCATTTCCCTCCTGTCCTAATTAATTGCATGGTGAAATGCTCTTGTCTAAAGCTTGACACTTTGTTTGATGTGTGTGACTTTCCCTTGTTCTCAGTTGGATCCCATCCGCTGCTGTGCTTTATAACTCCTGGGCAGGGTGGGAGTGCTACACACACACACACACACACACACACACACACACACTCTCACACATGCAAAAAAGAAAGAGCTTCTGTTTAAACTGGGACCTCGTGCCTGGCCTTCCCTCTGCTGCTAATTGCCTTGTTTCCCATCTGGACTATCTGGCACTAGTAGCGCTCTTTCTTTCCTTTACCCTTTTCCCCATTTCCTCTTCTGTTTGCTGTTAGCCGCACGCCTGTTCAGTCGATAAAATAAACTGCCACTAGAATATGGCACTATGTTACTTGAAATGACTGAATGAATGATGAATAGCTCTTCATCTCCTTATTCCAAAAGTAAAACATGTGACATTGACATTTGCAGTAATGTCAGCCCTACAGCATAAACTCAGTAGTAATATGGTTCCCTCTTGAGATGTCCTGAGCTGATCAAATCAAATAACTCAAGCTTATAAACTCAATAGTTTTGATCCAGGACCTCCAGTATTTAGATCATGTTGCTTGTGAAAATTGAGACTGTTAGACGTGTAGTAGGCTACAGCTGATATATCTATGTGCCTGATAGGTTTTTGATTAACATAAGTATGGGATTGGATTGGCGATTTTTACTATTAACCATTTATATTACAAATCAGGTTTAGTTGAAATGGTTTGAGGCATGATTTGAAGGTCCAAATACATTAGGTTGAAAAAGGTTATTGGAGGGCACAGTGACATGGTCATGCGGAACAGATCATTTGGCCCAGTGATAAAGCCAACATGTTTCAGTACTGACCAGAATTCTACATGGGTTCTCATGTTTGATTCATCCAAAGTAGGAAATTAACTTGTAATTTTGAAATTTATGCATAAAAATATTTTGTAGGCTGGTCTTTATAGGACTATGACTTGTTAAAAATGGGTTTAAACATTTTTAATGGAACTCAGATATTTATAAACATGCTGTACTTGTTTTCCGTTTTCTTAACCTTACTGTAAGAGCATTTACTCCTGTTCTTAATATCACACCAATTCAATCGACATCATGCGTTTGGAACCCTGTTCATTTTCTTTAATTGCTTCTGAAATCTGAGTTATACAGCTGAGTATTGAAATGCTCAAGTGGTGTGTGTTACGTTTAAAAGATAATTAAACACTGCTCATTGTTTTTATTGGATTGGGTAAATTGAAGGTGCAACCCTGCGAAACTAAAATTTGGAAATGACTGTGCAAATGAAGGTGATTTTGATTGATTCAGTTGTGGTACTCTGGTGCCTCATATTGGCTGACTGTACTAATGATGTGGACTTGCATGAATCCCTGGCACAATGAATGTCATATGAGTCATAATAAATGTGATTATTCTAAACCTGTGATTCCCCTGCTATGACCAGTCAAAATGTCTGCACAGCGCTTCTTAAATGGGCCGTTTATCTTTGAATTTTCTGTTGGAAAGGAGTTTCTCCTTTTTTTAGTTACCTCAGTAACCGTTGCCAATCATGTGAATGTAAAAGGTTTTATAAACCAGGTAAAGGTTGTTTGAAACACTCTGTCACTCAGCACAACTGGCATTTGCCAAGAAGCCCCAAAAGAGGAGCCCTGGCCTCGGGTTATGGGGCTGTCAATTAACCACAACATCCCTGAATCAAATCTGGCAGGGTTTATAGATATCATTCCCATCTCTCCCTCCCCTCATTTCCTGTCATCTCTGTACTGTTGTGGTCCAATAATGGCATAAAAATTCCCCTAAAATAATTGAATTTAAGAAAGTAGCCCTAAATACAGTTTCTGATGCAGCAGTCACTTCACATTTTTGTCCATATACTCTGGTATATCATTACCTCACCTGCCATTGTCATTGAGCTCTTTTTTTTAATCACTATTAAGGTTACAGGGCGGCAGAGCAGTTTCTCAGTTGTCTGCTTTTGGAAACGCCTCAGTATCACTTGGAGGCAGGTATACTAAAAATGATTCATTTTTGACTGTAGTTCAAACCAGATCTCTGTCGTCCAGATGAAACATTTTATGTCAACAGCTTGCTCTTTTTTATGTTTACTTGCCCTTGGCAGATGTGCCAGGAAGTTCATGTCAGAGTCCAGTCCAATATCAGCATCTGTATTTGGACAGTTTTGTCTCACTTATAGGTGTTGATTGTAGTGGGGGACTCCTCCACTTGAGGTGCCCCTCCACATTTTGGCAGTTGATACCAGGTCACTGAGAGTTCAGTAGAAGTTATTACACAGCAGTCATCATAATCTGAGGTTTCATTACTCAGCAGATGACTTTTTTCTGCTGGCCAAATCCCTCTGCATGTCAAGAGTTTCTGGACACTCTTGTCCACAAAGTGAGCTTTTCATTTAGTGATCGTGATGAAGTGTGACAGGCAGAAAATGAGACCATTAAAACCAACGAGGAAAAATAAATATAATTCCTACAACACTGTACCCCATTATGTGTGATTGACAACATACTTGTGTCAAGATTTTATGGTTTCTCATTAGGTCACAAATCCCTGTTATACGTACATACACCAGTTTTTCATCTCTGTGATGTTGAAATGACACATTACAATGAAGTCACAAAGCCTTTTGATCAGGACTTTAATCAGAATGTGATGGAAAAATAATAGTCCTTATCTATACTGAGCTTTTGATTTGGCCATGTGACATCAGGGAGAGATCAGGGGTATCATGTGTGAGATGTGGCAGCCACTCACTGTTCGGTTTCTTTCCTTGGTTAATAATGTGTTTGATCGACAGAGGATGTTTTTGACTTGGCTTGTGAAATTTATACTTTTCTGTAAGCATGTATTTGTTGATTTTTGTACACCTTGTTTCTTTTGTTACTGTGTGCTTTGCTCAGCAGGATTTAAAACGTATATACTGATTCAAAAACAATATTATAGTATTGGCCAATGAATAAATATATGAACTTATGTGGCACTTAGTAGAACTTGATCTCCACCAACATTTCACCAGATTTAGATTATTGTCTGGATCTGCACCAAATTGTACAAACTCATAGGTCTCAACACCATAAATGTCTGTTTTTTTATGTTCAGATCTATACATTATTTCCTGAGAAATTGACGAAAATATTGAAAATGCCCTATCTCACCATGTGAAGGAAAGTGATTAACAATTCCAGAATGACCCCTTTAACTGGATCGGCATCAAAATTGAATGTGTTGTGTTCTTCCCTGGTCCATGCCCCATCCCTCAAGTTTGGTGCAAATTGGTTCAGTACTTTTTGCATAATCCTGTTGACAAACAATCATCACACAACCGACAAACAGACAGGTGAAAACATAAACTCCTTGGCTGAGGTAATAAAGATGCAATCAAACGCTTGGCTCAAAGTAAATCTATACTAATGTCCAATAGTAAAGAAAGCACCCTGAAGTGCCAAATGGTTGTTTATTTCATGACAGATTAAAAAATGGTTGTTTCAGTATCATCAGCAAGAAATGATACAGTTTCCCAGATGATGTTTGCATCTTCAAGTAAGGCGGCCTACAGCCAGTGGCTGCTACATATTTCCTTTACCACTTTTGGATATATGTAGTACATCTTTAATGTTTGAGCTGAGTAAACAATAAAACAAAAAGTAAAACAGGCCATAAATCAAAAAGGTGAAAAAGCACAATCTCTCTACACCCAAGTGATTCTCTTGGCTGGTCGTGGATCACTGCTATTAATAGGATTATTGTGATAGAGAACAAACAGTGTTACTCAGGGTCAAATATTTTTTGTTTAATGTTTGGACGAAATTATGTCAGCAGTCTCAGAAAAACAAGATTACTAAGAAAGTTACTCAGTAAGTAGGTTAAGTAAATAATTAAATGAATTAAATAAATATCACATACCAACATACGAAAACAACAACAATAAAAGGTCCTAACGGACGTTATTATTATATTATGTAAGGTTTATTATGGGGATTATTTGGATGCAGATCTCAGTGGAGTGGCGCTCTGTATCCAAAATACATAATCACATTATCTGCTGCTGTAAACATAGTGAGATGAAGACCCAAGTACAGCTAAGGGGGGGAGACAGTAGATACCCTCAAGTGAATGTTTGACTTTGAAAAACAATAAACTCTATGGCCAAAAATTCTTGCTGAACTAGAATGAGAATTCATTAGGGATGGGTTCCGAAACCCGTTATTCAACAAGCCCCGGGGCTAAATTTTTAAAGAATATCGATAAGCTCCGGCGTTATTGGTTCTGCTTTCGGTACATCAGAAATTAAGAAAATAGATTTTCTGTTTAATATTGCGACATAAAAGTTCTTTTGCGCATTCTGTCTCACCAACTCCGTTTCTGATTAAGACATTTGTCTATGAATGATGCATTTTCACTGTTCCCAACCCAGAGGAGAGACCTCTTTCTCTTTCTCACTCTTGGTGAGGGGCAGGGGCAGCTTTGTGTCAGACGCCGGAGCACAGTGCAGCACAGAGACGCAGACCCTGCTCTTAGTGTCAATGGCAGAGAGAGCTAAACGTTTTTAAGTGTTGTTCAGTCTTTTGCACGAAAGAGCAGAAACACGTGCGATCTCTGGAAACATCCAGTGAAAGTCTGTGACACGCAGATGGAAAAATGTACAGTTTACAGTTTTTGACCAACTAGCTTGTAGTTCATCCGTCGTTGTGTCTTGGGTGTTCTGTATGCTGCAGCCTGGAGCCACACACAGTAAATTAAATTATACAAACATGGGTTAATGATGAAAAGTAACCACTAGCCATCTGATTGTTATGGATGCGTTCTTTGTTCATTTGTTAAAAATAAACCATGTTAATTCCATTCATTTGTTTTGTTTTTTTCTTACAAAATGAAAAAAAGGTACGGATAACAGTACTGTTAAAGGATCGATAAGTGGTATTGATAAAAGTAGTAGTAGTGTTAAATTCTTAACGATACCCATTCATCTTTCTATGCTGCAGAAAACAATAAGCAGAATATTGGTTTTACAAAGTTGTTTGACTAACAACTCAGTTAGAGGAACATCTAGTTAAATCAAATGAGGGAGACATAAAAGAAAGTGGAACAGTCTAAGTATAACCTAACAGAAATTCATGATTAGACACGGTAGTCACTTTCATTGAAAATTATAACCAGTGTTGACAGGAGCTTGTACGTCACATGGCTCCTTTGCCACTTATTGCTGCAGGATCAGGAACAAAAAAATTGCAACATACTTAATCCTAGCTTGGGCAGACATTGTGAGCTTCACACACATCACATCCCCTTCACAAATCTCATCACTTTCTACAAGTGAATAGAAGAGACCAGTGACTCGTGTGACGGAGGTAGCACGTCAGCATTCGTCGCTCCTTGTTCAACAGTAGGGATCTTTGTGTAAATCAAAATTAAAAGGTAAAAAATAAGATTAAAAAAACAGAAAACTAAATTATCTTGAGCATGAAATAACCCTTTTGGGATCATAGCAAAAGAAAAACAAAGCTAAAACAATGTTTTTAATCTGTAGTATTTCCAGTTTGAATCAGGAGTAAAATTCTCAACTCAGGGTTTCTGTAATACAGTACAACACCTGCCACCAGCTTTGATGGATGTCCCTAAAATGGGCTGTGAAAGTGAATGACATTGATTTTGGTGCATATTAAAATTTCAGAGTACACCAGAGTTGACAACTGTCAAAAATGCTCCAGGCTACTGAGGCACCCAGTCAATAAGATGCCGGGCTTACAACAGGAGGTCTTAAAATAGTATATGCTTGGTAGAATTTACTCAGATGTTGCAGCCAAACAACAAAATGACAGCTTAATAAAAGCCATAAGCTGACACGGCTAAAACAGTTTCTGGCAGCTTCCACCTAATACACTGAATTATATGGTGAGTTTCACTTAGTAAACAACCCAAAGCATTGCACACTTTTGGACTTATTGTGTATTTTCAGCTGCTGCGGTAAATTGGGGATGCTGTACTTACATCACAACTGTAAACAAGGCAAGCTCATACAGCAGTGGAACAATACATTTTTGATTTAAATATGCAACTTCTTTGAATTAGTCAGGGTGTTGTAGTGTTAGTGCAGACAAGTGATGGTAGTGATTTAACTGGGTTCTTTGTCACACCTGCTTGGAAGATAAATGAAAGCTGAAAATTAAATAGATAAATGTTACAAGACACACAGATAATCCACACATTACCGTTCCTTGAAATATACAAAGCAGTGTTTGACATTAATTTCCATTCACTAATTTATTATCCTCTCAACTGCCAGAGTAAAAAGTAAAAGTGAAGCAGATGACATAAAACAAGATGTAAACCTGTCTTTCTAATTATCTCGGTGCCTTTGGAATAAGACCAAGAGTAAGAACAAGAACATGATGTTCAGAGTTGAAGAGGGCTCTCAACACAGTCAATCAAAATAAAATAAATTCCCAGCCCACAACTAGATTCATTTCATTTTGCAGGACAAAGCACTTTACACTATGTTATTGTGAAACAAAATCCTCTGTGTATAGAAAAAGTAAACAACAGTTTATTCAATTGCTTTAATTCTGTCTTTTCCATCAGAGTAGGGAGGGTCAGAGGAGGTCTCTGAACAAATGGAATTAAAGTTCAGAGACCTAGATGCTTGTTCAAACTGAGTTAAATGGAGTTGTGTGTAAAATCCACTCTGCCCCTGCAGTTGGATCGGCTTCCCCTGGTCTGACAGCTCATGTTTTCCATCAAGAGTAAATTGTATGCATTTTCTCTTTAATGCATTAAATGGACTAAGATAAAACAGTAAACTGGGGTCAAGCTTTTGAGGGCACAAATGCATGGGAAATTCCATTTAGCATAGAAAAAATGCAGGCAAGGGTCTAGCAGGAGAGGAGGATGTAAGGATGCCCACCCTTTGGGTTAAGTGACAGTATCCACCCACTCTGTGTTTTAATCCTGTGACTAATAACATTTTGTGATTTGTGGCTATTTGATAGAATGTATTTTAAAACACTGAATTACTGTCTATTAAATATAAAAGAGTTCTTTAATGAGTGTTGCTGTGAAGAGGATTTGTTTGGATTTGAGTATGATAATCGGGTAGCGTCAAAACATGCTTGTCTCCATGCTGTTTGAGTGCATCAGTGAGATCTACAGTGTTTCTTGTCAGGCCCGATCCTTATGAGGACTGCACAATTAATTAAAATCTTGATTTTGATTCATTGCAATCCAAATTTTACTTGACAGTGATTTCCATCAGCAGGGAGATTCTTTGAATCAAACAAACAGCTCCTGATTATATGACGAGCTGCACACAGGCAAAGAGATGAGAAAGAAGAGTCTAATATCTGTGAGAAGTAAGGCTGTGTTCAGACCAACATTAGTACTGTGTGTGAAAAAAATGCAGAACCCTTATTTATATGAATGGGTACACTCTGTTGCTCCAGTGGGCTGTCGACACAGAGGGCTCTGGTAAGAATAAAAACACAAGATAGTTAAGCACAAAAGTTTAACCAGGCTCAACTTGCATGATGCAGTTATGTGGTATGTTTCTTAGGTCACAGGACCAACCCTAGTTCTGGAGGAAGTGCTTGTAAACGAAGAAACATTTCATTCTGTTGTGGCCAAATATTGTTTTGCCATAGTTGCAGCTCCACGGAGTGACACCACACATTTAAAACCACTCAAACTGTCACCACAAAATACAGGATGAGGAAAACTTTCAGAAAATTTTCCGCAAGGAGAGCCTAATGCAGTGCATCATATCCAATTAACCCCCATAGGTACAGAGAAATAACAGACAATATTTCATTATTAAAAAATGTTTTCCCCAAGAATTAAGAATACTTTATTTATGTGAATTTGTGTTGGAGAACTACAAAAAATACAAACCAGCATATTTAATGTGATTAGAGACGCTCTTCAGAAGTGTTTATGAGCTTATCTGGCTTGTCAGGTTGCACCCTATGTGTTAGAAAGTGAGAGAGGCTGCTCAACACAGAGCCAGCACAGTTGAAGTTAGGTTTACACATCAAAACACAGCCTAAGCACTGCACTGTTGCACTTTGCTAGCTGTTGCATTTCAAACATTTTTAATAGTTGAATAAACCTCAGCCCTTACCACAACTTTCCACAAAAACACTGCAATGGTGGCTGTAGACCTGATTTCAACTGTCATATTGGTGTCTAGATCGATTTGCAAGTCACATCGTGTCTATGGTTTTAGTAGATCGGTTATTGGGACCGATTCCCTGTGAGTGTTCCTGGCTGATAAAGCCCCCAGGGCCGCTTGTTGCCAGCAGCCAGCAAAAAGTCGACGCATGCTAGAACCTCGTCAGAGCCAAGTCTCCAAGGACTGCCAGCTCTGCTGAGCGCTGCAATGTCTGCTGTCAGACAGGACAGAATGATAACTACCAGAATGGGCATTAATATGCAGCATCCAATCAGGATTGTGCAGCTGTTATACAAAGCAGCATTCCTGAGTGGGTGACTACACCACTGGCTATATTTGATAGTATTGGATTCTATGATGCTTGTAACGACACATGCTTTTCTTTCACGTTTCCCTGTGCTAAATTTTTTATTACTGATTTGCAACAACATGTAAACCAGCTTTATTAATTTATTATTATTTTTTTTAATGTGACTTGAAATAGATGACTGCTTCATAGATGCACCATTATTGCTCCACTCACATACACCCGGCATGTATCAGTGTGTGCATGTGTGTCTCAGTCTCATGTTTGCGTAGTATTCAAAGGGAATGCTCAACACATCTCCCAGGTTAATTGCTTTCAAGGCAACACATGTTAGGAGTTCATAGATTTTCAAGGGAACTTGATACCTGTGTTGCCTGCATACAACCTTTTGTTAGTTGTCAGCGTAAAACACATTTCCAAAACTGGCCCTAGTGTCAAGCCTTTGTTGAAAGTGAGAGTTCAGTTCAAGAGGCCATGGATTCATGCAGAATTTAATGTGCTTACTTTTTCACTTCCTGTTCTTTTTGGCGCTGTAGAACAAGATGCAGAGATATGGGACATTTCTGTTATGGAGCCTTTTTCCACAATGGGGCTAGTCCCAGTGTCCACTAAATATTAATGATAGGGCATGAGCTATGGACAGTCACACTGGTTGAAGATGAAGTTTTGAGTATTAGTTCTGGATAATGAGCAGATACGGGCCTTTGTTGTTAGAATGATGGGAAGGCATTTACAGTGGTTGGTAAAAACTGTACAAATCAAACTGTTTTGACCGAAAATGTGAAATACTTAGCTACTATGACCCTCATGAAAGATAAGCTCTCATATCGATACAGAGGTTGAGAAGGGTGGTCCTGCTTGTAGCGAATGTTCCAGATACTTTACACTGTCATTATTTTTGCTAAATTCTGGATGGTTATGTCACCTCTTTGAGTGGTAGGACTGGCCAGAGGGAGGCAAAACAGTGAAGCTAATTAAGAGGAAAGACTGTTGACCGCAAAAGGCAACAACCTTAAAAACACACAAGCCCTGGACAGCAAGAGAGTGTGAATGTGTATTTTTGTGTGTGAGAGTTATGGTTGTACAATATGTGATCAAAGAGAAATTTTTCTCCCATGTATCATGAGATCAAATCTGAATTTGTGAGGATTTTAAAGGAGCTATATGTAAGTTTTGGTATCACTACCTGGCCAACGTTAGCATTACTAATCTAGAAGACACCTTGCGAGTTCAGCGTCAAACTTCATTCTTTTACTAGTCGAGAGCTGTTTTGAGCTGTCTTTCTTCTATTTCTATCAATTCTTTCAACTCAAATTCAACTTGTTCTACTGAACTTAGCATGCTAACCAGCAAGCTAGGTCTGGTCAGTCTGTCCCGTCACTTTCCGATGCCCAGTCACCGTAACATCCAGTCTGCCTCGAAAAAGCAGCGCTGCTCAGAGGTTGTTTTATAACCTCTTTTGTGTAAATGCAACGATTGCAGAAGCTGGTAAATAACATCTGTTTACTTAGGCTAATGTTGGCCATGTAGCAGTAGCAAAAGTTACAAATAGGGTCATTCCAGTTTATCAAACAGGCAAGACAAAATCGTAAATGGAACATTGAACATTCAAAGTGCTTTTCACTAAATGGTAGGGTTGCTGCAGAAGTCGGTGTTACTGGTGTTGCACTGCGTTCAGGCACACACTGATTACATGTCCCAATAGTCCCACCATGTTTTTTTTTTTTTTTATAGACCCAAATTTTTATAAACCCATTTTTTGTGCATCAGCTGTAGTGCCCACGTTCAACGAATAAAAAAATTCTAATTTGTAATAAACTAGCTATCAACACTTAATCGGATGCTGCAATTATAAACTGAAAGCCTCTGCTCTGTGCAGCAGCAGAGCAGAGTTGCATCACAGTGTAGTCTATCGGCAGTATTTCAGATTTAAACACAGTGCCAAAAGGAAACCTGCTAACATTTATGAGCAATCTGCAAACTTTGTCTGATGAAGGTGGCAGCATCTGGATGTAACACTTCTAACCTTGAGATATTGAGCCGACACGCCTTTCCTTGTAAAATGTCCAGTGTAATCGGTAACACTAGCGTTGTCACAAGTTTATTACCTGGTGGGAAAATTTCCACTGCGTGGCATCCCTACTATATGCCACATCCATCCATTCCTTCTGTTCCCTGATGACTATTAATGTCAATGTGTTATCCTCCCAATATGTACTTGTAATCTACAAAGCCTGTTCTTTTTCTTTTTTGATTTTACATGTTTCACTATAATGAAATTAAAATCCCATTAGCTGCAATATACATCACAAAAACCCACAAATGACACTGCAGTGTATGTAAAGGATTTCACTTTTTAGCACTTTGTTGATAATAAATATGTCACGGAAATCCTGTAGAATCTGATATATGTTGAAATTATATTCACTGAATGCCATTAAAATGGAGGTTATAATCTAAAAATAACTTTTTTTAGTCGCATTTAACAAGCAACTAGACACCATTCCTTGGCTGTGCTGCTGTTATCACCTGCTCCAACAATAAACCTCAATTTTGAGAGAAAATAAAAAGCAATCCTCTGCCCCACAAAATAAATTTAACTTTTATTCAGGCTGTTCAGCTCACCCGTGCAGTGGTGGCTGCACTGTAGAGCGAAACACATAAATCAAATGCTGGATTCGTTTGTAGACAAGTACACTTTATATTCTTTTGTACTCAACTCTTGGGTTGCTAAAGTATATGTCTGTGTCCATGCAACCAGTCTTGTTT
This sequence comes from Seriola aureovittata, assembly GCF_021018895.1. Lineage (NCBI taxonomy): Eukaryota > Metazoa > Chordata > Actinopteri > Carangiformes > Carangidae > Seriola > Seriola aureovittata. The sequence continues at coordinate 23,922,514 of NC_079368.1, forward strand.
CCAACAAGAAACAACAAAATTTAAATTCTGTGCTGTAAACAATAGCTCCACATAAAATTAACTTGTAGCCTAGTTGAAAACATTACATCCGTCTCCAGCCAGCGGATTGATTATGCTAACTAAACAGCTAACGGCTATTAATTCTCAAATGTGTCACAGCCCTACAATTAAAACAACTTCCACAGTCTATCAAAGGTAGCACAGAGCACGACTGGAACACTGCCAGCACCAGTCAGCAGATGTCAAGAGAGTGAAACACTGCTATTATCAAAGTAAACACTCATTGCCTGAGAGGCCTGAGAGAGAGAGAGACCTTAAGACCTTGTGCATGATCTATAAAAAGCTAGTCAATATTGCCCGGGGCCCATACTAACTTGGTTCCCTGTGGTATCTTTGTATGTCATCAGTTTATATAAGCTGTGCATCCTGTCAGTCTATATCAGAGTACAGAAAGAATTGAGTAAATGTGAGTTACCACCAGCATCTACTCCACTGGTCATTGAAGCTATAGGGGCATCAGCAGACAGAGATGAGTTAGAGGTGTGGAACTGCATTGTTTGTGTGTTTGCCAGCATGACTGAGAATTGAGCTGAGGGTGAAATCTGAACATTACACTAATGAGTTGGAATTGCATATGTACTGAGGGGGAAATTTAACTCACAACTAGGCCTGGGTAATATGCTGGAGCTGATTTGTGTCTGTATCATAGTTCAGTCTCTTTATACTCTTGGGGTGCCTGATAGAATATTGCTGTAACCATTTTTGCTTCAGTATAAACTGCACCAAAATGGTTTATTAAAAATTAAAATCGATATTAAAATCGATTTATTTACCCTGATAATGCAGCCCACCTTTTTATACCTTGGTTAATCTAGTACAGGTACTCACCTCTGCAGAGTGCAGAGGAAGACTCTTTGTTATGGAAATTAAAATCTTATTCTGCACCTAATGGCAACTAATTAAATCAATTATCTATGGAGTCAAGCAGGTACTGTAGGTGTGAAAGATTTCATAGACCAATGGTTGTGTACTGTAATTGCGGTTATGTGATCTGACAGGCGATACCTGCTTAAAGGCCTCTGTAGTCCTAGCCCTTCATCTTCATTCATCCACCCATTCATCTTTGCTAATCTGAGTCTGGCTTTTGATGGCGTCAGCCTATGCAAGGTTTTCCCAGACCTTATGGAAAGTATATCCCAGTGTATACTGCCCCAGGGTCTCCTCCAGTTTTTAAGTGCCTGTATAGAATAACTTCACAGAAAAGCAATCAATTTGAATGTTTGCACTCAATCAGTTTTGCCCTTTCTAAAGTCATAGGGGATGTTAATCAGAGATGTGCTGGTGTCACATTTTAGAGGCAAAAGCAGTATTATCACCATATTAATTAAACTTCCCTAAAATACTACTATTACAAATGCAGGTAGCTGATTCAAAGACTCTTGACTAGAAATTACTGTCAATACATATACATATACATATTTTCTTTAGATTCTTGGCACTGTACCTCCACTTTGCTCCTAACAAATATCATGGGCAGAGCTGAAGCTGTGCAGATTGCAAAGCCAATGGCAATTTTATAGCACATTTCATTACAAGTAAACTCAGTGTGCTTAAGTTGAAAGACAAAATATGAAAATATAGCATGCACATGAGATATGAGAAATACACAGCAGTAAAAACCCCAAAATATCAACACAACCAAATATAAACCCCTGCTGCACATCTAACAAACTGTACAATAAAAACACACACAGCCACACTGAGCCCCAGACACACACACACACACACACACACACACACACACACAACACACACACACACACACACACACACACACTAATTAACCATAAGCCTGAGAGAATAGGAAAGTTTCGAGGTTGTTTTTGAATGTGGAAATAGTTGTGATGGACCTCAGGTCGGCAGGCAGCTTGTTCCAGAGTGCAGGGCCACAGTAACTAAAAGCACCCTCACAAGACTTGGATTTAATTTGGGTACAGCTAGAAGACCACTGCTTGATGACCTGAGAGGCCAGATCGGGTTATAATCAGTGAGCAAGTCAGAGATGTAATTAGGAGCCAAACCATTAAGTGCTTTATGGACGATTAGAGGGATTTTGAAGGTGGTTTTCTATTGTACTGGCAGCCAATCAAATTATTTCATTAGCTGAGTAATATGTTCAAATTTTCGTGTATGCGTAAGGACTCTGGCTGCTGCATTTGGAATTGGCTGGAGCTGTCCTACTGATTGTTTGGGTAATCCTGCAAATAAGGCGTTACAGTAGTCTAACCTGCTGGAGCTGAAGGCATGTACCACTTTCTGAGAGTCAGTTTGAGATATGAATGCCCTAAGTTTAGATTCTTTTTTCAAAGTGATAAGATGCTGTTCTAGTGATATTTGTAATATGACTTTCAAAATTGAGATCCGTATCCAAAATAATGCCAAGGTTTCTGGCTTGCTCACTGTATTTCAGAGACAGTGAGCAAGTCAGAAGTGTGATACCATTTTTTTGTCTCAGACTTTTGGGACCAACTATGAGTATCTCAGTCTTTCCTGGACACCAGCACTTAATATAAATGATAGTTTTACCATTTTGTTAACAGAACTGAGATTATCAGAAGAAAGTGAAATGTATAACTGTGTGTCATTGGAATATGAATGGTAGGATATATTATGTTTCTAAATGATAGTACCAAGCAGGAACGTGTATAGATTAAAGAGCAGTGACCCAAAGTCTATGACGTCAATTTCCTCCCGATTGGATTTTCTGCAAAATTGTACTTAAAGTAAAAGTGTTTTTTGTTTTTTTTTACTACTCCTTGGACAAACTTCATCCAGTCTTCACTAAAATTAGCAGTGATGGAGTTTCCCTAAATTAGCAGTAGCAGGGTAACTAGTTATTGTTAGCATAGCAAGTGATGGCTAGAGTATCTAGAGCTACATATACAAGGAGCAGACTTGGACTTGCTGTTTTGCCTCTGCCTCTTTTTAACCAGTAGAAAGGTGCTACCTTGAGGGTAGAATGTTTCACCATGGTATATGGTAAAACTAGTTTACCAGCACATCAAATACTAATGTTCAACAGTAGTGGTAATCCTACTTACTATTCAGTAGATCTTTGTGACGAATTGTAACAAGCAGAGCATTTGTTGGGTTCATAGACAGCCATGTGCTTTGTTTACAGAGTATTGGTACAATAATTTGCTTTGTTTGTCAGAAGTCTGGGCTAACAAAAGATGCAATATTGATTGAATATAATTTAGGTCTCTAAGGCAAGCTCCACAGACTTTGGCTAGCCGTATCTCCTATCTCACAATGTTGTGATCTTTGGTCTTGGTGTGATCATGGCTTTCCCTGTGGTTCATGAGCAGAGTGTTTTGCCCTTCTGTCTGATCTGCTGTCTTCTATCTTTCTAATCTCCTGCACTTCCCTGCACCTCACTCCCCTGAAATCAATCATTGTTAGTTGATCATAATCGAGGTCACTACCATTTAGTCCCCCCTCCTCACTGGCCAGATAGTCTATAATATGGGCATCCTGTTACCTCATCTCTCTGCACTGACTGTGGCCGGCTTTCTCCATGCTGCTCCACAGATGTCCACAAATGTATTCATGGAAGAGTTGTGATCAGTGAATGCCAGGGGAGGGTGTAGATAAAAGTCATTGTTCAGAGCTTCAGAGTGCGAACATTTTGGTCACACGTGTCTAAAAATCTGTCAAGTGCGATTTAATATTTTCATTGGTTGCACTGACTGGTGTGCCTGACATTTAGCAGATCTGTCTCTGTGTGGTTATGTGTGTAGCATTATTTGTTTTTCCCCCACCTGCATTCAGCAAAGATCCAGCCCTGCTCTGCTTCTGATTGGCTCTGACCCTGATATTCCTCTTTGCTGAATGCAGGTGAGAGAAAAAAGGCATGTGTTTATGTGTGAAACTGTGCCGTGTGCTCCTTCGAGTGTTATCACAACCTTAAAACATGCTGGTAATTCCAAATGAAGAGAACTATTGATTGTTTTTCCTCAAGAAAAACACTGCAGTGCCCCTTACACCTGTCCTTGGCCCTGAAAGGCCTAGCCCTCACCCGACCACTTCACCACCTGTCTCCCCTGTCCCTGGGAAGATCAGTGGTGGAAGAAGTATTCACATCCAAAACTTTTTACAAAAGTAAAAGTCCAATACAGCAATGTAAAAATTCCCAACATCTTCGGCAGAGAAGAGAGCCGACAACATACAGGAAGTCCAAAATATATGCCTTTTGCGTAGAATGGTTTGTCCAATTTCCAACACTTGATAAAACAGCTAAAAAATGCTTAAAAATTAAATTTGTGGCGCAGTATTGACAATGTTGAAATGCACAGGATTAGGGGTGTGTTCACAAAACATCATGTGACTAAGAGTTAAGGATGGGTACCCAGCCCCGGTATTGAACGGGCCCCAGGGCTACATTATCAAGACCACAGTATCAATAAACTCCGACCTTAATGGTTCTGATATCACTACTGGAGCAGTCGCGTTTTCTTTTTTTTTTTTTTCCTTCACTAGATAAACGTTATCTTGCATATTTATTTCACCAACTCCGTCAAATATCCGTCTATTCATGATTATATTTTTGCTATTTTCACAGAAGATGAGAGATCTGTCTCTCTCTCTCTCTGCCTGCTGTTTGTGTGAGCGGAGGGCAGGGGGGCGGGGCTGTTGTTCCAGTGACACACACACACACACACACACCATACAGTACATACCATACCAACTCAAGCTAGTAGCCTACCTTTAGATTGATAACGATGGCGGAGAGAACCAAACGGTTCAAAGTGTGGCTTTACTTTACTAGAGTCGTTGCAGACTCAGCCCGTTGTCACAAGTCTGACAAATGTTCAAGTTTCTTTGTTCAAGTTTTTTTTTTCTTCCTCAAAAAGTATCGATAAGAGTACCGTTAATGTAAGAGTAGTAGTACTGATAAAATCTTAACAATACCCATGCCTACTAAGAGTAGCTTCTAACTGGTAAGTAATGGCTTTATTGGACCTAACAGAAATATCTTGCTTTTAGTCAGAGTTACTCACAAAGCACTTAAACCAGCTCCCCAATTCACATGAAGCAAAAAATGCTTCATGGCTGTCACTGTGCTGCTGGATTGAGTGCTCACCCTAATATGTGCACCAACAAAAGATGATGAGTCTGTCAACAAGAATAAATATCAACTTCTATTAGCACTTAGGAGGTTGATAAAAGCTACAGCATAATACACTTGTCATTGTTGTCAAGTGTCCAGGCTAAACCAATGAATCCTGTAGCCTGCAGTGTTTGAGGCTGATGTTTCAAAGGCATCAGCTGGATGTCACTTGGCGGGGGGCGGTGTCTGCCCCAGCAGGTGGTGGCTCCTCACGCACATTATCACTCCTCACACATCCAGTCAGTTGATCATTGTGACAAAATTTTAGTTTGTTGTTTGTTTAAATTAGAATCTTATTAGTCCTCAGAAATTATAAATACGGTATTAATTGGTATTGAATTTAATACGCTGATACATTTTTTATGATTCCACCGACTCAGAATCGTCCTATCAGTCACTGAATGTATACTGTAGCAAGTTAGTTCATTCAGGAAGCAGGATGTTGTTCAGAAAGCAACAGGATTAACCTTGCCCTTTCATTCTTATTAAGTATACACTTGAGTGTTAAGCTCTCGCGTACTGAAAGGACCCACAAAACATTAGCCTAGTTTAAGACAAGGTGTATTACAATGACTTGTCAGAGAGATTTACCTGATGGTAGCAATTTGATTTGGATTGATTTTTAGAAAAAGGCAGTGGGCATAGTGCGCCGGTCCGCATATCTGACACTAATAGAATCTCCTCCACTTCAGCAAAATATGATTATAATGCAGTATGCAAAAGTAGCTGCCTGACGCAGCGGAGTACTATTCAGCTGGCAGTGAGTGCTTGGGACAGTCCTCTGAATTCCAATTAATGAATTTGTACACCACTATTGAATAGTTTAAAAGAGTATTGTGATGCATCTACAAATCTTTTTTTTTACCCCCTATAACATTCGTTTATATAGGAATGTGTAGGCTGTTGCTCTTTTCATAGAGAGAGAAAAGATTAAAGCTTTGTACCTATGTGCCTTGCATGCTAATTTGATAATGGCAAATGTCAACGGCTGAAAGATTTTGTTGAAGAGCACTCAAATCCCACTCAAAGGAATGATATTCTTTTATTAAAAAGTTTGGCCTGGTTGAGAAACAACTTGCCAAGATTAAGTTGGTGGATTTAAGGGTTTCAAAAGTTGTCAAAAACAGTTTTAAACTGTCCCAGGACATGCCTTCGATGTCATGTCTGTTATACCCAAGGTGAATCTGTCAAAGGACCTCTCTACTTATCTTTTATACCTCTTAATCTTTTGTCAGCAGTTGTTTCCTTTCTCTGTATCCTCTGATTTTGACTTTAAAGTCCAGTTGCTGCATGGTCTCTGGAGAATGCATGTAGAGAAATGGTGTCTGCATTACAGAAAAAAGCCATTTTAGTATTTTTAAGAGAAGTCAGATCTAGCGATCGAGAAGACAGAAGAAAGTATCAGTATCAACCACATAACAAGAACAGTCATCCACCCTAAACAAAAGTTTCACTTCAAACCATAACTCAGTGATTAGTGAATGATTATATCATGCAATCAGATCTAATAAAGGTCACTTCACTTTCTTGGTTGACAAACTGTGTACTGAAAAGTTAAGTACTGGGTACCTAAATTATCTCCCTCCAAAAAATTGCAAATGCAAATGTTTGGCAAATGCATTTGTGCTGAGTCTTTCAAGTATAATAGGCCGCCACAAATAAGTTATTGGAAGCATTAGAATCCATCATTATTATTCAGCTGCTGTGTAATAGTGAATTTACTTGCTAGAATTGTTCACCCCATGCTTCTGCCCTTTCTCTTCTCTTTTGAAGGGTAATTTCTTAAATTCAGAGTCACCTTGGTAATGAATTGAATAAGAGAGAGAGAATTAAATAGATGGTTTTGTAAGGAAGATGTTGAGTCCTGCCAAACAGAAGACGACTCAGGTCCTTATTTGTACATATCATTGCACACAGGCAACTCGTGTGTGTGTAGTCAGATCCATATAGTACCCAATGGAGTTAATTTACAAAACCAGCTGAGCAGAAAAACAGCCAATTGTTGTTCCTGGTAGAAGCTATAGATTACAAAACCCAAAAGTCAGATTTCTACACACAGAAACATGTTTTTGATTAGACTAACATTTAACCGTTTCTTCACCAGCTTAGTCACAACAACAAGAAGAGTTATCTCCTTGATTGCAAGTTTCCATGGCATAATGTACACGTTTAAGAGTTTGCAAAAATGTATATATTTTTTTCAATCTATACATAGCAATCGATATATAGCCAATAAATGGCAAATGAGCCAAATAATGCTGATGGTAGGGGAAGAATAAGAGCAGCACCCACTTACAACTACCCTACCAGAATGTGTTGTGCTCGATACTTAAGAGGGTAAACCATTTGTGTACCCTGATTATTGCAAGACTTAGTATCTTCAGCTAGAGCAACAGATGATGCTGCCCACATAACTAGGTGCTTGGGGACTAGGAAACATCTGTGTTTGTGTGGGTATTAGTTTTGCTAATACCCACATAATGCCTCAAACAGTTTTATTTGTTTAAGACATGTCCTTTTGGTTCTATGGCCTGCATATTATTTCAGTGTTTCATCCCATGCATTATAGTCCTTACAGGAGTTCCTACAGCACTGAGAATAATTATTACTTCCCACACCAGTAAACAACGTTGTTTGATTGGACACCTAGCGAAGCCAAAGGCTGCTGCTGGAGACTGAATCTGAGTTTATGCAGTGGAGGGTGTGTGCAATTTCCTCTGTGCCACCCAGGGACTCCCTCGTCTTGCATATCTTGTGTGAAACTGTCCTCCTGGGGATACTGTTCATGTTGAGTCCAACTTGGAAAACGTTGACAAGCAAATTTGCATCGTTGACCAATAGCAAACCCACCTAGACAGTGCTGACCTTTGAGGGAATGCAGAGCTGAAGAGCACTTTTATATGACACTGCTCTGCTGCAGTATAAACAGCTCCATAACGAAGGCACGGTTTTCAAACAGTTATGAGTAGATAGTACAAATACGTCTATTGAATAAACTGTGTTTAACTTACTGTCTTGCCTTGTCACTGATTGGTTGAGAGGAACAGTCTGCCTCTGTGAATTAAACATTCACAGTTGTGTGAATGTTTAATTCACACAAAATACCAGCGCCTACAACACAATGTCTGTATTTACAGTTTAAGGTGTTTGTGAAACAAAACTGACGGTGACACATTTAGATATATATACACACACACATATATGCTTTGTATGGAGCAAACAGCTGAGACTTCAAACACAAGTTGTTCCAGTGCAGATGAAAACCACTTTTGACAGTCACAGGTTTATTCTTTAGGGGTTGGCATGTTAACCCTTCGTGCTCTAAGTCTTTGTCTCCTGAGCCACACTTCAGCATCCCCCCTATCATAGCAAAGGGCCCTTACTAATCTCACAGCTGATCAGGACAGGTGGCGCTGAGACAAGAATGTGAAGTAAACATCAACCACATGGCAGTTTGAAGTCAGACAAACACACACAGAAACTACTGGGGGAACTTGTTAATTCAAATCATTTATTGTCGTCTCTTAAAATTCAAAAAGTGGATGAGTACCACGCCTAGTATGCATTTGTTATTATTTGCACCATGTGGTCATGTTCTTGAATGTGTATGCGTTTGTATCAAGGTCACTGGCCTGTGGCCTTTTGGGAAAACTGGGGCTATGATGCTGAAAGCAACAAATTCATAATTAATAAATCTTAGGCAGACAGCAGCACAGACCTTCTCAGCGGACCAAGGGCTGCTGTTTGATGTTATCTCCCCTGCCTCACATTCACTATATACTGTCAGAAGAGACCATCTCCTGGTTCTTGTGGCCTAGAATCACAAGAGCCCGAATTAGGAACACTTTGTTGAAAGCTATGGTTTGTGATATTGTATAGTTTGGTGCTTTCATCATAGTAACCATTGTCACTGCTGTCATTTTTTCCATTTTTTTCTCAGTGTAGTTTGATGGGTGACAGAAAGCCAGTCCATCTCAAAAGCTCTGTTTCTGCCTGGTAAGATACAAACAGGACCAATAGCCGAGCTATAGGGAGTGTGTAGATCATGGTGTGACTCAGCTTCCCTTAAAACCCCTGAACCTTTTCACAATGATTAAAAGTAAGCACTGTAGATGTAAAATTAAGCCTGTTTCTGCAACTTCATGGCCCCTTTCTAAAAAATCATAAATATCCAGAAACTAATTCATAGCCATTGTCCAAGAGAAGATAAACTGTAAGCATGTGTTTTATAGTGGCTGTCAGCGCCATAACATACTGACGAGGGAGAAATCAGAGGGGTCATTGTTCATGTTCTCACTAAAACTGTCTTACTGGCTGTTTCACAAATAAATGTAAAATCAAGTTTATCAATGGGGTGTAACCTAACATTACTTTGATTTTATTGTTGCACTGCGATGCGTTGGGTGAACCCACAAGAATTAATGTGTTGCCAATAATAGAGTCACAGTTCTCTCTCTCTGTTCTCTGGACAAACTACACAATAATGACACTGGTAATAAAAAAGCTCAAGCACCTATCTTTTGGCTGTCCATTACTTTAATTATCTTGTTTCTGATCTGCCGATGAAAACATAGATACTGATTTATCTGCAGTTAGCTCAAATGGGCTGATAAAATCGACCGGCCGATGTGTCCATTGTGCTGCTGCCTGAACCAGAGATTTTCATAAACTGACATCGTGGGCCCGGCCTCGGACAAAATAAAGACAACTGCACACTGCAATAAACTATATACCAAATACTTTATGCCTTGTAAACAGGAATATAGTTGCCATAGGAATTAATGTTGTCATGGATTCAGTTATATTTTGCGCAACACCTTGAGCCCCATTTTATTTGTCAACATTTGGCCGTTGGCACCATTAAAAGTGTAAATTAGAAATTACCAGTCCCTTTTTGCAATGTCCCCTTGTAATACTAAAACCCTTGATTCAGGCGAGTTCTGAAGTTATCAGGACCATTTTTTCTTGTATATTAATGTGAATGTATTTTAGACGGACATCAGAGATAATATGCTAGGAAAGTGTAAGTGTGTATTTGTCTGAGTTACGACTCCAAGGAGAGTGGGAATTTTTACACAAATTGTGGCAATCAGGAGGTATAAGTACCATAATTTTCTCCATGAGTTGCTTTCACCGCTACAGCAATTGTTGACTCTGCTAATAAGCAGGAGAAAGTACAACAACTAGCTTCCTGTAGATTTCAAAACACATACACGCCTGAAAATGTTTGAATTATTATCGCTTTCCACAATTGCAAACAAAGGTGGAGGGAATCAGGGGTAGAAAGAAGAAGGTGAGGGAGTGGGCAACAGATGGGAAGCGTAGACGCTGGTTTCAGCTAAATGAGCTGTTGCTGGAATTATTGGTGAAATCAATCTGTGTGCCAGTGATGCTCGAGCTGTCTACCTGCAGGGCAGGAGTAGGAGTTTTATGATATCGTTCTCCTAGAGTGGGACACACACACAAGCACACACACACACACACACACACACGCACGCACGCACGCACGCACGCACGCACACACACACACACACACACACACAAGGTAAGACCTCTGGCCATTTTCAGGCGTGTATGATTATAGATTGTCAAACCTTGAACTGCATTCCACAATTCTCCTTCAATTTTCTTAATTTTCACCTGGAAAAAAGTTATTGACTGTCAGTGTAACAGTTATTGTTGCCTGTAAGTGATTTGTTGGCTAAAAACTACATTATATTGTGATTGCATAGAGAATTAGAAAAAAGTTATACTCATAGTCACTGAACTTTGGCTAACTTCAGCAAACACCATATACCATACATAATGTATTGTGTTTTTTAAGTAAAAAAATTATGCATTTCCAGGGTAAATTACAGCAAGTATAAAAACCATTTCTGTTAATCTGCTAAACTCTGTACTAGTCAGGTCATCTGAGAGATGAGAGGTGCAGTAGAGAATACAAAGGAGAAATAGACAGGATATTTATTTTCGAGAATTCAGTAAAAAAGTAAAATTTTAATGTTTATGTTATAATGTTAGAATACAGTGTTGCATTCTTTATCTTATCATTTATCGAGTACATTTTTGTTCATTGCATGTCACATGTAGACATTTTTTACTTTAAGATGAGACAGAACATGTGCATTAATGGATTGAAATTGACAATACAACTGTAAAGTGGCTGCGCCTGCTTACACAAGATGTTTCTTTGCTCTTCCATGAAACATTCCCACAGAATGTACAGTATACAGTTATTTGTCTTAAGGCCATAGTTGTTACTGCCAATATTTAAGGGATTAATTTGTCAGTCAGACAGATTAATGATGGGGCTAAGCCTGACCATGACCTGGATCATATTGATTAAGGTCCGATGAGTAGAATGTGCTGAGACAAGAGGATTGGACCACATTTCAATAACAGTAGTTCTATCCAACTGTTTTCTTGCCCGTCAGCTCTTTGTAGGCAGCTGTGGGATCCTGGGAATCTTGCTGATGCTGGAGAGCCACACTGATTCAGGCCAATTTGATTGGTAGTCTCCAAAAGGAAACTTCATGAATTACAAAGTTATGGCCCGATTATCACATAAATTGCCCCTTTAAATAGATTTCACTTCCTCTGCAGTGTGTATGCGTGCATTATTTGTGTGTGTGTGTGTGTGTGTGTGTGAGAGAGAGTAAGAGAGTCAGAAAGAAAGATCCAGCCAAGATAACTCGCTCTCCATTACTTATATCAACAGCGCAGATAATGCTAGTGTGGTTCTTTATTACCGTCATCAGTTTTATTGGTGGTGTTAATACTATGGTTTGTTCCCCAGGCACTCTAATGCAGAAGAAATGAGTGGATCAATCACAGCTAGATTGGCTCCTGGAGGAGAGATAACCTGCATGAGGAAGAAGGAGAGACAGTCAGAGTGAGCAGCAGAAAGAGATAAAAAGCAAAGAAGAAAAAGAAAGATGATATGAAAGAATGAACAAAATAATTGAACAAACAAACGGGCAGAGATGAGTTATTAGTCAAGAGAGAGGAACTGAGTTGAGAGAGAAGAAAGAAAATGGGTTGCCCTGGATTGTGTGTCCTCTGTGGGCATAAAAGTGATTTAAATTTAGTAAAAAAACAACAAATGTGCACAGAAGGCGGAAAGAAGTCTTTTTATGCCTCTGCCCCGGTGACAGCGGTGGCTGGAGGCTTGATGTTTTCGGGTTGTCCGTCTGTATGTCCATCCTTCCCATTCTTGTAAACATGACATATCAGTAACGCCTGGAGGGAATTTCATTACATTTGGCACAAACATTCACTTGGACTCGAGGATGAACTGATCAGAATTTGGTGGTCAAAGGTCAAGGTCACTGTGACCTCACAAAATACATATGCTAATTATGACAAAATTTTACACAAGTATCCAATAGGATAAAATTATGATATGATGACATTTTTCATACAAAAGTTCAACTTCAGTGTGAGATCATAATATTCTGCAAAAACAGTTAATATCTTAAATAAAGTCTTTACTACATATGTGATATGGTGTCTGGATGTTAATCGTAGCACCACTGGGTACCAAGATGAGAGTAATAGAAAGACAGTGAGGGCAGATAACGCAAGTGCTTTACTTTTCTTTGTGCTATAGACCAGAGACTCTCTAAAAGTACATATAATACAATCTACTGTATGTTTCCTGCTTTACCTTATTTGCTTCACTGATGGAAGCCTGGGCAGGGGATACGATGTGCTGGATTGTGTTGTTTTTGAATTTGTTGGCTGCAGCCTTTCATCATTGTATTTCTAGCTACGCAAAGCATTAGCTCAAGCAAACAAGGTCAGCTCTGACTTTGGCTTGGATTCAAGGGCCACCTATGTCACAACGTTGGTTTGCCTTTTGTGTTCGTGCAGGTTTTGACTTGTCCTAAGAAACATGTAATTCATTTTACTCAAACAAGGTCTTAGAAAGTATTAAAAGGTCTTAAATGGTGGCGCCTCTGTGGCTCACCTGGTAGAGCGCGTACCACATGGGCTTAGTCCCAACCACAGTAGACATGGATTCAAATCGGACCTGTGGTCCTTTGCTGCGTGTCATCCACTCTCTCTCTCCCTGACTTTCCTGTCTCTCTCTCACTTCAGTATCTGAATAAAAGGCAAAAATGCCTAAAAATTAACTTTAAAAAATAAAAAATTGTGTAAAAACTTGAATGAACTTCATGAAATTCATCATTTTTATTTTTGGTGGATGTATCATTCATCTTCTGCTGCTTATCAGAGTCCAGGTTGCATTAATTTAATTTTTTATTATTATATTTTTAATAATAATAATTATATTTATGAATTATTTAATAATAATAATTTTATATATTGCTGGGAAGTACTGAAAAATTTGATATAAAATAAATAATTGTAGGGCATATTGTCCCTACTGGCTTTCCTTCATCCTATCATACTTTCAACATACCAGTATGATTGTGAAACAGGCGTTGAGTATCATTTTACAGTAATGTGGTATTAAAAAAGATCTTTAAAAGTCTTACATTGAACTCTGTGAACCCTGCAAAGACACTGAAAAAGGAGAGTTACAAAGACAATCTTATCAGGAAAATAAAGCAACAAATTCCAGACAAAAATCTAAGTATTTGATGTGACATGTTGGGTTTCTGTGAGTAAAAATGTAGGCAGCTAACCCTATCAGGTTAAAACTCAATATAACACACGCACACAAAAACAACAGTCTGTCAGTCAGCTTGTCATTTTAGGAGTAGGAGGCATGCTTTTGGAGTGAGAATATGGGTTTATTATTGCATTATAAGTGCCTTATTTCTGTGGAACTGCCCTCAATACTTTACATAACGTTCGCTTAACTTTCTTGTCGTATAAATTGGTAAAGTATCACTTTTCTCCTCTGACTTGTCATTTGTAAATGGTGATTTCAGTTGTCTCAGCACTCCAGGAGAAATATTCCTGAATAGGCAGTTAAGTTTTATAAGGGTATTTTTAAGGTAGAAAGTAGGGATGCTCCGAGAGACAGCAACCTGTATCAACTGGTATTCATTATTAATGACTTGATCACGGGTCTTAAATTCACTGATAAAAATCAGAATTGCAAAAAATCTTATCGCAAACAAGGAACGCCACCCAGTAAATTTAACTGTTTTCACTGCCCAGTCCATCATGGCTTATCATTTCCGAGACGCCTTGGGTCTCATTTCATGTGTGTCTCTCTAGCTCCACACAAATTCAAGATGGTACTGTCGATGCAGATGCAGTGAGGAAGGCGGTATGTTTAGGCTACTAGTGGCTCGCAAGATTGGGCTCCTGTGTTAACAAGCTACAAGCTACTGTAGCTAACACAGTTAACAGTGAATGTCAGAGTTCTTTTTTAAATGAAAACAATCTTTGGTCAGTGTGTTTTTGCATGTGTCAGTGTTTTCGTTAAAGCGAATGTAGGCCAGCTTGTCACAATGTCATTTTAAGTCACATGTTTGTGATCCAGTCTTGCAACCACAAGCAAGTGACCACAGTGGAACTGAGAGTGAGGCTGCCCAAGTGTTGGAAGCGAAGATGGAATAATGATGTAACGTAAAAATAATTTTTTCTCCTGTTTGACATTTTTCACCAGGTGTGTGAAATCGTGATTCATCAAGCTGTTCCGTGATCACTCAGAGGGCAGGAGACCTGACCAGCATTTTTAAGGTTAGGACCTCGCTGAATGTAACACGGTACTTTTAGTCACTTATGGCTGCAACAATTGTTTTTATTATTGATTAATCTGCTGACTGTTTTCTCAACTGATAAATGGTAAAACGTATTCCTTTTATTTAAACAAATATCCAAAAATATCATGTCCACACATTTGAGAACCAGAACCACTTTTTTACTAAAATTATTAACCGATTATAAAAATAGTTTCTGAAGTTAATTTTCTGTTGATTGAATATTGATTAAACAACTCATTGTTTTCAGCTCTCACTCACTTTCAAAAGAGAAGTCTTTTGTGTCTTTTCTGAGAAATGTTCAGGAAAAAGAATCAGCCAGATATTGCAGATATTGCATCTGCTGACCCTAATGACATGAAAATGGTGATCGGTATCAGCACTAAAAGCCTGATTGGAGCATCCCTTTTAGAAAGATGCCAGATACTGTAAGAACAGCCCCGCCTAGTTGGTGTGATATGAGGAGCAACTCGAGATGATGGAAAAGAGGAGAGGAGCCGATTGTTATTACCAGACAGTAAATGATGGGGAAGATATGGGACAGAAGGATGGCCGAGGAAAAAAAATATAATGAAAGGGAAGACAGGACGTGATGAAAGAAGCAAAGACAGAAGATTATGGAATAAGAGAAGACAGGTGGTGATGGGGAAGGAGAGTGGTTTTACATCACAAAAGCAGATCAGAAAAATGATAGTTTAGCTCTTTTTTTATGGTTGTTAAAAATTCAACAGAAAGGCGAGGAGTGGTGCAGAGACCGGGGAGCCGAAGAGGCTGAGTTTAGGAGGGGCAGAAGAGAGAGGGATGGCAGTAAGACAGAAGAAGCGAAGGCAGTGTTTTGTAGTGTAATTAGAAGAGCTCTTACCCCAGGGCGCCATTGGGGATGTTTCTGTTCTCCACTTGAGCTCCTTATTATTTATCTGCACAGCTGGTTTAGAGAGGGAAGGGAGCAGAGGAAACAAGTGTGCAAGGTGGAGACAGAGGAGTGAAGACCTCAGGGTGTCATGTTTTTGAGGAAAATATGCACAAACCTGTGGAGCTTGCTTGCTAATATGTTCTGCCACTTCTGGTTGTCAGTTGTGAATGATCAGATCTACTGTATGTGCACATGTGTACTGTATGTACCCCTGTTTAGCAACAGTATGAGTCGTCTTAGCTGCATGTACATCCCTTCATGCTTCACTGCAGCCATCTGCAACCATCACATTAGATA
Organism: Seriola aureovittata; assembly: GCF_021018895.1. NCBI lineage: Eukaryota > Metazoa > Chordata > Actinopteri > Carangiformes > Carangidae > Seriola > Seriola aureovittata. The sequence continues at coordinate 23,938,574 of NC_079368.1, forward strand.
TTTTTGATTAAGTGCAAAGGACCAGGTGAGCAGCTTTGTGTTTCTGCCCCCTCTTTCATTTTAGCCGACCAAGTTGGGATGGTTATATTCATATCTGCATTATGCAACGGCTTAAGCACCAGTTGCAGAAGGAGTCTTACATAATTATTTCTGTATTCTTTACAGCAAGTGTCTGTGGTGCTGGGCTAAAACTGTTACTCACTGAAATAAAAATGATTATAATTATGATAATGTAATAATCTAATTAAGATATCAATGTTGTTATTGCTTGTGTTTGATACAGAAATTACAGGTTATAGTGTACTAATGGTTTCCTGTGTGCTTACCCATGCATGGAATTGCCTGTCCAAGCCGTTTAAGTAATGTAGACTTTAAGCAATAGAGTTATTTCAGCAGTATCACTTCAGAACCTGTAAAGGGCTCTTGTGATATTCTGTGCAGGTCTTTATATAGTTGGTTTTAAGCTTTTTGTTACTTTCATGCTGTCTAAAATCAAATGTATGTGACAAAAAGTTATGGCCAGTGAGTTGGAGCATTGTCTGATGTTCAAGTGTTGCAAGTGACAAGTGACTTGACTTTGAATTTGTCGACTATAAGACAAAATATTCAAAATAGTTTTCAGAGCCCAGTCCATCATGAGCCAGAGCCACACTGCACATTTTCAGTTAGAGTGAACAAAAGATGATCTTTATTCGTAGCGAGCTAGAACGACCAGCAGAACGGTGTGATGAAGTAAGTGTCAAGTTGTTCAGATGAGGAGTGTACTGAACAGGGAAACTGAAGCCACTGAATTACATCTCTTTCTTTTTCTTCTTTCGTCTTTTCCTCTTTCTGGTGCAACTGGTGATAAAGTAAACAGCAACTGACTAGCATTTACTTCAGTAATGAATTAAAGCTAATGATTGTTGGTCACAATGCCATTACAAGTCTGTTTATTCAGAATACAACTTTTATTAACTTATCTAGTGAAAACACACAAAGGATGTACTGTACTAAATGAGGCCATGACTCGGGTTCCCAATGTCTAAAGGAGGTCAGAATACACTAAATGTACCCAAAAAAGTTATTACAAACAGCCCATCCAAAACAGGAGTAAAACCCAAACTCCAAAAATAGCATAAAACACATCAGTACTGTTAATCTACAGTATTAGAGTAAATTGTAGCAAGCTCAGCGCCACAGTATGGCATATGTACACAGTATTATTTTAGGCCTGGACACAGGGTGTACAGTCTCTGTGACTTCAGATAAAAAATTGTGCCCTTGCTGAAAGGGAGTATTGTGGGCTGGGTTTTGTCCTGGATCCACATGATTCTACATCAGTACCTGACGGGGGAACACAACACAGAAAAGATACATCAAAGGTCGAAGGAAAAAGATCTTTCAAGTAAACAGTGATGTTGTTGTACCTGCTTCTGCTTTTTCTACTCTAGACAAAATGTTGGTGTACTGCTTACACCCACCATTATACGCCTCCACTCCACCGAAAAGACCAAGTATAAAGGGCAGCTGACAGCTACACCACACAGTAGATGTGGACAGCAGAGACAATTTATTCTTTGGAATACGTATTTACCGTAGGTCTCTTTAAGTTTTATAAATAATTATAAGCCTAGTAGGTATCCCAAATCCAGCTTGTACACTATTGCAATAGCCTTCTATAAATCCTTGGAATTATCCAAACCCCAGACTTGACTTCTAAGCTTCCTAGTTAGTGTTTATAATGATCCCCAAATTGCCCTTAATTATTCAAATAATTTATTTTCCAGGAAGCAAAACTCCACAACCCATTCTTGTCATTTGTGCTAATAGAAAAGTATCTTCTTGCACATAATTTGGTATTTGACCTGAGGATCTAATTAAACGCGGCTGCAGGTGAGGTTAAGATATGTTGAATTTCCACTAAAACCAACAGAGGTAATGAGGCTCACTGTAATTTCCCTGAGACTTACATGGACTGAGATCTAAGCAGTTGTCCTCTGCTGCAGACTTCTCATGGGTCAGATGGATAGCTACATGAAAATACACAAACCCCATCAAAAACACTCTGAATCAACTCAAGACCAAGCTTTGTTCACTTTAATGAAGCAAGTTGTTCAGTTGTTCAGGAAAAGCCTGTTTTAAAATATGAAAAGACATTATATGCAAGGCCACTGCCTCCGCCTTGGGAGCCCAATAATGCACTACACTACAGTTTACTGCAGTGAATTACTTGATGCTGTTTTCACATTAAGCATTGAAACAAAAAAAGCCCCAGTAGGAAAAATATTGATTGCTTGTGTTTTTACAAAGCCATCCTGAACGATTTGCTTTTACGTTACATCAGCTGTGGATACACCTGACATGATCACAAATATGGCTAGTGCTTGGAAGCCCATCAGGTTAGATTGGAGTGAGAAAAATCAGCTTTTAGGATCCACCCCCTGGGAAAACTATGGGCTGTGCTGAAACTGAGCAACCTAATCCCCTGAAGGGTGTAAGGCTTTAAAAGCTACGTCTACCCACAGGAGGTAGACAATATAATGTTAATTACAAGTAGAAGCACTGACACAGTGGTTGGTCATATTAGGCTGGATGCCGTACAGCAGCCTTCATCAGAGATTAAAGAGGTGTTGCACCAAGCACGTTGATATGTGTTTTAAAAGCAACATGAGATAACCACTGTAACAAAGCACAGACTAGGCCAAATCACCTCTGCACAGATACATTTGTCAAACAATCTCAGAAAAAACACAAGCAGTATATGTGGGGTTGACAAATTCTGCCGTTTTAATTTGCAACCAAAAGTGACACAGCTTTGCATCAATGTTGACAGTGGTAAAATATTCATTTCTAATCTCTAATCTCTTGCACTCAGTCATAAGAATATTAAGTTAATATTTAAACTTGTATCTTGTTGTGTGTCATAGCTGTCTACACTGAAACATTTTGACCTGTATGTGTTGTTAATGATTATACACAGCTGAGTCTTTAAATTTGTTTTCCAATTTGATTCCCTCGTATGAATGAAGGTTAACACAACAAATGGGATAGGGCATAGTGCTGAGGTTCATCATTGCTTTAGTTAAACACTGATCAGTGTTGTGTGGTGGATAAATAGGAAGGCAAACAGAGGAAAACCAATTCATAGTCCTCCCCAGTTTTCATGGAAGCAATAGCGTGCGCAATGACAGAATGCATTCAGATGAGGCCACTTGTTGGTTGAGTTTTATTCTTGTTTAAAAAAATAAAAAAAATCTATTTGTCACTGAAACTGAGGTATGCTTGAAAATGCAAGCAGCCATAGTACTGTAAAGGACTTTGAATAAAAGTGCCATCTTCATTTTTTTTTTCATAAAATCACATGAATGTGACCAAAGATTGAACATCTTTCAACCTGTATTTGACTATTATTAAAAACCCTGAAGGAAAAATTATACTTTCAGCATCTGAGAGGTCCTGCAAGGATCCCTCTGACATACATTTTTTCCCACCCGGGACGTCAGTCTGCCGTTGTAGATCAGACCACTGTACGCTAGACCTTGTATAAATCTATGTGATAAATTTGTTGCAGTGTTTTTTCACATGGGAGATTCAACACTGGATTTTTTTACCCTATGGAAAGTAATGCAACAACTTTGACTCAACTATCATTTATCATTGACTTTAAGTCACCACAGCTGGAGTATTCCTTTAGTTTTTTTTATAAAAAACATACACATGATTTCATTCGCTTTTCTCTAAAATGCATCAGACTGGACACTGGTGCCCCTCTTAATTTGGTATTTTCATTGATGCTGTATTATTGCCACTATAAATTAAACAGCACATGGCTTCAGTAACGGGAACGAGTTGAGGCCAGGTGGAAGAAGCATTAGCTGCTAATGCTACTGTTACTTGCTTTGTGTTGACTGTTCCTTTCAGTGACTTCAATGTCAATGCTCATGTTGCTCTCTGCTTTTTTTGAAGACTGCAAATGCAATGTAAAGATTTTAGGGCAGTTTTACATGGTGATCTCATCAGTTCTTTCACTGTAGGAATGGTGTGCATGGCTCAAAGGAGAGGGGTGAATCTTTGATTCTTCTGTTTTCCGATAATGTATTGACTGATATACATTCCCACGCCTTTTCCATAACATAGCAAAGTCATGTTGTGATTAATTAATGTGTAGAATGGGATCAGTCAATTACGAGCTCAGCTGAACCGGACTGATCATGAAGCATCTCATTTCACTATCAATGTAGTTACCAGATGACAGTTTCAACAGTTCACTCACGCCTTTGCTGTGTGATGTAGCTTGTTTTCCCTGCAGCTTCATTAGCCTTAAATTGCACGTCCTAAAAATGTAAAAATGACATTGAGATGAGTGAGGGCCCCTCTAGTAGCCTGAAGTCAAGTTGGCTGTATTAACCTATTTGCAACAACAGCAAATACAGCTTGTTTTTGTCGCTGCTTTAGTCTGACATGGTTTCAAGTAAGCTTTTATCTTAGTTTGTTTTTCTTATATTTAAAACTAACTTATGATCTCACAATGAATATAGTTTTTTTCCGTATTTCTTGAATGTATGACAGGAAGCCAGTTCTTTTTAAAGCTTCTATGCACTCCTAGGACCATTCAAATTTTCAGCCAGCTTCATGAAGCTTCCTTAAAGGCTGTTTGAAATTAATTGAAATTAGTTTTTAATCGGTGTTGACAAAAAAGAAAACGAAACATTATTTTCCTTCCGTTTCACGTCCTCTCACTTCGTGTGTCTGTTCCCTTGCCCTCTGGAATGGGAATATTTTTGTTGGGTGTGTGCTGTCTTGTTTTCATAAGACTCAAATAGATTGTACATTGTTTTGAGAATTAGCCTTAGAGGAGGTTTTGGTATTTTTCACTTTGCAGAGAAGTGATAGAGCTTGGCAAAAAGGTGAACAGTGACACCACTGTGTTCCTTTAACCATACACCCACAGCGAGAGAGAGAAAGAGAGGGAGGGGGAAATTCACATAGAATATTCACCCTTGTCAGCCCACAGGCTCCTCATTGAGCCCACCTAATGACCCTCACATGTCTCCCTCTCTCACTCTGACATATAACCACAGAGCCCTCAGCCTTGATTGTATTACATTTATCTGCTGTTAAAGTTGTGATCATGAGACCTCAATAAATTGCCTTCTTTCTCTTTTTCTCAGAAGGCTTCTAAACCATGTGGTAAAATTGCATACACATTCACATTACCCTTTTAGTGGCTATGCAAACACACTAAAAGAACAAAGTGTAATGTAAACAGATGTCCCTGGTATCAGTAGTATTGTGTATTAGCAGTATATTGCATACAAAGAGGCCTTTGCTCTGAGAAGATTTCTTTACGTAACTGTTACACAAGGATTACTCTAGAATTAGTTAACTTAAATATGTGATAGAGAAGACAAGAGACATGTGCATCATATTGGGCTTGAGATATGAGGTAGGTGGGGGAGCAACGGTACTAAAAAAGCAATTTGATTCAAGAACAATAATTGAAAAATATTATTTTTTTTACAAAAACATGGTCCACTCAGTAAATGCTCTCGAGGTTTTAATCAAATCCCAGGAAACCCCTCAGCAGATCAATTTGCCCAGTTGTCATGAAAATGTTCAAATTTCCATTTCTTCAGGGCATGCTGAAGAAATTGAGATTGAAAGTTCATTCTGCCTTAAAAACAGCAGTTCACAAAAAACAATCTCTCCACTCTAACTCCTCTGAAGCTTCCCACTATCACTGTATCACACTATTTTCCTCAGGAGCAGGAGATACCAGGTTTCATGTAAATGTAGTTGTTTGTATGTTTATATAAGTATTAATCAGCTTTTGCCCCCAATCAAATTTACTTTATGCTCAAGATAGATTATTATATTTTTATTTGTAATACATTTGCACATTTAAAGGGCCACTCCATTATTGTTACACATGAAGCTTACTCATGAGAAATACTATTACAGGCGTCTGGAGCCCTCTATACTAAAGCCTAATGATGTCGTTTATGTTGCATTAGAGGAAGTGTAACTTCCACGGTTTTGAAGTCTTCACCGTGGCTGTATTATAAGAACTGGATACTTAGCTCCCAGGTTTTCTTCTATGTTTTCTGTCTTTTTCTTTCTACTTGTGCATTAATGTTTCTCGTCACTGGCTCCACCCACTTGTTTCTGCTCGACCTGTGGCTTTCATTTGGAAGGACGTCATGCAAATAAAGATGTATTTTCAAGTCTTTGGGAGATTTTTTACACACACACGTGTACAAAGAGTACTACTTGAGCCTGTTTGCAGTTGCAGGTGTCCTGTCATCAGTATTACAGTTCTTCTCTTTTGTAATGGTGGCAAACAGGGAAAATGCTTTTTGGGCCACTGGGGATTTTTTTTTTGTTGTTGTTGCAGTTCTCCAAGTGGCCACTGGGACATATTAGCAGCAGAAGAAGCTGAGTGGTGGTGCCAAATCTTGCTCTCTTAATGCATCAATGGGGCTTAGTCATACTGGGTGCTAAATGTGAGGTTGTCTTGGCATCTGCTGCTTCGATTTTGGACACTGGACAGATTGAACCCTTGCCCCTTTGAACATTCGTCCATTTACTGTAATGCAAAAACTCTGAGAAGCGCAAATGAAAAATAAACTGGCTTTCAAACCAAAAATGAGAAACACAGACGATACAAGCAACATTTCATTGCATTTCACTTATATTTTTGAAAGATAGTAATTTTGGGTTCTGTATTGCTTGTTCTGCTTTGATCTCAGCATTCAATACGTCATAATTTCGCTCACAACTTGAACTATGTTACCTTGCTCTTTTATGAGTAGTTTGCCAAGATAAATCCAGTTTGTACATGATGTCTGATCTTTATGCAGGTCTGTGTTTTTTGTCTGTATGAAGAGACTGACTGTCTGCTCCTGGTGTAATTTAAAGTTGCTGTCAACTATTTTTGTACACCATCTCTATAACTCCTGTGGCCATGAATACAAATATAGATAATTGTTCACCACTCTTCTCCCATTATTCATCTGTAGGTCAGACATCTTTGAAGAACACATACACTCACACGCACGCACACACACACACACCACACACACACACACACACACACACACACACACACACACACACACGGCCCTGATCCCCAGTTGAACTCAGATTCTTAGTGTCTTTCAGTTGTACATCATAGTGGAATCTTTCTGCCACATCTATCACACTGTACTTGAACACTAGTGTGTGTGTGTGTGTGTGTGTGTGTGTGTGTGTGTGTGTGTGTGTGTGTGTGTGTTTTAGTATAAATGTAAATGTCAGCATGTGTGAGGTCAATGACTTCATACATACAGAGATTACATAGGCGCAGCAGTGGTGTGCGGCAGTTGAATGCACGCTTATCATCATGGTGAAGCATTTCATCAGCCATATGTTTGACTAATGAGTCTGTTATTGAACTATAGACATCATGAATAGACTAAGTGTCCACCTGAACTGAGCCAAGAGCCTCACAGACTCCCTTCCTGACTATTCTAGACCTGAACTGATTAGTCTGTTAAATTATCACTTGATTGAGAAAAAACTTGTGTGTGATAATTCACTGGTTTCAGCTTTTGATTGTAAAGTGATGATCTTTGGGTTTTAGAAATAAAATTAGACATTTTAAGAAGTTACGCTGGTCTCTGCAAACTTGTGATAGTCATGTATGCTATCAGACTTCCTGTAGAGTAAACAACTAATAAACCACTGGAGTAAATAATCAGTAGATTAATGTACATAAAAATTAATGTTATTTGCAGTCGTGTAATTTTCATTAGACATCTAAGTAGAGTAATACTTACAAGCATACAGCAAAATTTACTATGCTAGAGATGAGTAATTGATTAATCAGCAGAAGATTTGACAATCAATTAATCATTGTATTAATTTCTTAGGCAAAAATGCCAAAACTCACTGTTTCCACATATGTCAAACCTTATTAATTTACCCCTTATTTATTAGCTGGCAGGGTATTTGAGCTGCTAATTTAAAGGAATGCCTCGTTAACAGTTTTGTAGAAAATATGAAATGAAATCAACATCAGAGTCTTGCTAGTCGCTTCTTCTTGATTTTATCCTTTTGGTCACAGGAAACAAGCAATTTTAAGATATTACCTTGGGTTTTAGAGAACTGTGATCGACATTTTTCAAAATTTTCACAATTTTATTGACCATGTGGTTAATTGGCAGATTAATTGGTAATGAGATTAAGATTAAATAAATGTTTCTTTAATGTAAATTTAATATGATGATAAGTGAATGTTATAGGGCAGTTGGTAGTGATCAAACAAGTTCGCATTGTTCATTATCAGCGCTGTCTTTGGAAATGTCTGATGTTTGACTCTGCACCAACATGCATGCAGACACATTAACATATGTTTACACAATTTATTCTTAAGTATTGCATAAAAGCTGCCAGGCCTTCCTAAACAGTTTTGGTTCATGAATCAATTACCAAATAGGCCAGTTGCATAAGACACCGGGTTACATCATTGTGTTTGTAGAACACATTTTGAGGGATCTTTCCAAATATAGCTTCTCAGCTTTGTGTTCACATATTTACACATATTTGAATGCATCTGTTTTTCATGTGCGAAGGTGTTTTTCAGCTTGAATATTTTCTTGTGCTTAGGAGAAGCATAGCTGCAGGTATCTCACCTCTCGCCCTTAGCTCAATCTGTTCCAACTTGGTGGGTCGGCTCAGGTGTCTTGCATCCCTCAGTAGTTAATAAAACATCATGGCTGTCAGGGAGAGATGAAAACCTGTTTAAAGGGAGGGAGTAATATGGATGTGTGAAGGGGAAGAGATGATGGGTACCTGACATGTGATTAGCACTCTCCTTTTTTTGTGAATCCAGTGCGTGGTGGAAACCTTTTTATCTGACAGTATCAGATGGAAGCTGCTCAGTGATCAGTGTAATTATCATCAGATCCTGTTAGTCAAAAACACGACTATCAGTGTAATTATCATCAGATCCTGTTAGTTGAAAACAATCTGATCTCTCTTTCTCCAAGCCTGCCCCTTCCCTCCCCCAATTTTTTCCTTCAGTCATATCTTGCACAGATTTTGTGCATGCTTTAATTTTGATTTCATGAAAGAACATCAAAAGTCATGGCGGTTCACCCTTTTATCTCCCTCTCATTTCCTCTGTTTCCCACACAAACATATTTAATCTTTTTATCTTTCTGTCTTGGTCCTGACTTTTGTGACTGAGATGAGTGGGGTCACGTAAAGGTCAGAAAAAGATCGTTTCCAACCAAATCCGAAATATTTCAACCATCTACCATGTCTGTCAACTTATATGATCAGCCCAGATAAGTAAGAACAGCACAACCGTTACTAATAACATTAACAATGGGGCTGGCTTACATAAGTTTAAGCTGTCACAATGTGACAGTGGGCCAGCATGCACAATACCAAGACTCTGAAACTGAGGCTGCTTTTCCTACAGATTCCCAAGTGACATGATGACATGTCTATCTTTAAATGTGGAATAGTCTGCTCACCCACATAAGTGTCTTCAGTTTATTCTGGCTAATTAGACCTCAGGTTGATGTTGGGTGTAACTATGCTGGACCTACATGTCACCAAACTCAAATAATAATAATAAATAGTGGTTGTCTTTTAAAATCTGAAAAGCACAGTGCCAGTTTTGAGGTTCCTGGGCATATTTTCCACTTAATTTCTATTTGGCACACACTGCCAAACCATCCTGAGAAGAAGACTAATCAGGCATATTAAGTGAAAACACCTGTGGGAAGAGACATAAATAGAAGCCTTAAGTGACACGTTGTGTAACAAAAGTAATTACTGTATGAAGCTGGTGTCCAGAGGACAGCTGAGATAAACAAATACCTGCTGTGTCACGGTGGAAAAGGTATGATTTTTTTTACATATTAACTCATGTTGGAATGCAGAGATTTCCCACTTTTACTGCACTGTTCTTTGACGTAATGAATTTATAACTGGAAAATGCAGTAAATTAATTATTACCAGTGTGATAGTGGAAATGTAATGCAAAAACAAATACTGTCATGCAAGCAAAGTGGTCTTTGCACACATTTAAACAGACAGGCGCGTGGGAGATTAAGTGAAGGTAACAAAAATATGCTCCGGCACACTGCTATCTTTGAAATTCTCCTGAATAGCTTCATTTTGGGACAGTGAAATGAATGCCTTTGTCAGGCATTTTGATGCTGTCACTGTCCCAGAATGTAGCTATTTAATAAATTTACCATGAATGTTGAAACTGTGCAAGAGCTGCTTTTCATTAAAAAGGGGATTATGTGGTTTTCAACAGAAATTTCAGAAGGATTCTTGCATTAATAGCATTGTACCGTAAGCCTGTTTATTCACCATGTCATGTTGAATTTCTAAATAAAGATAAATAACATATAGAATACCCATAAATATGGATAGCTTGTATTTAATCAGGTAGCAGTACAATAAATAATAGTTCAGTAACAGTATGAAAACCTTGATTGAAAATTTGATTGCTGGCTGTCAGAATGTTTATATAAGGATTTTCTACAAGCGCTGTACTGCTGAGATTAAAGTAAAAACAGTGTGAGGCTAAAGAGAGGAAGACAGCAGAGAGTAAAGCTAAAGAATTCCTTTTGTTCTGGGGAAATCAATGATTCTCTCTGGCTCCATGACGCACAGCTGTTGATTCACAAATTGATTTTTTGTGTGTGTGTGTGGGGTGTGAGAGAGAGGATGTGTGCTTTGAAACAGGGACAATTGATGCATCCAGGTGCACAGTTATGTGTTTCTACAATTTTAATATTATTTTTGAATAGCCTGGTTTACTTGCAAACTGTAAATAAAAGCCTATCACACTGACGTCCCTGTGATCCATCTTTCTCCCTGGTCAGCAGAATCCTCGCTTGGTTTGTTTAGGAAGGCTCATGAGCATGTCAAAAACACGCTGTTAACAATATCACTATTATGTATCACTGGATTTTCTCATTTTCTCTCTCATTTATCCCTTCTATGCTAAACTGGCTTTCTTTCAGTTGTGGGAGACATTCTGTGCTAGCAGCACATATTTGTCACAGTTGTTGTAGTCACAGATTGGCCATGTATGTGTTTGCACCGTATAATGTAACTAAGTGCACGATTATTGTCTACCGCTAATAGATTTGACCTGTGGTTAAGATTTAGGCCTTTTGGTTCCTGTCTAGGGCTGCTCAAGATTGAAAGTTTTATCAGTTATTTGATAACTGGAAATTTCCACGGTCATTTGGCTCATATTGATGTTGTTCATTTTATTGCAGTACCCCTCTGCTTTCCACCAGTTAGTCTCTAGTGTAATGGTGATTTTTGCTGTAGATGTGAACATCCTAACAACACAGCTTTATCAATTCCTGTCCTGAATTACACTCCACTGTTTCCATGTGTTTGGAAACACTCGAGGAAATGGAGACGAGTGTAATCTAATTTTTGTATCTTATACCCCCATTCCTGTCAGATGCTATTTGTAGACACAGAAACTCAAAACTCAGTTTCGTTACAGACTGAAAAAGGCCAAAATATAGATCACTGATCTTTCTGCAGACATATCCTTTGATGTTTGATTGACAGGTTATTAGGCTACTTGCAGCTAGTTGCAGCTGAGAAAGGGCGACTGGCTGACTTTTGTGAAGTGTTCAACATTGAATTGGCAGTGATGCTCAATATTTTATTTATTTATTTTTTACATTAAAGTTCCTCTCCAGTCATGTTTGAAACTATGTAAAATAGTCTGCTATGATTCATTTTGTTTCACTTGTTTTTCCCACATAAAAAGTGGAGAGATAAAAGAGAAAAAAAGAAGAAAAACCGAGGCTAGAAGCACATCTACGCTTACGTCCTAATTGAGTAATCTGGATTAGGCCTCAGGCCCCGCCTACCACCATTGCTTATGCTAGGTTTACTGATGAAAGAGCAGAGCGTATCAAGATGGTTAGCGTAGGAAGCATTGGACAGATTCAGCCACATGTTTGAGCCTCAGTCAGAATCGGACTCAGATGAGGAGTCTGTTGAGACCAACACTGGCGACTAGCAGAAATATCAGAACGGTTAGCACACTCAGCATCTTTTATCTGTTTACGTTGTTTGTTAGTTTTGAACTGGCAGTGTCTGACATAGTGCTAGTGGTTGTGCTAATGCAAACTCTTGGTCTCTGTACTGACCAGGTTTCTGGTTTATTTTGCCTGATCCCCGTCCCCACAAATTGACGGATTGGTTCCTTAGGTTGTATATGACGTATGAATCCCTGGCTGTCTTAATCCATTTTTATGAGACTTTTTTATGAGTCATTGGTTCATTGCAGTTTAAAGGTGGAAATACAGTCATGGTATGTGTTGTTATTGCATTAAAAAACATCATAAGGATATGTTAATAGGGGTAAAAACCTTCAGATTTTTATCAGCGGGGGTCTTTAACATATTGTCTTTTAAGCTATTGGTAGCTAACATGTCCTTGTTGTCTTTTAATGAAATACACACACAATAAAATTCAAACCTTGGTTTGTATTTCATGTGCTTGTGTATGTGACTTGTAAGCCAGTCTTGGGTATATTATACTTTTACAGCATTCAGTATGAACAAACACTTTTTATTTGGTTTCTTGTCAGTATTTTCACTTCGGATTGTTAAGAGGTCATCTGGCACAAATACAGCGTATGGATGTGGGTTTCTTATGATGAGCTTACATGATGTGACATTGCCACATATTGCCATAGTAACCTCAGCCACATGGTTTTTGTTGTGTGTGTAACCTTGAGGTCCTTCCACAGTTCATGTTCTTTGTATATAATAGAAACCCACTCACTACCCTGCCATTTGGACCTCTGGGAAGTCAGAGAAAAGTCAGAATTTATTAATTTCTTTTTCAAGTTTTTTGCAATTTAAAGCATTACATCACATCTGTATCTGTATACAGACTTGATGAAAAAACTGTTTCCTGTACCCTTAATGTGCATGTGTGTACAGGCAGACTTGTTAACTCTCCATGTCTGACTTCTTTTCAAATAGACGCTAAGAGTATTTAAAGTCCAGACTAATCACTTAGCAGTTTGGGGAATAGACAGGAATGCACCAACTGACATCACTTCGACTACTGCTCTAAAATGATCTTCAATCTAATCTGACCTGGCAGCTCATAATGGATTCTGATTTTTATCCTCTCTCATCATGGGCCCACTTAGGTCTGAGATATCACCTTAGCAAAACTACAGCATTTTAATTAAAGACTATAATTGATCAATTATCTTTTGATGAGAGGAAGAACTAAGCAAGCATAAAATATGAGCACTGAAAGGAGGGACCTGTGGCCCAAACCATACCTGTCATGGTTCTAGATATCAGTGTGTGAATTCTCATGTTGTATGCTGACAGGGAAGCCTATGTGAGGGGGAGTGTACTGTTTGAAACTGTTTGTAGTGTTACACTGGTCTGGTCTTAGCATACTGCTGTCCCTAGCTGTTTCCATGTGGTCTTGTATTCTCTCTGGAGTGGCTTGTGTAACCCCATTAGAGCCTTTGCTGATTCTGTAGCTGTGTAAGTTACAGGTTTACAACCTTTACTCCCCGTTTTGCTGTCTTGTCTCCTCCATCACCTTGTACACCTGCAAAGAATCACCAAGCCCTGGGAACCTCTTATCAATGTCTTCATTCCCACCAGAGTTGGTAATGAATGTGGGAACTTGAGCAAGTTGAAATGCAGCATCTCCCCATGGGGAAGGCTTAAGTTTTAATTAGCAAAGTTAATGGGGCAGTGTGGGATCAATAGAGTGGGATACAATGTAAATGCAAAGTAATGCAAAGACAAATGCCAAGTAAAAGTCTCCAATTGAACCTAATAAGCCTCGTGAATCTGATAGGTGTGACCCCTCTGTTTCCACAGAATGACAGCAGGCCACATCTTCATCCTTTTTTAGTAGAAGCAAAGCCTTAAATAAAACTAAAGGGAAGCTCTCTCAGGATGGTGTCGTCAACGTAGCTCTCTTAGGAGGGTGTGCAGAAGTTCTTGATCGGTATTAAATCCACCTTAATCTCAGATGATTATTCATTTCGGTAATCATCACTCCTAAAGTCTCTTAGTAAGGTCTTAGAACAGCTTCAGTGTGCCTTGGCATTGATTCTACAAGTCTTTGGAGCTCTACTGGAGGGATTGATATTCCCTCATTTGGTGTTTCCATGATGGTGGTGATGGAGAACGGATTGCTGTCGATCCAACATCTCTCATAGGTGTTCAACTGGGTTGAGATCTTGTAACTGCAAAGGTCATGGTATATGCTGTCCCTCACTTGGAAGTCACTTATGGATAAATAAATAAGTAATTGTAAATGTATATGATTCACATAATTTTCTTATTCACCAAACCATTCGGTGACCCCTCATGCCTTGAAGAGACCACTCCCATTAGGATAGAAATGTTTCATCATAGGATAAAGATGATCACTCAGAAGAACTTTATATTAATTTGTGGTGACCCTAAGGGGAAAAGTGGACCCAAACCATACCAGCAGAATGCCCCCCACTGCAACAGAGCCGCCGGATCCCCTCACTGTAGAGGTCAGGCATTCAGGCCTGTGCCGTTGTCTTGTTGTTCGCTCGAGAATATGGTGAAGATCGACTCATCTGACCAAATCACATTTTCCACAAAAAATCTCTTCCTCACAGTTTGATCACGTCCTGCATTGACATTCTTTTTCACGTGAGGAAAATTTGCTCTTCTGTTTTTTCTTAGATATGGGCACTAATGCACGAGTATCATGATGCTCATCAAATGTGCACTGTCAACCGCAATTTCCAACCCTATTTACTGACATCTTCCCCATAGATCTAAATGCAGATGTCACTTTAGTGGCTGCTTCTGTTGAAACGCTAACCAGCTGAGCAGTCTGAGTGACTGAAGCTCCTGCTATCTGTACCCAAACAAAGTCACTTAGATCTGTTCCTCTTGCCATCTTGATACAAAAACAGAATCAACAAGGTCTGTTCAGAATTTGTATACATGCAAAACACCATGATTGGATGTTAATTGCACCATCCACCTGCATGTTTGTCACCCATCTGTATGTTGTCAACTCTCATTACTGGATTTCTGAGTGGGCAAGGGACCAGCATCAGTTACATAAGAGCTGTTTTTCAGCTGTTGCCTATGTACTCTGGTTTTAATGATTTATAACCCACTAGTGAGTGTCTGCCCTGCTCCACCTGCTTGTTGCTGAGCACAGACAGCTTGGGAGTTCCTCTCGATTGCTAACCTCTTAATGGCGGTCCTGTCCTTGTTTTATTCCTACCTGCATACAGAAGTGAGAGCAAAACTTTTAAATTAAAGTTTGCCACAAGTCCAACAAAAAGAAACAATGGGAAACCAATACAAGGAAATCAGCAGCAATAAGCTTTGTTCCCTTAACTTGAAAAGAATGAAGGAAAGGTGAAGAATGTGAGAGAATTTTGTGATGGTGGAGGGAAAGAACTGCTGGTTAGATGGGTAAAATTGTAGCTATGGGCACTGGGTGATAGATCGGTGAGTGCTGCCAACACTCCCCTGCAAAGGACCAGAGGACAAAAGGAATTTTGTGTCACACTGAGATTGTGTGTGTGTGCGTGTGTTTTGTTGTTTGTGTGTGTGTGTGTGTGTGTGTGTGTGTGTGTTTTTTTATTTTCTTAAATTGGAGAGATGAAGCCGTTTTTCAAAGCTTGGTTTTGTTTTGTAAAGCTCCTAAAATGACTACCCACTCACATTCACATGTGCTCAGAGAACAGTCCCTATTACCCAACACAATGTGAGAAAGTGCTGCTTTAACATGGCGCTGTGTAACTCTTTTCCCCCAATCTTTTTTTGTGGTAGGTCTCTGGTTAAAAGTCTGCAGGGGGCTCACCATGGTGCAGGAGAAGAGTGACGGGATAAACAAAGACATGGTCCTTCCATCAAATCAGCAGAATAGACCTGCAGTAAGAACACTGCCTGCATGACTCACTCCCACTGTCATCCCCCACTTACTCCATGAGCACTAATCTCAAACTCTTTGTTCTTCACAATCACGAAAGAACATGCACGGACCCACATGCTTAATTCTGTTTGATATTTACCAAATCACAGGATGTGATGTGTCAGTGAGTCATACTGATCCATCAGAAAATTAGAAGAATTTATTTGATTTTTTTTGACATTTTTGGAAACATGCTTATTTGTAATTAAATGAAGAGAGACTAATCTCATATCTCTGTTAAAAAAGTGGAGCCGACCCAGGAGGCGATTAGACTTCATGACAACAGCAATCATATAAGTTTACTTCATGTCACATTGTGTGAGATGGGTCTTATTAATCTTGGTCTCGATTTGTGTCAGACCATATGATATCAATTTGAGCCGTGTAAAATTGTGCAATGAATGAGTGGTGAATAATAGCACCATGATGTAAACAGAAAAAAGCATATGAGAGAAGAGGCTCGCCATCAACTCGTCTCAGTTTTAAAAATGCAGCAGATCTTTTTTTAAATTATTCTTTACCTTTGGCATCGATTGTTTTGGTGGATGTGAGTCATAGCAGCTGTCACTGTGAGAACTGACACTGTCTGGATTATGCCACAGCATGTATTTGGTTGCCAAGGTCTGTGCTCCACATCGGCCATTGGTGGATGTGTCTCACAAGTGCGATCTAGAACCATCACTTTGGCATTTTGGATTGACAACCACAGATTTTTACCACGTTTCTGTCAATTTAGAAAAAGGGCCTTTAGCTTTGCATAAAGAGTGAATGCTTTAACTAATCCCTCAGAGATTTCTTCCTAAAGCGCTTCCAATGTAAGTGATGAGGGACTTACTGCACAACTGTAACTGACGGTACAACAGTTGCCCTGTGGGAAGTGAAATCATCTTCTTGCTGTTGCTCCTTGTTGTGATATTCGCTGTGTGACATTTTGTCATGAAAACATCACTGCTTTGCAGAACTAAAACTGTCTTCCACTCTGAGGTCATCAAAATAACTTCATAGATGATTCAGTACAGCTGTCAAATTTATGACAAGTCTTTATAACATTCATGTCTCGTAGTATTTGAATTCTCTGTTGAGTTTCAAAGCACCATAGCTTATGAATGCTATGCTTTGTGGCAGCTGAATGTCTCTTGTCAGATGCTCACTTCAGCTCATGAATGCACCACCAGGAAGGATTCACAGATGACTCCATGATTTTAACACAATTAAAACTCAACTCACCAGTGCATTTCATTACAATTAATTATGAGCTGATTTTGATAGCATACTAAAATGAACTGAATCCAATGGGCCCCTGGGAGGAAGGTCAATGTATTTAGAAATGACAGCACCATTTGCAAGAATTGCAAAATGGTTGTCGGTAATATAAGTTGTAAGCACATAGGGTTTGCTGGTATAGTCCTTTAAGGTAGACGTGATCAACAAAGTGAAAAATCCTATTTTCCAAAATGTCGAACTATCCCTTTAACGCCTAGGCTGGTATGTGGTCTTAGCCTGATGACACTAGAATTCTCCCTTCTCCCTCCCTCCTTTCTTATACATTTCAACTAGTGTGGCCATTTGAATTATTGATAGTTCGAGCTTTGTCATTACAGTCATGCTCTGTCATTAAATTTTCTTGGCAGGTCGCTGATTCAAGTCAGCTGCTCAGTTTTCTGGGATCCATCATCATCAGTCAACCAGGAGAAAGTGCCATTGATTTTAGGAGATTCATTAAGTCATTTAATGTAAACGGGGTAATCAGTCTGAATCCTAACTAACACTTACTTTGAGGCACAGTAACAGCCCAGTAATTGATGGCTATCGCTGCTCTTTGTCATCATAATACAAATATTTGTACAACTGACCAGCAATCAAGTCTGGTTGATTAGTACACAGTACACAGTCTGGCCTGTGTCTCAGTGCATGAGCTGTTTATGCTTGATGTGCGCTGACTGCCTGATACTGGGTCTCATACAGTGGCGATTGCTCTAAGACTGCAAGGGAAGCTCAGCTTCCCCTAAAATGTCAACAAAATAAGTGGTCAAATATGTAGTGTTGTGTGTACATTTCATTGACTAAATATGCTCTAGAACACGTTCATCTTTTGTTCAGAATCAGCTACTTATCACAGGTAAACGACACAACTTCCTTCTCATTCATCCCCGCAGCGCCACAGAGCTTTACACAGTGTAGACGCCGAGCGTCTACTGACTTCAATGGGGAAGCATAGAGTGGGTTGTTCCACTGCAGCGAAACTAGACGGTCATTGGATAAATGCTGAGCTTTGTCCCGCCCATCGGATGCTCAGCGTCTCTGGGGGTCTATGGGACAGTGGGCTGGCCCGGACGCTCGGCTTCTGCATGATGATTGGATGATCTGTCTGAGGCTGAGTCCCTTTTTGATTGACAGCGAAATGAGCGAATCAGCGATCTTGAAGTATAAGCATCCACCGGAGCAGTTTTCAAGTTTTTAATTCCGTTGTTCGGAGTTGATCTGGAGACGTTACTGATCCTCATCGACTTTGTCTTTGTTAAAAACGACTAGCTTTGTGTTTGGCGACTCTCTTCTGTCACTCTGCGAATTTACATATAAAGAAACGAACACATTTTATGATGTAGGCCGAAAATGAGCTTCCCCTCATTATAAGACCAGCAGCCGCCATTGGTCTCATATGGGCCCTGTATTAATTTTTACTGCACTGCAAGATATTGCATGCTCCCATGGATTCAGAGTTAAACCAATCATAGCAACAAAGAAATCATAACAAACTCATAATAAAATCAAGAGCAAAAAATCAAAACATTTAAACTGGCAATTTCTTCTCTCTTACAATTCACCAGTGCTTTTATATTTTCTGAAGAGCTGGTGAAATCAAATGTGGCTTGCCGACAGTAAGATGACATTTAATGTGTGTGGAAAAGCAGACTTATTTGGACTTTTGGAGGCTACTTTGTGTTAGCGTTGGTGGGTGGAATTATTTTGGCTATAAAGATGCATTGCTGTGTGTAATGTTCTCTGCTATAATCTTGTCGCTCTGCTGTCAGAATTATTATTTTTCTATCCTATTTTTTGTCAGGCACATGTCTACATGTAAGAAACAATTACAAACGCAGTTATTCATATACATGGCCAAGTAATCAGCGTTCTCCAGGGGAAATCTAGCAGGGAAAATTGGGTTTCTCTGATTCTGTACCCCAGTTACAGAAATCAGATTGGTTGTATACATAAAGAAATAATTTTACTGAAACACTGAAAACTCTTAAATTGATAAAGTGCATGTAAACCTCACTGGCTATATCATTACTAGGTGGTTCACCTATCAGGAATATCTGACTTATCCTGTTCCAAATGAGAGTCCAGTCTAGTCTCTGTGCATTACTATATACAATAAGTTCTAGTAAATCAGTTTATTAGGTAGGTCACCTAACTGTCCTGCAATATATCCTACCATCATGATTGTTATAATTGTTGATTGAACTGTATTGCCATTTTTGAGGCTGCAGTTTGTGTTGTTGTTGAATTGTATTGCATTATACAGAGAGGTGTATCTGTTGATTAGACTACCCTCACTGATATAAGTGGGGTGCACTAAATAACATAAAAATATCTACAACAATTCAATCAGCAGCTCCACAAACTGCAGCCTCCAAAGTGATCATACGGTTGAATCAACACCTCTCTAAAACAGTTTCAGCACTAACTGAAAATTATAACTTTAATGAAGGAGGATTTATTGCAAGACTGTGTGACTTTGTGTGTGTGTGTGTGTGTGTGTGTGTGTGTGTGTGTGTGTGTGTGTGTGTGTGTGTGTGTGTGTGTGTGTGTGTGTGTGTGTGTGTGTGTTTCCCTCTCAGCTGTCCTGGGAATTGAAGATCAAGAAAAAGCTGAGGACTGTGCCGCCCTGTCTTGGCAAGTTCAGACCAGTTGTGGGCCAGTGCTGCCACCAGTGCACCCCTGACAGCTTGGTGAGTGTGGAGTGGAGTGGAGGGGCCAAACAAGGTTAGAGAGAGAAAAGAGAGGGAAGGGAAGGTAGAAGGCACGACTAATGAGAGGTAGGCTGTATTTTGAAACCATCCACAAATTTAATTCCTGTAATCCAGGACTGTGGATTTGTACTAAATCCTGTAATAAAGAATAGAACGGTTTCAGTGACCGAAAAGATACTGACCTTACATGACACACTAAGCTTGTTAAGTGGATGTAAAGATGCTTTCATAGATCTCTATATTCTGGTGGCATCCTTGAATTAGATTGGGTTAAACAGAACTCATTGTCGGTTGCTGTTTTCTGTCATGGTGTAGCGCAAGAAGCTTGGACAAAACTCCTCCCTGGGCTTCCACAACCTGCTGAGTGTCAACGAGACACAAACCAGGTAGTGATAGAATCTACAGTGTTTAGACAAATGCATCTTTTAAGTCCAAATACACTCACCCATGCACATTTTCTGCCTCTGAATTGTGTGTGTTTTCTGTCGCAGGTATCGAGGTTGGCTGGTGCGGAGGGTGTGCTGTGCTCTGTTTGTGAGTGGGTGCAAGGTTTACGCGAGTCCTGTTAGCAACAGACTGGAGAGAGTCTGTCAGAGCAACAGGTACCTGAGGGGAAAGAGGAGAGGAGTAGAGATGCCAGAGGAGAGTAAATAAATGATAGGCAGAGATATAGAAAATGAAACGGGCTCCTTCAGTTCAGGAGAGAGGGAAAGAGAGAGGAGGGGAGGAGATAAGAGACACAAACAAAGATACAGAAAATTAAGGCTATCATGGGGTCTGTGCAGAGTGAATGAAGAGAAATGGGATAACTTGGGACTGTCGTCACATTTTCCCTATCTCTGTCACCAAGTCTTCAGTTCGTATGTGTTGTTGTCTCTCCTTTCGATGTAATTGAGTTTAACCTTTATGTAACCTCTTCACTCGGAGATGATGTTGTTGTTGTCTTACTGGCAGGCGGGTGCTTGTCTGTGTGCAGAACAAAAGAGGCTTTGTGTGGTGTTAACCCTGCTGTCCTGTGACCATGTGTTTCAGGGTGAAGGAGGTGCTCACAGCAGAGCATAAAGCACCTGAGGGGGCAGACAGCCGAGGGCAACTCAACCGCCTCTCACCATTCCTCCCCCTCATCAAAACCTGCATCTCCCCTGGCCTCTTACGGTTTGTGTGTTTATTTTTGTATGTGTGCACTGATGAGCAAATGGTCAGGTTGTGTATTGTTTATGTATTAGTAAAATACCTTTGTGTATTGATTTAAAGCTCAGCTGTACAACTCTTCAACTTAGAAGTAACAAGAAAGGGAATATTAATAGAGTTTTTGAAACCTTTCTTTTCGTGATATTCTTCAATCTTCTTCCAAATGGAAACACTTCTTATCTTATAAAATAATTATTTATATTATTTGTGCATTTATACATTATTTTTTATATTTGGATACAAAATGTATATTTTTATTTCAACTTCCTTTATGATAAAATGTTTTTTTTAATATGAATTTTACTACTGCATTTACATTTTCGGGGTATCTGTCCCATTCTTGTGAACCAGATATCTCAGGAACTTTAAGGGAATTTCTTCAAATTTTGGATGAATGTTCACTTGGACTCAAGGATAAGCTGATTAGATTTTGGTGGCCAAAGGTCAAGGTCACTGTTTTCAAAATAATTTAATTGAGCATATTTAATAGATCTATGAAGTTAATTAATGTAATGAAATCTAATTTAATGAAATTAATTGACTTGTGTTTAATATACTTTATTTAATAGATATGATAGTTAATTTAATTCAATTTAAAATAATAATTTTTACTTAAGAATTTACTAGCAATTTAACTAAATGTTTAAGTAAATTCAAAGATGAATGTAATTATTAAGTATAAAATAAATCATAAAAATTGCAATATACAACTATTATTATACAAATTATTATACAGATATTATTAAATTCCTTCAAAGTCTTCACACACACTTCAGACATAGATGTAAACTGTATTTACATAAAAAAAAAATTTCACACCTACCTGGGCTCTATCGAAGCAGTCAACCTGTCAGTCACCTGACATAGTCTCTCCAGAAAGTGAACAGGAAATTTAGACCTGGGACCTGGATGCCCAAAGTACCTCCTTTGTTTTGGCTACTCTATGGCACAACAGAAAGAAATAAACAACAATAAACTGAGCAAAAACGTTGTAAACCTGGTGCCACAGAAATGGCTCCTATACTGTACCAAATTATAGGATGTAGTCTGATTGCAAATATTTCATATGTGACTACCTACTGGTGCATCAGTCATTTATCAGGCTCTTCAAGATGACTGACAGTTGTTGAGGCATAAACTTGTCCATGGGCAGTGGAGGATATGCAATACACTTTGATCGCTCGCGGCAAAGAGATGCAGGTTGTATTTAAAATTGAAATCGGGTGGTATGACTCTGTCAGGTCTAAAAAGAGCCTGTTCCCGTAGTTACAGACAGTGTTAGAAATTCTGTAAATGTCTGGTGAAATGGAGCAGAAACTTCTGGCTTCTTTTTTTTTTTTTCTCTTGAAACTTTTTTGGCTTTCTTTTAGTCTGAGGAATCTCCTCTCAAAATCTGCCCTGCTCTTTCTTTTTTCCTCCTTCTCTCTTTCTCTCTGTCTCGCCCACATTTACAGCCTCAGACTTCATCTCTATCTACAGCTGTCACCATCACACACACATCCCTCTTTATCGCTTTTCTGTTTTGCTTCTTCCCTGTGTCATCAGTTTCTTTCTCATCCCCATTCCTCTTATCCCCACTTTGTCTCACTCCCATCTATCTCATTTACATGTTGTCACACTTAACTCCATCTTCGCTTTCTTTGCTGTGGCTTCCTTTTGCTCAACATCAGATTATAGGTGACGATTTTCTCTTAGCTTCATCATGTATCCATCCATTATTCTCTTGTGTACATTGTCCCCTTGTTCTCATTATCTCCAGTCATTTATTTTTCATCTTCTTTCTTCCTTCTTTCCATACAACTATTCTCATACTATCCTTTCCTAACTAGATTCGTGAGCTGGGTGATGCTGAAGATGTTTGCTTCTGTATTTGGCAGTATTGAAGTTAACCTCAACCATCTGCAGGATTTGCACAAAGTCTCACAAGAGGTACAAGTGTATATAAACACGTGCACATGCAGATGAAATGCCCTCACTTTTTTCTTCACAGATGATTAAATGTGCCCAGAACTGCTACCCCAAAGAGTGTCAGCTCTTCATACAAAACATGAAAAATTACCCTTTGTGTTTGGACGATAGATACTGTGATGTTTTGGCTCCACACACATTCTCACTTAAGATGTGAAATTAGTTTGTACTGCCATCTAAAGATATAATAAACAGCTACCGTATCGTAAGAATACATCTAGAAAATATTTCAAGGTAAACAAAAATGTGAGAATCTAAACGTGATTACTTTTAAAGGTCTGGGGAAAAAAGTTTCTCTTACTTGCATTGTTATACTTAATTATTCTCATGAGTTTTTTTTTTTTACTGAACACTACACAACTCTAATTACATGGTTGACTAAATAAAAACAAGTAAATAACTCTGAGTGAGGCTGCTGTTGCAGAGGTTCATGATTGGCATGAATGAATTCAGTGAGCTATGTATTTACCTTAAATCTCACAGAAATGCAGTATGTTACATCAATTAAGGCAAATCTGGAAAAAAAAATCTTCGGAGGCTTATGGTTTTCTGTGCATATTCAAGGTTTCTCAAAAAAGTGTCCTCTGTTCTAAACTAGATTTTTAATTTTTCTAAATGCATTTTTGAAACGTTGAAATAGGGGAAATGTAAAATGGGCTGAATTCTTGATTTATCTTGAGTGTCTCAATTTCCCCCTAACCCATAAATTAGAAACAAATGGAACCTATGGATTTAAAAATGCTTTATCGTCGTGTCCAAATGCTTGTGGTACTCTCAGCATGATTTACATGTCCTCATCTATCTCACTTAAAACCTTTTTTTTTTTTACTTTGTACTTATTACAGATAAAATAAAAGATAAAAACTTTGAGGTGCACATCAGGTCAGTGTAACTGATAAATCATCAATTTATTGTCTTTTATTAAGATTTTGGCGACAGGTTTCCCAGATGAATAAGTTAGTATAAAACTCAAAGATGGTAAACAAAAATGAAAAGCAATAAACATGTTTTCAGTTGCTTTTTAAAAAAGTAGTAAGACTTTTGACTATTTACACAGTTTTAATATTGCAGCACTTTTATTGGGAACCTTATTACCTTTTTTATTGTAGTGACACTATCATATCCACAAAAGTGCAATCATGTTTTCTCTCTCCGCTTTGACTTCACTCAATATATAATTGAGTTTGCGATAGTAGCTCTTCATTTCCATGTCTGTAATGAAAAAAGATTAAATGCTACTCAAAAGATAAAAAGCCACATACAGAATAATAGAGGTGTTGTTGACCTTGGGAAAAAATCATTCATGGCATGCTTTCACCTCCTAGAGTACATGCACTCACTTAAACATACTCCCCATGTACTGTATACACTTGATCTCTGCCTGCATCTCAAAAAATACTAGGATTGTCTGATTTTGTATCTCTGCTGGCTTTAAATTAAACATGTGTTTTCTTGACTCCATTCTGCTGATACTGTCTGAAGCTTGTTGGGCTTGATTATAATAATGAGCAAATATAAAGGCACAGAAACACTCCTAAACTGTGCGTCACCTCTGCACAGTCCTCTGTTGTTTGCCATAATGAATGACAATGTGAAGAATGTTGTTTATCTAAAACTGCTTCTGTTTTGTAATTCAGGGATCTCTGCTGGTTTATGTGCATGTGCGTCAGAGCATCATGGACTGTGCTCTCATCCCTCTGGTGCTCTTCTGTCACAATCTGAGGGTTCCATACACCGTGTGTCCTCTCCAGGTTAACAGCTCCTCCTTAAGGTATCGTCATAGACGTACAAAGTCACATAGAAGTCTGCTGGGCAAATTGCACTGAGATAACAATAAACATACGGTATCCCCAGAAACACCCTTTTTTTGGCCAGGAACCAGGTGCTGAATCACTTATATACACCCTAAGCACCCTCTTAAGGCCGCGCAGTTTAATTTTAACATAGTGTGAAAATGCATCATCACTCCAAGCTTCTAAGTTAAAATAGTGATGTCTGAGATACATTGTCCTCTATTTATCCTATAGATCGATCCTGCAGAAAGTAGGTGTAGTCCTCCTGCCACCCGCTGTGCTGACTGAGCAGGAAGCTGAGAAGGACAGTCTGTTCTCACCCGTCATGACCTCTGTAAGTCTGATGTGTTTTGACACCTTGATTAGAAATCTGTTAGTGATTGGACGCTGCAGCTGACCATACTGTTCTGAAACCGTATTACAGCGTCACCATCAGATTCACAGATTCAGATTCACCATCAAATGAAAAAAATTTGGATCTGTAGATCTGATTGATGTAAATCTGACCATAAATTTCTTTATCGATGAGAAATATTTTTCTCTGAATTATCTGTTATTTACGCTTTTAAAGGACCAGTGTGTAGGATTTAGGGGGATCTATTGGCAGAAACTGAATGTAATAGTAATAGAATGAGCCCTTTATATCTACTTAGGGAGTGGGTCCTCATCCATGGAGCCCACCATGTTGCACCGCCATGTTTCTACGGTAACACTGGCTCTAGAGAAGGCCTTTCGAGTTTTTTAAATTACCCAAAGGTCACAATCTGTTCTGTTACACGCTTGGACAGGGAAGGGTCAGGGGAGGGGTATTCAGTTGGTTAGTATCTTCAACTTCGCTGCTAGATACTTCTAAATCCTACACACTGGTCCTGTATCATGGATCAGATATTCTGAGAGAGGAGGAGAGTCTGATGTCTTTCAGAAATAACCACTTTTTACATGTCTAACATCATTTCCTAATTTGATATGAGATGTATTTACTTAATTTTAACTTTCCCTCAAACATTTGGATTGATAAATAATTTCAACAAATTATAAAATGTTCTAATTGCAGCCTGCATTATTAAATAATGAATCTACAAACTGAATAACAATAAATGTTGACACAAATAATCAATAAATTAAAAAAAAAAACAAAACAAGTTTCTGTTAGCAGAAATGTTTCATGTGCATTCAGTGCCTAAGCAGAGAAGTCAATTTACATTCTGCGGTTCGGCTGATGTGTACACAGTATAAATACAGAAAGTTTTTAGTAAATGTGTCACAAACACATGATGTTTGTCAAACTGTTTTTTTTATGGGGAAACGTGCAGAGAGACTGAAAACAACACTGTGCTGGTGGTGGTAATTTTTTATGTGGATAGTTCATATATGGGAAAGGTTGCAGTACAGCTGCTAAAGCCATATGATAGTTGATCCAGCAGTGCCACTGTCGTCAGGAAGGGATGTCGCTTTAGATAACAGTTCAGAAGAAAGGACATGTCTCCAAAAACATGTTTCCTTTATTCCTCTTTTCCTCACAGCTTTTCTTTCCATCCCTCCTTGTGTCTTAAGTGGGAGGGACTAAGATGCAAGAAAGAGAAATGAGGGAAACGTGGATGCAATGAAGGAAATTGGGATAAACCTGAATATCAGAACCAAATTTCATGGCAATCCATCCAATAGATGATGTGATATTTCAGTCTCAACCAAAGTGGTGTGCCAGCTGACAAACCAACCACTGATACAGCATGACTAAATCTAAACTTGAACTAAATCTAAAATTTATTTTTTGATATCAATTAATTGTCAATTGAAAATGCACTGGGAGAAGCTACATAAAGCTAGTTTAACCATTAGCCTTGACTGGGCCTTGTGATCAGTGATAGTCAATCAAAGGTGCAGTTTCTGCTTCAAACTTGCAGTCTTGCAGAAAATGGACTTAAATTATTGTACTTAAGTATAGTTACATCTGTAACATTTTCCAAAGCTCCTTGAGCCACAGAAGGATTTCAGCAGTTGTTTTCACATATGCAAATATACCCTTCAACAGTCAAAAGTTAATTCAGGTTTCATGTACCCCTCTCAGAGTCGCCAACCATAAAAACACCCTTTGGTACAAGTCATTCCAGCCTGACTGTTGGAGCAGTTCCTCATTAGCTGTGTATATGAAACCAAAAACATTCTGTTCACTTGTAGATGGCCATGAATCAGAAAACATGATGCTAATGCATTTTGTTGAAAAAACCCTTCATAGACAGCAGGTAATTATATAAAATTAAAGGGTAAGCAAAAGATACCTGTCCTTGCAATTTGGCTGTTTAGTGTATGTGCATTCGGTTCAATTCATTCTCCCTCACATACACACACTTTTCATTGCACTCGTAGAGTGTTATCACAGTCAGCTCCTCAATCAGAATACAAGCTGCCTTTTCCCCCTCTCCCTCATTCCCCAGCCTCATCCCACTCTCTATTCATTCTCAAAATTACCAAGGGGCATGAGTTTTGCTACAGAGATTGCAGCTTTGGAGTTGCCTGGAGTGACAAAGCAATGAGGAGAGGGGGAAGAAACAAGAATAATGGTGGTTAGTTTGATTGTGTGAGCTTGGCAGGTCTGAGAAGGTTGTTTCTATTTTATGAGAAGGTAATTTGTGTTTTTTATTCCCTTATTTTGGAGATTTTCATGGTCAGTATTAATGGCTCCCTCTTCTCTGTCCTCTCTTGCATCTATCACAGTTTCCTCAAGTACCTTGCTTGAGTCCTTTGTCTAAGTGCCTCTATTTACCTGATTTTTATCAATGATCAATGCCTGTTCATCATTAATATCTTCCTGTCATTGTATCTAGCAAGGGAGCTCTTTGTGTTTTGTATCAGTTTCCCTAAATATGTATTTCATTTGGAGGAGTTACTGGCTTTATTAAGATCAATATTGTGCTGTACAGCTCAATAAAATGGCTCAGTCTGACATTAATCTACAAGACTACAGCCACAGTGGAACATAAACAAGTTGTTTATGAGTGATGCAGTAAGTAATTTCTTTCTTTTCTTTTTTTTTTTTTTCCATTGACCATTTATGTGAGTAAGCATATTGGCTGTGCGTGAGAAAGCAGGCTTGTTTATTGGTTGTATTTCAATGTTAATAGACCTTTATTGTTTATTGAGTGCAAGCCCACTTAGCTTCTGTTCAACGGTTATTGAATTATTCTTGTCTGTAGGGGGAAAACAGTATTTGGGGCAAGGGAAGTGTCTCTGAATGTCATGAAGTGTTCCCTGCAGTTCCTTTTTATTTCTGCTCTTTATCGTGCCTGCTTCCTGCATTTTGACTTCTCCCCCCTCAGTTGCCCTACACACTCTGTTTTTTGTATTGCTTATGTATATTTTAAAAATGCATGGCAGGCATTTTTGTTAATTGCTCCCCTGCTGCCAGTACTTTTCAGACCTTTGTCTCTGCCATCTTTTTCTCTCCCCCTTTCTCTTTCCTCCCTCCTCAGCTGGTACGTGAGCTGCTACATGAGGGCCAGGTGATAAGTGTTGGAGTGTCAGCAGAGTCTGGCCGAGGTGGCCAGTGGCTGGCTCGCATCAGACAGCTCATCAAAGAGGGATCTGTCCCCGATGTCAGTCTGGTCCCTGTGGGCATCTCCTATGACTGCGTGCCCAAAACCAACATACAGGTGGATGTGTGTAAACACACACTTGCAAGCAGACACTTAATAAGAGCCATCTGTAACTATAATGCCCTCAGACGCAAGGGAACAGGTTTGGTTTAGAACAGGGTTTTTCACACTGCGAGATGCGCCTCAGAGGAAGAGGAGGAGATGTAATGTAAAAACACTGTGTGAGCTCTAAGGGACAGGTGCATGGCGGTGTTCTTAAAACAACAGGAAGCCAGTTACTTTAGTTTGGCACAATGAATTGGCCCCACTCACCATCAAGGTCAACTGTTGAAACTGCAGCAATAGTTGTGGCGCAAAACTCATGGATGAAATGAATGTACTTTAAAACTCTTAGTGCCAGATTGTCACAATTTGCATCAAAAATTGGACTCGGTCGGTCAAATCTGAATGCACAGACATGATACACATATTTCAATTACACTGTGAGTTACACTTCATGAGTATCTTAAGTGTCCATCACTAATTAATATCCACAAATCTGCTTAGAAATCATATAAAAAATACACTCCAGAACTGTATTGAAAAGGGTTAGGGTGTCTGTACATATATGGGAACATTGCAAAAAGAAACTGATGATAACTAATTCAGCTTACTTTTAATGTTTCCAGTTTTCTGAAATGTATACAAATGTAGGCTAAAAGGTCGAGGCCCAAGGCTCAAGTTGCAGGCCACAGCATAACTCACTGAATCCATAGTAACATTATACTTCCTGTTTAGATTACCCAAACAATAATGAGAACTGCAGTTCCATGGTTATCTCCCAAATAGAAGTAAGACAAAGAACAATAATAGTTACAAAATTAATCAATATTAACTTTATTAATAAAATAATAATAATATACTTTATATTTATATTTTATGACATAACTAAAGCTGTTGTCTCAATCTTGTATGCCAGTGATAGTTTTGAGAGTCTTGTTTCACAGCCTGGCTTTCCAATTTCTCACCAGCCAATGTTGGTTGATTAGTTGAGGTTTGCATTTCATATTTTCAAGGTGATGGCTATTAGTCTCCATTAGTCTTGCCCTCTGTTATCTGCACTTACGATACTGGAGAGTGGGTGTTACTTTCAGTTAATTGCCATAATAAGGTCCTCGCCTCATCATTTTGTTCTGTCACTCAGACACATTGCATATAAAGCACAGTACACACAGTTCCCGTACTCACACTCACACACACATACACACACACACACACTCTGAGACTGGCTATTTATCATAGTGCTCATCTCAGATCCTGCTCATTAGTATTGCTGTTGGAATGTCGCTCCTAAAGGCAAAGACCTCATTATGATGTAATAATAACTACGCTGTATGTAGCACTCTTAAGTGTGTGTGTGTGTGTGCGTGTGTGTGTTATATATCCTCGCAGGTCAGCTCAAGCACTGTGCTGCAGTGGCTTTGGTCTGTTCTCTGGGGGAGACCAGGAGGAAGTGTGAGGATCCATCTCGCGCAGCCCTTTTCTCTCAAGGTGCACATCAGATAGAGCGAGTCATCAAAGTGTTGCTTGTCTTATCATTTGTAGCCGTTGTTGCTGTTGTTAAATCATTTAAACCCTTTATTAGGTCTGCTCATGACATCATCACAGGCCATAAGTGTTAGTGTGAACATTTATTGTTTCCTTATCAGATTGATTGATTTGACTGATTTCATGAGACCTCAAGGGTAAAAACAATCCAGTATGATCAGAAAGAAACCAAAAACGAGAGAAGGACTTTTCTTATCCCCTCATCTTTCTTGTCCCTTTAATCATCATTTTGTGACGTCTCAGATTTGTCTTGAAGCCACTTGTGGGGTTGCAGTCCCCATATTTGCAACCACTGATAATAATAATAATAATAATAATAACTAATAAGCCTTATCATAAATCACACTGACCTGTGGAAGTGAAGCAGATTATCTTTTACAAATGAGTATTGAAATGTTTAATCTTTAAATTTTATCCTCACTTAGTATTTGTTGTTGTGGCCCATAAAAAAATTAAATGGTATTTATTTAAATGGAGATAAATTATCAAAAACATCTCAGCAAACTGTCAGCTGAGTTCAGTTGAAGGTTAAAATGTGGTAGTAATAATAGAGGAATGGATAATAGATGGAATTAAATGTTTTAATACAAACTTTGTCTAATTTTCTGAATTTACTTAACCGGAACATCATTATTGAATGGTTTAGAGAGACCACTTTGCAGCTCTATGAGAGAGCGTGTGTGCATACATGATCCTTTTTGTGTGTGTTTCTGTGTTTGTGTTGCGTGCGTGCGTGCGTGCGTGCGTGCATGCGTGTGTGTGTGTAGGAGATGTGCGAGTCAGGGAGGTGCAGAGTAGATGAATGGCTCCCTCTACAGGACCTGTTGCTGCCTGTTATCCTCAACAACAGGTAATCAAGCCACCTGTGTACGAACCTGTATGCACAAGTGAGTGTTGATACTGTATATGAACAAAAGACAATGGGTTTCACATTTGGATTGTGTTTTATTTAACATCTGTGAAATTGAAAAGTTAATTTCTCTTAAACTTTGAAGATAAACTTTCCTCTAAACCTTAAATCTGGCGCAGATATGATGCAAGCCCTGATGAGTTTCCATCCTCTTAGACTCGGTCCAATTACCATCAACATTACACAGTCTGCCAGTGAAAAAGATAACAGAGAGAAAATAACATCCTTGCTCAATCTCTGCTTGGCTTCTGACGAGCAAAGTGGCTTCTCCCTTAAAATGTTTAATTCTTCTGAGAGAGCGAAAGCAGGAAAAACAGCCTGAGTGAAAGAGATGGCGAGTGATGGATGAAAAGAGGTAGAGAGGGACAGTTAGATTGGATTGTTATCAGCAAGTGAGCAGTTTTACTTCTTTGTGCATTTTTACATTATTAACATGCTGTGGTACTTTACACTGTGTCTCTGCCATGCTCACACATTCTGTTTGTCCGCAGCTGCTGAGGTTTCAGCTTTTGAAGCCTCTTTTTTTGTTCCGATGTATTAAAAATACAGGGGAAATAAGGGCTGCCGTAATTAAAATTAAAAGTCCTCACATACAGACACTCATTTCAGAGGTGCATACACCCACAGATTATTTATTCCCATTGTCACTGTCTGTAGGGCTTGTGAATTAACAAAGCAATATTCTCACACTCTCTGATACACTACTGTACACTTTATTAGGAACACAACTGCTTATTTTTGCAATTATCCTATCACATGACAGTAGAGAGATGCTCGAATCCAGAGGATGCAGGTTAGAACCTTCAGTTAATGTTAATATCAATCATAAGAATGAGTAGGGCCAAATACAGAAAACATCCAGAGAGCCGCAGCTCTGCAGACAGAAACGCCTTGTTGAAGAGAGACGTCAGAGGAGAATGGTCGGACTGGTTGCAGCTAATAGAAACGCTACAATAAATCAGATAACCACTCTTTACAAGTGTGGTGAGCAGAAGAGCATCTGAAAGAGGACATGTCCAACCTTGAGGCGGATGACCTAGCAGAAAACCACATCAGGCTCCACTCCTTTCAGCCAAGAACAGAAATCTGAGGCCAAAACCGGACAGTTAAAGACTGGAAAAATGTTGCCTGGTCTGATGAATCTGGATTTCTGATGAGGCAGCAGATGGTGGGGTCAGAATTTGGCATCAATAGCATGAATCCATGGACCCAACCTGCCTTGTGTCTAACAGTTCAGGCTGGAGGTGGCGGTGTAATGATGTGGGGAATGTTTTCTTGTCACACTTTGAGCCCCTTAATACCAATCAATCATGGTTTGAATGCCACCGCCTATCTGATTGTTGTTGCGAACCATATGCGTCCCTTCATGGCCAGAATTTATTATCTTCTCATGGCGATTTCCAGCATGATAATGCACCATGTCACAAAGAAAATGTCATCTTGAACTGGTTTCATGAAGGTGACCATGAGTCCGGTGAACTTCAGTGTCCTCCCCAGTCACCAGATCTGAATACAGTAGAACACATTTGGCATGTGTTAGAGCAGGAGATTGGCAGCCTGAATGTGCAGCTGATAAATCTGCAGAAATTATGTGATGTGATGCCAACATGGACCAGAATCTTAAAGCAATGTTTCCAATTTCCTTCGAAATCCATGCCATGGAGAACTCATGCTGTTTTGAGAGCAACGGGAGTATGGTGTTCCTAATAAAGTGCTCAGTTCCTGTATATCTCTCACTTGCACAGCTAAGAACCATAAATAATGCTTATATCACTCCAGTAAGCCTCAGATAAGCAGGTCTTAAAATGTATTGCACAAACCTCAGTTTTTGAGTGATACAGCTGCAATTTTATATCCTTGTGTGCACCTAAGAGACTGAACCTTGAGAGTTGTTTTACCAACACACACATTCCTTTTATTGTTATAAATGTGGTGTTGAGTCAACCACTGAACTCTCTTAATGGTTGTAAAGAGGTTTCTTGACATTCAGCTAATTTCTTCTCATACTTGGCCAAAAATATTGTAATAAAAGTGAATTGATCATTATGGGAAAATTCCATGTGACATTAAATGAAACATCCAATTTCTTCAGCTGGAACAAATAATACTTATCCTGGGATCCACATTTGTTATGCAATTCTCTTGACAATGAATATGGTTTAGTGCAACACACTTTACACACAAATAGCATAAGGTCTTCGGTATCTTTTCTTTTCGACTGTTTACCAACTTTTATTCTTCTTTAAACTTGTAATCCTGAAGTTTTTAGTACTGGTGAATTTGGCAACAACTGCCGTTGCTGTGGTAACAGAAAGTGACGTTTAATGCTGCAGCAAACACTCCTGGAACAGCGTCATTGACAGAAATAAGACAGAAGAGCAACTGGTGTATCTGTTCTGTTTACAGTGCAACAAAACAAACTTAAGTTATCATAAAAAAAGTTGCTCAATAAATTGGCCATTTTCCATCATGGCAGCTGTGATCTGGTTTCATGCTGCGCACATAGTTTTCTACACAACGACTGGTAACATTGTTACTTTGAAGCTCTTCATCTAGCAACTCCATCTTGTTCCATTATTCCACGCATTGAAAATGACTGTCAAAATTGACCGGTAAAATTGCACTGGATTATATGGCGGACTCCACCACTAACAAAACAACTTTAGTATATAGAGACGCAATCAGTGAATGTAAATACAGTAATGGCTGTTGAATAAAAAATTCAGACCATAAAAAGGATTAAAAAATGAGGTGTGAGTTTGTGAAAATCTTAGAGGTAAGGAGTATAAATAGTTTGACACAACCTAAGATAAACTTACTGTAAATTCATCCTGGCATCCTTCTCTCCTCATTTCACTTTCTCTCTGAAGAACTGAAAGTGTGTTTGGACGGAGGCGGATGTCGTGGCTCCTGCCTTCTTCTCATTATGCGTCTGAACAGGAAGAGCCAACTCATCCAGAGAGAGACCTCAGCATCGCCATCATCCTCCACCTCATCTTCTGTAGGTCCAGGATTATGTACCCCTGCTGAATCGTAAATGAATCTTTATAAGCTGTTTTAATGGTATGCAAATTGGGCCGCATTATCTGTGTGTGTGTGTGTGTGTGTGTGTGTGTGTGTGTGTGTGTGTGTGTGTGTGTGTGTGTGTGTGTGTGTGTGTGTGTGTGTGTGTGTTGTGTGTGTGTGTGTGTGTGTGTGTGTGTGTGTGTGTGTGTGTGTGTGTGTGTGTTCGTGTGTGTGTGTGTGTGTGTGTGTGTGTGTTTCTCTTTCCCCCTCTTTCTAGCTGCAACTTCCTGCATGGCTGTGATGTCCACTAGTCTGGTGTCCAGTCTTTTGTTGTACAAACACCGCAAGGTACAAGCGTCATCCTTGAGCTTGTGTGTTTGTTTGTTTGCTGAGCAATTTTCCCCACGGCGCTGTCAGTGTTCAAATCTGCCTTGCCCCTCTGCTTTGCCCCTCTAAGGATCCATCAGTACTCCAAGAGGCTCATAAACAGAATTGGTTTTCGTTCTAGTTTATTAGAGTGTGACAGTGATTTTCTGACTCATAGCCACCAGTCTCTAACTAATGTCACCAGATGGTTTCATGCTCACGTCTGATTTTAGAGCTAAACTTCTCCACCCTTCTCCTCTGCAGGGTGTGAGTGCATCTGTCCTGTGTCGTGACGTGTCTTGGCTCACGGAGGAACTGTTGTTCAGGAACAAAGACGTGGGCTTTGGGGGAACTTTAGTGGAGGTTGTCCACTATTCCCTCTCTCTGCTTGCACCTCACCTCATCATGGCTGCAGTGCCGTCTAGGTTGGTTTTCTGTTTTCACTGATAAGCTGCACACAGCAAAACGTTGCAGCTTATCAAAAATCCAATTTCCCTTTCAGTGAAACCTCTCTCTCCATTATTGTCCTTTCTTCTTCTTCTTCTTCTAGGAAAGACCCTTTTATTGTGGCCCGTCCCTCTCTTGCTGCCATCCTTCACCTCACCCTCCAGGCCCAGATTGTCACACACGCTTTTATATTGGAAGCTGTTGGTGGTAAGTGACTTTTCATGCATGTATTTTGTGTAGCTGACAAAACTTCCTTATTGCACTTAAGGCTGAATATCATTTTGAGACCCAGTGTTCTCCAGGCACCTTCTTTTTCGTGGGAGGCCTTGGCAGTGGCTCTGACTGTTGGCATATCAGTATGGAAAATCAATTTGAGACATGACATTTTAAAGTATTAGAACTTAATATTCTTAATGTTTAAGGAATACCAAGCTTCGAGCAGTGCCAAGGGACTGTACACGCAACAGCAGATTTTTGTCTTTTAAAAAGAAGCAAGAGATGTGTGATCTCGTTTCTACGGTTATTTTAAATTTCCAGATGTGCCAATATAATTGATGTGTAGAGATTGAAAAAACCCTCATGAGACCATACTTCAACTGAAAGACTCAGACACCTCAAGCCAGGCCCTCTCCATGTTACAGTCCAACGATCTGCAGACCTGTTTTATTCATTTAAACCCTGTTATAAAAATGCATGCATTTCTCAGGAGCATGAACCTTTGAAGTTCCTACTCCAATCCATACAATTAGCTGAAATCTACACAGCTGCCCTATAGTAACAGAAAACCCATCATACAATCCACTATACTATTAATTGAACGCCATTTACCTCAGTGCCATTCAGTTCAACAGTTAACCACACTCTCGAGTGTGAGTTATATGAAGAGGTCACATCGTCACCACTGAGAACCAGCATACCAGAAGAGCATTTAATTCTTTTCAACAGCTGTTAAAAGCCCTGGATACTGGATCCTTCTAGCAACATGTGGAAAACCAGCTCAGTATCCCCAGGAATTATGCTTTATTATGTAGGAATTAATTCCATATTGGATGATTCTGCACTTCACAATTCACATCCAGTGCCAACAATGAATGCCAGAGTTCAGTGCTAATATGGAGAGATGTAACCAAACAGAAAGTTAGGGTGTGGAGCTTTGGGTCGAGGATGGGTATATAGCAAAAAAAAAACAGAGTTAGCCTTCGATCACAGACCTGATATTTGTGTGTTTTATTATTCCTAACTTTTCCCGAACCTCAACCCAAGTGTTTTTGTTGTCTAAACTCAAATATACCCTAACCATAAATCATTTTCTATTACCACAATCTTTCTCTAACCTTAACTGCACTCTAGCTGCCATGCACAGATATTGCGGAAAGCGAGAATTTTGAAAACATTGGCACTGAACATAATCCAGGGTTTTGTAGAATTGCTCAATTTTGGCGTTCTTGTCCGGTAATAGGGTTGGGAACACAGTATAATACATATAAGTAATATATGGTAATCATCTTATGGCAGAAAGCCTAGATCCTAGATCCCAAATCCTCACCATATATTAAATCAACTATCTGTTGAACAAACAGATAGTGCTGCTGTTTTGTTCTAGATATTATGCTAACGGGCAGACTGGGGTGACGCCACAGATAGCCTTACTTTAACATTACTGGTGGAGGTAAAAAATAACTGTTTTGTATTTTGTATTTTTGTACTGCCTGAAGTACAGGAACCGACTTTTTCTATGGAATGAAGTCTCTATTTCTGCGTGACTCACTATCCCCGCATGACTTGTTTTGGTTGTATAGGAAGTGAAGCTGGTGGGTAGTGGGCTGTGTACTGCCTCTGCGTATTAGACTGATACATGCATGCTATATTAAAAGATATTAAACACTAATTTCTTCCATAATGATTTGTGTTCAGTATTGAAAATGCATTATAAAACGGAGTGTGAAGGCAGCTCTGTTTAGAGACATGAACAATCGGGATGTCAAGACTTTCCCACCAGCACATGAAATCAGGATAATGGGGATAAAAAACATAAATAAAGACTAATTTGCGTAAATGACGGAAATCCTAGATCACACAAAGACTGTGTTATTATAAGATACTTTGCTAGATATAGACCAAAACCTGCTTATTTTGGGTTGTAGCAAACACAAGTTTTTTCACGGTGTATATGTGCACAAAGAACTTGAACAAATAATGAGATGTTAATGTGTGTGAATTTGTCCTTAGCATGCGCTGTGTCTGCCATGCTCTGCGAGGTGGCCGTCAGTGGCGTCAGCAGCCGGGTGAGGAGTGATGGCGTGGACGGAGAGGAGGTCAGGGGTGACATGGAGTTTGATGTGGTGCTCTGCCAGTCCGAACTGACTGAGCGAGCCCTGCAGCTCTGCCATCTCCTGCCTCCGGGCTTCGTGCCGGTGAGTTTGAATTCATATCACACACACACACACACACACACACACGCACCCAGTGTGTTTCATTCAATGGATGTTTAATGGAGCTGAACAGCCATTCATCCTGCTCTGCTGCCTCTATCTCAGGCAGAAAGAGGTTTTTCAGACTGTATGTGTGTTTGTGTGCGTGCGTGCGTGTGTGTGTGTTTGTATTGTGCACTGTGCGTGCGTGTGTGTATTGTGTATCTTTGTGGCTGTGTATGTACATGCTCCATCACACTGACTTCAAGGGCTCCGAATCTGAGCCAGAAATACTATTCCTTTCTCTGTTTGCCCACCTTTCATTTCAGCAGCTGCTCTTTTCTTGTCTCTTCTGCTTGCAGCTATGTTTCTCACCCCATTCCTCATTGAAAATATCGCTCTTGCTCTCATCCCCCTGCCGGCCATCTCACCTTCTCCTCTTTTGATCTCTGCTCCATCTGTACCACACACCTCATGCCCTCTGTCAGCTGTCTGCTTCTGCACTGCTTAGATATGTGATGGGCTGAAGCTGTTTGTGACTCTAAACCTTGCTTCACGGCTGAGTTTACACATTCCCTCTCTCTGTCTCTCTCTCCAGCCCTGTCAGTCATCCCAGAGTTTCGCTCTGGATGCTGTTGACAGTCTGGTGCGGTGTGGCATCCTGATCATGGAAGAGGTAAGAAAGATTTTTTTTTTAATTCTAAAAGTTGTGTTCTCAAACACTAATTAATTTTTTTTTAAATGCACTGTTTTCAAAAATATTATTGCTTCAAGTTTATTTCATTATTCACAAATCTGGATAATCTGGTCTGTAGTTTATCAACAAATAATATAAGTTATCTTCTAACTCTTCATGCAGTAACTTTTATTTACTTGAATTTAGTTTTATAACTTGCGCTCATGGCATCAGCTCTTAGCAGCTAAAGAGCCAGATATTTCCCTCAGGAGTCCAAATAGTCCAAAACTAAACTAAACTGGACTGAATGTTGGACTCTTTGTAACTCTCTATAACTGCTGTGTAAATAATATCAACTTAAAAGGTACTGATAGTTCAGTGCTGTGTTCACAACTTGTTTCTGCACTATCAACAGTTAATTAGAATAAAAGA
Source organism: Seriola aureovittata (assembly GCF_021018895.1). Classification (NCBI taxonomy): domain Eukaryota; kingdom Metazoa; phylum Chordata; class Actinopteri; order Carangiformes; family Carangidae; genus Seriola; species Seriola aureovittata. The sequence goes on from NC_079368.1 coordinate 23,976,909, forward strand.
GTAAGTAAGTAACGAGCACTAACAGTCGATTACTTAACTGATAATGATAAAAGCTCAGAGACATCCGTCACAGGCAGACAGTTTTATGATTATTAAGAACGATCTTGATTTTACAGAGAGGTAATTAGTGTCTAGAACCTTCTTTTCTCCATACTGGACTTGTGTTAACAGTCATTGTGTTTGTTGATCTTTTAATGGAAATCTCAATACATTTGATACAAAATGTAAATATGAGGAGACACTTTAAGACAGTTTAAGATTAAAGACTTAAAGTATTTTAAATCAGTCACACATGGCCTTACCAAACAGTAAGGGTTACAATCTGATACTGTCTTTTCTACTGTCCATCCACTGTAGATCCAAGGGGACGTTCCCATCTGTGATTTCTGGAAGAAGGAGGGCTCTCTGACCTGGACCTCCACTGACGACCCTTATCACAGCGACTCTGACTGTGAGGAGCAGGACCTGCGTTCCTTCAAGGTAAAGCAAGAGAACCGCGTGACCCCTCCTGCTTCTTCACATGCCTTAGAGACGCAGCAGAGGTTACATGAAGGGATAAATGTTCCATGCTGGTCCAACCTATGAACGATGGCACTATATGTGACTGCCTACAGGTCACGTACAAAAATACCAGAAACAACACATGAAAAAGTTCTTTGAAGTAACTGAATCTCCATTACAAAAGCTCCTACACAAGTGAGTCACATGTCTTGAATGCCAATTAGCAGTTTGTGTCAGCTTTAAAAGAAGCTTAACTGTCATGACCGTTATATGTGATATTTCAGAGCAGCATGATACACCTCATCAACTTCCAAAGGGACCAAATAGCCTGCGCAGGTGCATCAGTCATAAAAGCTGCAAAGTGACTTTGAGGTGGCAGCCTCAAGAGTCACTTGTAAATTTCTAAAATGGATCATCATCGTCAATCAATGAACCATTGTTTTCTCATTTTCAGCGTATCAAAATGCAGTGAAGTGAATCGGGTTTAAATCAGGCTGAAACTCCTGTAGTCTGAACAAGGCATCATTTTTTTTTTCGATTTTTTTTTGTCTCTTTTATATGGACGTGTAAATAGACTGCAGTTATGGGCTTTTATCCAACTCCCTCAACAGCTTCCTGTCATTCGGCCATTCACACAGACACTATCGTAAGTCACACATGGCAAGGCACTGGCCCAGCCCTTGTGAAGCAACTTGGGATTCCTCCAAGGACACTTCGGCATGTGGACCAAAGCAGCTGGGGATCAAACCACCAACTCTGCGATAATTGGACGACCTACTCTCCCTGCTGAGCCACAGCTGCCAATTGATGGCTGCTTTTTAATATCATTTTATCTCTCATAATTTTGAGTTTACTTACCGTTTTTTGTCTGTCGAAGACCTTGAAGGTTGAAACTACTGCATCATTAACATTTTCAGTGTGTGAACTTTTTTCTTTAGTATGTTGCTTCTGTACTTCACCTTTATCCACCCGGGGTCGGATGTTGTGCACACGATCCATCTTCCTTTCTTACAGCTGTTATTTTATACCTTAACTTTATTGGAAATTTGAACAAACACTGTAACTAGCTGGAGTAAAATAAACAGTATACATCCAAATAAGTTCTAATGCCTACCTGTGCTGCAAGCAAGTTATCCCACTAGTCCTGAAAGAAGAATGCCAACCTGGTCTTGGCATAAAATCATTTTCTCAACTTCAGCTTTGTCCACTGAGGAAGAGTCTCATGTTCATACAGCTTTATTCTTTTTAACTTTAATCTTTTAACTTTCTCCATCCAGTGCTCTCACTCCTCTCCTACCAACGCCTCTGCTCTGCTGCCCCCAGCTCAGGTGCTGAACAAGGACAGAACACACCTCCAGACCAAGCAATAACAAATATTCCCTTACCACCTCATCTACTGCCAGTTATCAGCTATAACTGAGTAAATTCACTTCAGGTTAAGCTGCTATAGTATCTAATTCTCAAGAAGAGCCCTGGTCTTGTGTAGGCATCTTTTTTGACGTGTATAACCTCTTTTTTTTTCCCAAAGGCTCTTTATTTATTTAGATTGCTCCTCAGCTTACATTATTTTTTCAGATGAAAGCCCTCCACTAGTAAAAGCAGCAACTACCCGCTAACATGACGTCTGTGTATTCTATACTATACATACACATGAGGGCGTGCAGCTTAAAAATGAAATGACCCTAAGCCTTTGTAGAACTGTGACTGAGCTGGACCACTGCTCTGTGCCGGATTAATTATGTAATCAGTGCATCTGCAGCTCTTGAAAAATCTTAAAAAGCACTGAATTCAGTTCTCTCAGAAGTTATTAAGAAAGTCTTCAATTTAATTTACAAATGTCGTATTAATGTTTTTTCTTGTGGGTTGTAGACAGTGATGTTTGCCTAAACTCTTTTTGAATGTGATGCTGTTGGCAGATTTATAAACTATGAGTGAGACTGGTGGAGCAGTAGATTCTGTTGCAGGAGGCTGTTTAATCATTTTTTGAAGAGTTATTATGCATTATTATTATTTATGATCATTATTGCTGTTAGCCACAGTAGCGAGGAAGCACATTGACCACTGTCAGTTTGAGCAAAAATTTTAATTACACTTTGATTGATTAGTTAACCGATCCATCAATTCCTCAGACACTATTATATACAGTGTGGTGGTACTGATAAAAAGGTAATATAAATGTCAATAAAGTCACACACTTGATAAGATTTGTAGGCCTTATCATCTGTACTGGCTTTCCATTGGTTTCGGACCAGTGCGGTGATTCTTGATACAGATATATCTGATGAGTTAATGTGGCCGATATGTTCGTGTTTACAGCTTTAATTGCCACCATGTCCTTTTGGAGCCACTTACTTCTTTAAAAATTGCTCATTTGGATTGTATAAATATTATGCTGCAAGTGCATTTCATCCACTTGCATATTCAGTCCACCAGTAATTATTTGCCAAGCAGCCTCTCTGGCCTCGTTCATAGCTGCTGTATTGCTCTTTTTGTCATCACGTGCTTTTATTCAGTACAACCCAGCTAATAGTTGTTTTTCTGTGTGCTTCCGATTGTCTCTCTCTCATTTAGATTTTAAAGTTCTACTGTGTATTGGTTCTTTTAACATAAGGATTGTTTAAACACTGATCGAATTAGCCTCATTGACCAAATGGTTACTGCTCACTGAAAGATTGGATGAGCTCCATTTTAAAAATCAGGCTGAAAGAAATGTCACTGTTATTAAGTCTTGATTCTTATATTTTTAAGCACATTTTGTAAAGTGCATTGCAAGGAGAACAAAAGGACAAATACAAACTGATCTGATCTTTGAGTTCACATGTGTAGATAGCAGAAACAAACCATAATCTCTGCTGCAAACTGTTGAGGATGCTGCACTGGTATGAGCATTCGTCCCTTGAGAGACTTCACATTTCATAGTGGTTTTTGTATGGCTGTGTAATGACCAAGGAATATCAGGCAAATTCACAGAACCAGCTGCAATCTACAATATAAAGTCTGCTCTCATATATTTCCATATTACATGATTATAATGGCCCCACACACTGTTAAACTATTTATAAAGTGAACCCCGTGAATCCCCAGTTTTATGGATTCCCTCATTACCAAATGTAACTGTTAACTCAGTCTTTATGATAAATGTTTGCATACATGAATACAAAGCAGCTTCTGAACCCCTCAAACAGCCACAGGATTTCCTTATGTAAGAACTGTCCAGTATGCAACCTTTCACAGTCCACATACTATTTTGTATCTATGGTTTGGAAATTTTACAGCATGTATATTGATATTTCAGACAAAAATGTGCTTCCAACTTTGAGTTGGAACAGTTTGGGGAAGGCCCTCACCACAACAACGCCCCCGTGCATAAAGCGACATCCATGAAGAAATAGTTTTCCCAGTTTGGTGTGAAAGACGTCTGTGTAGATCCAACACTTTTGGGATGAGAATGCTGACTGCGACCCAGGTCTCATTATCCAATCTCAGTGCCTCATGTTATTGGTGGCTCGATGGGAACAAATCCCTGTAGTCAGGCTCTAAAATCTTTCTGAAGTCTCCTCAGTGCAGTGGAGGCTGTAATAGAAGCATATTAATCCCCAATGTTTTTGAATTACATGTTTGGGTGAAAAGACTAACACTATCACTATCACTGCACTCAAACCCAATATTTATGTAAATGCTTAGCATTTCAATTAGATCTTATTTTAATGTATTTAATAGTTATACGTACATGTATTGAATATTTATTTTATTTAATTGTTTTAATATGTTTATCACCCTGTGAGGGTCGGATGCTTAATCACACTCATCATCACACAGACTATAGGTATATACATGGCTGTGGTAACCAGTTTTAATCATTTCTACCTTACTAAACATCACCTCTTTGAATAAATTTGTGGTTAAGAGTCAGCATGCAGGTGTGCAGTTAAAATAACGCACTGTATGTTGTAATGTTTGCGGGTCCAGATACTTTTGGCCATGTTGTGTATTATCTGCTATATGCAATTCAGTTTACGTATGAGGACGGAAATTCTTCTGAAGGCTCACAGTGGTTCAGGCACTTTTTAGGAGCTTGCTTAGTTGTTATATTTTGTTAAGTGCTTCAGTCATTCTGTCCATCCCTTCTATATACAGATGTAACCATTGTCTTCACATGACAAGGAAGACAAAATTCCTGTCTTAACACTCTGGTTCAGTAAGACACACGTCATGCAGTGGCACTTGTTTTAATGTACATGAGAATAAAAACTTAAATGTTTTAATCCACATAAGAAAATATAAAATCTACTTTGATAGCACCGGGATTTCACCCTGGGACACCTGCAGAAAAGTATGCTGCCCTAGCAAGTGTTGAGCTCAACACAGAAAGCATTATACCTCTACATCCTGCAGCTGTATTTTATCCTGACAGTGACTTCTCACTTTGTGCTCATTGTAGTGGAAAATTCACTTTCATTCCAGCTCTGCCCTCATCCTCATTTTGCCATTTCTGATCTCTGTCTACTTTTCTAGATAGGCCAGCCAAGTCAGTGTCCGGAGATGCTCTTCTTCCTCTGCAGTATGCTAGCTGGACATCTGAGGGCACTGTGTTGGACCGTGACAGGACTGGACCTCATAGACACACCTCTGCCAGGTAAATGTAGTGCATCTTTACAGGGCTATGACAGTTATCTTTTCCTGGTGTTCATTTTTATTTGATACAGATAAAAAAAAAAAAAGGAAAAGTATATAACTTCATACAATGACTTTAGATTGTCGGGAATGTTTGCCTCCATTTTCATGTCTTTCCTGCTTCAGAAAAAGAGTTTGTGGCTCAGATACACTCCTATCTGTGTGACACAGCAAGTAAGAAGAAACAGCACTACGGTGAGCGCCACCTGACATCCCCCATCCCAAAAGCACACACACTCATATCCCACCACACATAAAGATCTTTAAAAGCGTAGCTTTAGGCTTGTAGCTTTGCCTCATCCCACTGATTCAGTGTGTGTTGTAACAAGTCAGCAGAGACAGAAGAAGAAACACCCAGCAGCTCCCCCACTTACATCACATGCTCTATTCTTCTTCTTCTTCTTCTTTAAAAACATATAAGACAATCAGAAACTACCCAAATGACACCCTTCAATAATACACAGTATAAAAATTCCATCAGTCCCACTGGTAATGGCTTTGTTCTGTTATCCTGACCTGGTTTTCTATATTGGATATCTGTCTGTTCTTTTGATTCATGTGTGCCTTTGTGCCATATCTCACAGAGACCTGCTCCGAGGAGGCTGCACACACCGCAGTTAGAACACTAATAGACCTGGGGGTGAGTGACAGCCTGTGTGTGTGTGTGTGTGTGTGTGTGTGTGTGTGTGTGTGTGTGTGTGTGTGTGTGTGTGTGTGTGTGTGTGTGTGTGTGTGTGTGTCTCTGTCTCTCTAAATCTGTCTGTCTACCGAGAATTAAAGCTAGACTCAGGACAGAAAGTTTAGGCAGAGTCCAACTCCCAGAAAATTCAGTTCTGACATCAACCTGTTCGCAGGTGAACCTGAATACAGCCCAAATCCCCCAAATCGCTAATGATCGGTCGACCGCTGACAAAGTTTTTCAACCATATTTTTGACCCTCCAACTCGACGTGGACGGGAATCCAACCTGATTTTGATGCAACAAGAAAGGAACTCAGCCTGACTTGAGCCAGCCATATCCAATCATGTTTAAGCAGAAACGTCAGTCTATAAAGAGGATTCACTGGGCCAAGGACACAAGTGATTTAAAATTAGAATTTGGAAAAGAGTATTACAGGCAGGTTAAGGTTTTTTTACTGTGGCAAAGTGATCTACATTTCATATTTGAGTCTTTAATGAGTGTGTTATATGGACTTTTAATCCTATTATTGTGTATCTATTTTACATTTCCCCCAAATTATGTTTCCAAGTATCCTGGATTTAAATTTGGTTTTTATAACATAAAACATATATTTCATTTAATTACCCTGTGGGATGACAAAGACATCTCTAAATAAAAACATAGCTGAGATCAGTGGTGCACTTACTCACAATTCTAATGTGCATGTGCTTGATTTAATTCTCATTTAATGTCACTTTACACTTTAACTTCATTACATTTCCGAGGCAAATGTTGTATTTCCCTACATTTAGTTTACAACTATAGTTACTAGTTACTTTAGTGACTTATTTTACACACAAAATATATGATCAACAATATAATCAGATCATAAAATATGATTTGTTGATATAGATCAATCTACCCAGCAAAATGTAAAGTAGTTAAATCTTGCTCCGCCTCTGAGTACCAACAACACATCACTCACAAGACCAAGTTTTCTGCCCTTGAGTTCCTTTTACTTTTGATAACTTAAGTGCATTTTGCAGATAATACATCTGTACTTAAGTAATGCAGAACTTTTACTTGTAATTTAATACTTTTACATTGAGGTTTTGGTAATTTTATTAAAGGGGAGGATCTGAATACTTGGCTGGGGTTATACAAGTAAGGCAGCTTATTTTTGAGGGTTCCTCAGTGACATGTTTCCCTTTCCTCCTGTGGGTTGTGAGGTGACCTGATAGGAAAACTCTTCTCTGGCACAATGAATTGAGGATTAAACCGAAACTCTGACGAGACCAGATAAAGGCTTTATGTTTATTGTGATGGATTATCTGCGGCAAATTTCAAGTCTGTGAAAGTTGTTTTTCATACAGCGAAAGAAGGAGAGCAGCAAATGGTTTGCCTTGCAGATAGGAATATGAGCGTCTGTTATCGCCATATGCACCAACTCTGCAAACAGCAAGGAGTAATGAAAAGGAGAAGGGCGAACTCACTGATTGGCACCAACTTAAAAACAGAGGAACTGGAGAAAGTCTGAAAAATGGAGAAACTCACTCATAAATCTTAAATCTTTTTAAGTATATAAAATCAATGTTTTAGCACAAATTCCTCGCTCAAGCATTTCACCACTCAGCCTTTTCAACGTACAGTGTCAGCGCCCATCAGTCTCCTCTCTCAGTCTGCGGGTTGGGAATCTCTGCCTTTAAACACTGCCTTTAAAAATAGAGCATCATTGACCTATATATCTGCCAAGATCTCATGAGGCAATTATTAGCTTTCTTATCAAGGTTATCAGTCAGAAATCATCGTTATTGTGCTTGTCTCTGGGAATTGACAGATAATTCCAATCCCTGATGTCAAGACGTCTTGATATTTAAGATCAAATCAAAGGGGAAATTTCTTTCTGGTGTTAATGCAGCTCTAAAACAAAAAGCAGGACAGTACAGTCTGAAGTTTGGCTGTCTCATTTCGCCTTGTTATTTCAGACCTTGCTGAGTGAATAAGGTGGTTCAGTGTTATTTATGTAACATCTTTAGTTTTCTTTTTCTTTTTCATTTTTGATGTGTTCTTGTTTTGAAGGGTCTTGTGTTTATCTCTTTTATTACTTCAGTGTTTTTTTTTTTATTTGTCCTTGTACAAAAAGCACACCACCAAAGATAAGAAAAGCTGCGTGCGTTCAGTGTCCAAATAAAGGTTACTGAACAAAAAGTGTTGCGGTCGCGAGTGTCCTGACGGTGCTGCGTGTTTATGTTCACTTCAGGTTCTCTCGGAGGAGCGCCAGAAGGGAGGCGTCTTCCTGGGTATCGGCTCTTTGTTCCAGCTGTCAGAAAACAGGCAGAAATTGCACCGCTTCATCTCACAGTACCTCTACAATTAATGTGTTTAACTCAGCAGTGTGACTCGAGGCCTCGACACAGCTTTGTTTTGTTGCAGAGTCTGACCTCATCTTCTGTTCGTGTCAGAGAAACTTGTGTTCAGTCATGCTGAGCCAGGATGCTCGTGCCTTTAGGTTAATTGCGTTTTGATTTTTCAGTGATGAGACATTGATTTTAAGTTTATCTTTAGTAATAGCATTAGCATAAAGCCACAGGGGACGAGGATTATGAAGTCCCTGTAATCAGTTGTGAGGACTCACTGTAGGATGATGATGCTCAGTGCAGCTTGTGTTTCGACCATGTTTATGTTGTGATGAAGGCTGCAGAAGTTTAGTTTGTTACATTTGGAAATGTTTTAGTTCTTTTTTCTGGTTTTTCACAAATTGATTCGTTCAAATAAATAAACGTTATTTCATCATAAATCCAGCACATACGCAGAGTGGGTTTCACGTTCACAAACTAAACTCTTTTACAGCAGTATATTATAATATTCCCATTCCTATAGATTTATTCCTAACAGCTCATCATTCTGGGTTGCTCTCCTGAATGTAGAGCTCTCTGTGCTGACTCAGACCTCAGGAGAGTCTGTCTGTTCCATGTAGACCTTTTGACACCAAGACGCAGAGACAAATCGATGCCTCGCTTTGAACGGGGCAGAGCTTTTTCTGGCAGGCGTTAGTATTTTGGAGTTCACAGCTGACTGTTTGTGCAGTCAAGAGGCGGAGCGGCTGTTTTTTTTTTTCTTTTTTACCCTCCTAAACCGAGCACTCATCAAAGCTGCGGTTCATCAGCTCTCACTGACTGTGAAACTCTATTGCCACCCAGTGTTAAACTGACGATACTGTTGCGTCCTAAATAGTAGTCACACACGCCCTTTGCTATAGCGGGGTCCCGAATCCATACTACACACTACTGCTAAGCAGGTTTGAGTGTGTGTGTTCAGTGGAAAAGCGATGTGGACATTATTCTCCAACAATAGAGGAGCTGCTCACAGCTGGAAAGAATTCATGGTTTAGTTTGTGATGGTGATGAAACGGCTTGAAGAACACCTTAAAAACAAATAATAAGTCTGTTTCTTTTGATTAATTGGCCGTGGCAGTTTATAGTCTCAGTTTGATCAAATGACTGAAGAATCGTGTATAAAACTGCGAAGCATATTGATTTCTTGTAAAAACACTACACTCTAAATATTTGTTTACGCTGCTCACAGGCAGTACGTTGTATGGTATTGAGACACAGCTGAAGAAAAGGTAGATGCAGCATCACAACATCATAACCTTCACTGCATTAGTTTTATCTTAGCGTGCTGATTAAAGTGACAACTGAGTATATTTCTATAATTTGCCAGAAGAGCGTCCTGCACAGAAAATTTTCTTGAAAGATTTATGATATAAATGAACTTCATATTCAATTGTTGCTGTGAATACATCGGTCTTGACTGATTTTAAATTCTTTCATATTTACAAAAAAACCCAATTGGTGGTTTGATGCCCAGTGTCCCTGAGCAAGAAGCTGAACCCCAAATTACTCCCAATGTACAACATCATTTGAGAAAACTGAAAGCTGCTTTGGAAAAAATAATTTTCCAAATTAATGTAACGTAATCCCTAATTTTGTAAGTAATAATTTTTAACACAATCAAGCGACTCAGTGGGCAGACATAATTACCAGGCTCAACACGTCACCTCATCACAGTATTGAAAAATGTAAATGGGTCTGTTCAGTCCTGGGGTTTCCCTAAAGCTCGTCTTCATCCGTGAAAAAATTCAACTTCAGCGAATTGAGCAAAAATGAAGCGAGCAGGTAGACGAGTCAAAACCCAGATCGAAGTAATTATGAAGAATTTTCTCGCAGGCAAAGCAAGCGACAAATATTGAGGACAGCATATTTTTAATTAAATTGAATTTTTCCCCATCACTAGAAATCTGCTTTCTTTTTATGAGAAAGTTTGCTGTTTGAAAGTTAGTAGAAAAGTTTTATGCCTGATTTATCATCCTGAATATTAAATATAATTAGAAATACTTTTTTGTTTTTCACACTGAAATAAGTGCGGAGGTTCACAGTGTCTGTTGTGTAGCATGAGTGCGTGACTGTTGATAGAGGGTATTTTTACAGCTGGTGATGACTGTGACTCAGTAACTGGCTGAGCTGCAAACACCATGTTGACTCATGTAATTACATTGTACACATCCACATAGTAAAAAATAACACGTTTTCCTTCCACGCAGTTAGTGAAGTATCATGACTAAAACATTCATCAGGAAACATACACTTATTACACATCTGCACACAATCAAAAGTAAAAGCCGGAAAAGTAAAAAAAAAAAAAAAAAAAAAAAAATGATTATGAAACATTAACTGGAAATAGTAATTCATTGTGTGAAGCAGGCGATCAGAAGTGCAGTTTGTTTAACGGCTGACATTCCTCCATGGATTGTTGCTGTTTTCAGCAGTTTGTCTTGGGCGTTAGACCACTCTGTTGACTATAGAGCCTAACTGGTCTATCTGGCACTCCACCACGTCTCCTTTCTGAAATGAAAAAACAGTTAAACACCCCGTTAAAATACTCCTTTAATATCTATTAAGATTGTGTTTTGGATGAAGTGAAAGTAAAACCGGAGCTACAGACACATGAATGTGAGCAAATCAGCTCTATAATTTTTAATGTTAATTAGTTTCATCCATGAAATCACCTTGAGAAAGACGGGTGGCGTCCTGAATACACCCACGCCTGGAGGGGTGCCTGTCAGGAACACATCTCCTGGAGATAATGTCACAAACCTGACAGAGGAGAAACAAAAACACACACAGTGGAGGCTCAGACTCAGGAGCAGGAAAGAGACAGAGTGATATACATTAGCATAAAGATTCGAGGACTTGCTATCGAATGTGGAAAGAATGGCGTTGTCACCAGTGAGTCAGGGCAGAAAGCAAGAGGCTTTTCCATCCAAGAATCTCAGATCAGATCAGTGAACGCCCCATTTGGCCGGAAAGCTTTAGGGTAAAAGGGTGCCAGCCATGGCGGATAAGTCTTTGCTGAATCATGTAATTTCAGCTTCAAGTCAGTCACGAAACAGAGCCCATTTGCTCGCACAGTCCCCTTTTTCTTGGATTCATTTTCTGTCACAATTCAAATTGCATTATTTCTTAAATGGAAACTGCACTCTCAGCACGAGTTACTGAGGCGGAAAAATGTAAAAGCTCTGTATTTATTATGTAAATCTGTTCTTAAAACATGCAGTGCCTCTGTAGAGTTCTCATGCACAGACACCATCATCATGAGCAGTGACGGTGAGCGGACATACTTGGAGACCCAGGCGACCAGCGCGGCTGTCTTGAAGATCATCTGATCAGTGTTGCTGCTCTGGACTGTGTCTCCGTTGACCAGGCAGCGGATGCCCAGGTTGTGAGGGTCTGGAGGGGGAATGATACAAAAAGCAGGACAGCTGATATTCCTGTTTGTGGCTGTAGACCTGGACTTATTACATGACGACCCCTCAAGAAGGTGAATGGACATAGTCACACATGAAAATAGAAGAAACAGAAATAAAGTACCCAGTAATGTGCAAATATATGACAATAAAGAAGAAAAGAACACTCTGCCATAGTAACCTAAAAGGAGCTGTTATTTAAACAATTTGATTATTTGATATACATTGTGTTGAATAATTTTTCAAGTTTAGCGGTGCTTGGATTAATGCTGTAAGATCATTTAATTAATCTGTTGTCACTTATTGGACCAAGAACATATTCATTTTCTTGTCCTTAAACACTCACTTGTTTCTGTGACTTCACCAAACTCCCTCAGCTGCACAGACTTGGCTGCTTTCACTTTACAGAAACGTACAAAAATACAATAAAGGATTTCCCACTGTGATGCTACACGTAGAGAAATATTACAGCCTACAGTCGGTGATGCTCCACTGTCTGGTGTTGTAACAGGATGATACTGGACTGACCTGCATTCAGACCTGAAATGTATAAATTACTGGGCGGAAATACGCCAAAGAAATCATAAAATCTAAAGCCATTATGACGATATGGTGAATAGAATATTAATTTAGTTTGGTATATTTACTTTTAATTAAATCAATTTCTGTAACATATGTAAAGCCACTGTGAGGAAAGGCAGAGAATCTGTGCATGATTCAGCAACAACCATTTGTGAATTTCATTTGTAACCAAGATAAAATTCGTTTTTTTTCTCCAAAATAAAAAATCCAATCTTAAACAGTCTGTAGTTATTAAACTGAGGGTTATTATTGACGTCATCATGCAAGTCCTGAAGAGCCACATCTTTGAGACGGTGTTAACTTGAAATTGAAAGTATTCTGAATTGATATCTCCGTGACTGTGCCACAAATATAATAGCCCACATTCACCAAGAATATTTTTAACCGTAGAAATCCATTTCGACTGATATCCACCATTATCATTCAGTTGTGTTTCCCCTGCTGCTCCAATCAGCTAAAGAAAGCAACACTTCTCACTGAATTGCAGCTTGTTAACTGAGCGAGGCTGCTGACGGACAAATCACAGATAACTGCAGGATTCACCAGACTGCCTTTAATTTCCCCTCTCTGTCTCGCTCTCCCCGCTGTGGTTTCTTGTTCCCTCTCACCGTTCACAGCGTCGGTGGTTACTAAGGCAGGGCCGAGAGGACAGAAGCTGTCAAACGTTTTTCCCAGCAGCCACTGCTTCCCGTTGCGCTTCATCTGCCAGTCACGCGCGCTCACGTCATTGGCCACAGTGAAGCCAGCAACATAGGAGAGAGCGTCTTCCTCCTGAACAACAAGAGGAGTGGAAATGGAGTCTGAGTAGATGCTTCGTCGCAATATCAAAGCATCACAGACATCAGAGCTGAAGTTGTTTTTCTCACCTTGATGTGTTTTCCTCGCCGTCCAATCACAAAGGCCAGCTCCACCTCCCAGTCCACTTCCTTCAGACACACACACAAGACCAAGATGAAGCAAACAGAACATGAAAAAGAGCCAAAGCTGTGTCCCAAATCCAAACTACACACTTAAAAGGTTTTTAGTGTGTTCACAAAAGCAGAAAGATACTCACAACAGTCAGTATGCATTTAAAAAAATGCTTGATTTTTGCTGTTGATTATTGTTCCTTATTGATATTCAATACCACACATGCTGTATCTTCTCCCATTAGTATAAACACTAAAGTATGATTCTTGGTCAATTAAATATAAAAACTGTGTCCTGTACTGTATGCAGTACAATTAGTATGTGGTAATGATGGTGACACGTCTTGATAGTGTCTTATAGTGCTCATCCTTTTCTATAAGGAAAAAAAATCTTGCACAAAAAATGGGATTTATTATGAATATATCTCAGTAATTTTCTTACACAAATTTGACTTGACTCTTACTTCAATAAAATAAAAAAATAAGATGAAGTTCAATCTCAAACAACAGGCTAAATTTATTGTGTCTTGGTCAAATCTCTCAAAGTCTTCTATAACTTTACTATGACAACACTGATTCTTTTCATTTGCCCAGATATTACGATGCACAATTACATTCACACACTGTTAAAGCCGGAGTAAAAACTCTCAGGGTTTCTTTTGATCCCAGCTCAGTGTCAAATCTCTGTTTGAATGCTGCTGCATCCTGTTGAATTAACGAAGGAACACTGTAAAATGTAGAAACTTAAACCTTAAGATTTTTTTAAAAAGTCATCCATGCTTTCATTACATCACGGCAAATGTCCAAAACTTTGCAGCAAGGCTTTCATCAATCACGCATTTCACCAGTTCTATCGTCTCTCCACTGGCTCCCTGTTACTTATACAATTGATTTTAAAGTTTTACTCATGACATGAAAGATATTACATTAGACCTAAAAGAGTTGTTTGTATGTATTGTCTTCCCTCCCCCTTCGAAACACAGTTTGACCTTTTGGAAGTGACAACATTTCCTTCCTTGCTCTCACCTGGCTCTCTGGGGGCAGTGTAATGTCATCGTACGGCCCTGTGATGGCGCTGGGGAACTTGCTGAAGATGATCGGTTCTTTGGGGATCGGAGCGTTCTGCTCCAGGCAGTGGTCGCGGTAGTTCATACCCACACACACCACCTTCTCCGGGGCCAACACAGGAGACAGCAGACGGATGTCGGGTCGCTCCAACACACACTGACCGGACGCCAAGGCTCTGAGGAGGAGGATGACAACGATGTGTTAGAAAGATCGTGATGGTTTAGGACAGAAGTTGATTGAAGAGGGAGAAGAAGACGATGTTGTTGAAGGTCAAGTTGTAGGAACAAAGAGTCAAAGAAGTACATTTAGGAAGATGATGTTTCACAAAGAAGACGATTTTAACAAATAAGATTTATTTATCAAGAACAGGAAGTTGTTAATTAAGGAAGGGATGTGGATGTAGGAAAATGGTTTTGCTTGATTTAAGAAGTGATGGTGATATTTTACTATCAGCATGATTTAAAACGATAATCCAAGAAGATTATTATTTAGAAAGAGGATGGGGATTTAGAAAAAAAATGATCTAAGCAAGAAGGTTGTAGATTTAGGACATGACATTTATTTAGGAAAAACATGGTGATTTAAGAAGATTCTGGTAACCATGAACAGGATTTATAACAGAGATTATGTTGAGGGGGAGGAAGACAATGATCTGGAAGCAAGAGAGAGTATAATGAGGGAAGATGATGATTGATGAGGATCATTTAGAAAGAAAAGACTGATGTGTGAAACCTCTGTGCACACTCCAGACCCTTGTCTCCCAGCTCCAGCAGCTCTCTCATGGTTGAGGGCATGGAGGGGTCAAACGCCTTCAGATCCACCACACCCAGCCCTTCGCCTTGCTCCACTCCCACTCTGATGCCTCCGTCACCATGGCGATGAAACTGCACCAGACGCATGGCTGCACCGCTCAGGCCTCGGCTCTGTGGGGTCGTGGTTTGGCTTAGACAGAGTAAACTCCTGAAGATGCGAGAGGAGCGAAGAGGAAGTCTCATCTAATGAGGACAAAATAAATGAAAGTAATGAAGAAGACAGAAAGCAGGTGATGACAGGTGACAGACAAGCAGACACAAAATAGAGGTGAAACAAAAAGCAAATGAGAGTTCTTTCTCTGAGGGCGTCTTAAAGACTGATTTTCTTGTTTGTTAGATGTCATCAAATATTGTGAAGTCAAACTTCACACAGCCTCACATTTAAGATGCTGGAGCTGGATAAAGTTTTGCAGTTTTATAAATAAATTAGTTTGATTGATTATCAAAAAATGTTCTGTTTCAATTTATTATTATTATAATTTCTGCACTGGTCCTGCTGTCACATTATTGACCTGTCCATGTCTTGGCTTTTCTTTGAACAAAAACTCCATTGTTAACTTCATTGTGAAAATGTCTGTTATTTCAAAGGTTTACTGGGAAAATCATTGTCTAAAGGAAAAGTGTGGAACTTGCAGAAGTCATAAAATCACGAGCCAAGTGAGAACAAAGTCATAATGTGAACTGTGAACTGTTTTATGTCCTAAAGTAGTTTAGGAAGAAGCTGCGAAAATGAGACAAGTACCCATTATGTCAGCAAGTCTTCCACACAATGTACAATTATCATTGGCTATCGCTTGATTACAGAGCTGTAAATCATGAGCTCGATAAGAAAAGCATGAACACGGTAGCTGGTAACTGCCTACCTGCAGCTCGAGCTGTAGCTTTGTAGCAATGACTTATCTCAGTAAAATGGCATTTCAGGGTTAGGGTTACTTCTGAATGACTGTGACGGCTGCCACTTTTCTCCTGCCCTTTGCACTGTCTCTAGTTAAAACTCACCTCTCCGGTTCTGCACAGAATTCATTACTTTTAACTGCTTCCGGTTTGTGTTTGTAGTCCACGAGGTCAGACCTGTCAGAAACGAGACAAATTACTGAACCGACACAAATGGCAAAGCGTGTTCGTGATATTTATTATATTATGTTTAACAATGCATAATACGTTCCTCTTAATGCGGCTTTTTATGTTTTTAATCAGTTTAAGAAACTACAATTCCCGAGTGTAGCCTTTAAGGAGCCTTAAAATGCAGTGGGAATTTTAGCAAGGTACAAGTACCTCAAAACTGTACTTAAGTATAGTACTTGAGTAAATGTATTTTGTTGCTTTGCTCTACTGCTAATTGATGTTATTTGAGACAAAAAGCCCCTTAAATCATAGTAAAGTAGCATTTTACGGCTAGGATGTTTCGTATTAACGAGCTAGGATAAGGCCGCGAAGGCAACACGAGTGCAACTTAACGGATCATGTGATCAACCGGGGAAGAGTGTAGGGCAGGATCCGTAGTCCCCGGGTCTCTGATTGCCTCTTTCACCCCGAAGACAGCGGAGCAGGAGAAGCAGAAGCAAAATGTGCACCAGGTGAGACAAACGGCTGTTTGTATTTTTAAACGGTTTTCGTGTTGCCTTCACGGGTTTCTAACGTGCTGCTTTACGTTTGCATGAAACATCAGACAAAGAGACTCAGAGAAGGTTTTTATTTTATGTTAATACGCTACTTTAAGCCACAGCTCTATAATGTACGCGGCCGCTGGTTTAATTTAGTCATTTGATTTATCTGTGATCGTGATTCATTTGTTTATTCAATCACAGCTTAAAGCGGAAACATCTGATCCTCTCATATTGCTACAGAAGTGGATTCATTTTCCATTAAAAGGGCCCACACAGCCATCTTTTTGCTCATGTTTCACTTCCAATATTACTATATTTCCTTATATTCACAGGTGTCATATGATCCCGAAAATGTCTGACGAGTGTAAGAAAATCTGTTATAAACAGAAATTCTTTAAGTGAAGAGAAGTAAATATAAACCATGCAGGAAATAGACAAATCAGCCTTTCTTCAAATGTTCACGCACTGTTACGTTTTATTTCATGAACTTAAGTTAAAAAATGATAATAAAACAGTAAGTGTGACATGTACTGAAAGGTTGGGCACCAATTTAAGCAGGATTGGATTGGATTGTTGCACAGGACACATTGCACAGATAAAGGGGAGAATGGACCCGATTATACTCTGGATGCAAATGTCCTGCAGTTAGTTAAGACACCAAAACTGAAATCACGCAACATGGCAATGATCCAAAACATAGTTCAAAATCAACATTGAAAATCTTTGGGTGGATTGGCGATCTGCTGAACAGATGAAAATTCCTGTTTCAACAATAGAAAAAATGTGGCACACTTGGCACAAAGTCTTCATTGTTGCTGCAGTGAAACAAGAAGTGAACCTGTCACAGCTGAAATTAAATCAGATCTCAAAGGTCTTGCTGGATTCCACACTTAATCCACTTTGTTATCTTTAACCTGCATTATAAAAACTGGCTGAGTCCTATTGCATCACCGTCTGAGATAGCGTATCTGTGTCAGGCAGTGCTGCCATTGCATATAGTGAAGGAAATGACGTGTTCTTTTTGTGTGTTTCTCTCTCCAGTGTCCAGCCTGTCGAATGGACCGCCAACCTCAAGAACCAGAAGTGAGTATACCAGGAAAAATGCTGTGTTTCCTCTTTCTCTGACAGAGATCTTAACAGACAGTTAGCATCAGATGACTAACGCATTTTCCTTCTTTTTAGTTTCGATGGCGTCGTCTTGGTCACCCAGAGCCATGACACGTTGCCCTCTGAGCTCGAGTGCCTGAAGGCTCCTCTGCAGGACTACAGCTCTGTGAGTATCTGTTCTCCCACCACCTGCAGCCAGTCAACCCCAAAAACCTACAAAAGATTTATTTAATCTCACCTGCTCTTCCTTTGTCTCTTTTACACCCACTAAACTGACATGCACTCACACACCAAACACCGATTACATCTAGAAATGCACTGTCAAGAATAACACAATATGTTCTCATGTAGGACGGAAAAATCCAGTATTGTCTTTGCATCTGTGCCGTTTCTTTATCTGTGCATTGGGCTGTAAATGTTATGTGTGGACTGTAGTTATTTGTTTTAAATGTTCAAGTTAGGAACACGTGATGTGTCAAATGTCTAGAGTGTGGAAATTAAGTTATTAGAACTCAATAACAAAGTTTTTTTCAGTCCAAGTGTAATTTAGATAAGATAACTGCTGTTTAGTGGGATAAAGAAACGCTTTTATGTTCTTGCAATATGGGTATTAATCAGATGTGTCCCAGTCTAACCCAATGTTAACTTGGATTACAGTCAGACATGCCACCTATCCACTAAAGCATTGGTCATAGGAAAGCAGAAAAAAAAGATTTGCTACATAAAATTTATGTTTTTATTCTTCAGATATTCCTCCACTGGGTGATTTCACCTGTCAGGCCTCAGCTGTGTCATATAATGTGCAACCAGTAACAAGAGATCACAAACAGACACGGCTTCAGTTAAGGAGTTCAGCTAATCATAAGCCACTGCTCAAGCAGTCTTGTGCTACCACTGTAAACAAAGATGGACAGTGAAGAAGAGATCACTAAGTTTCTATTCTCTCGGGTGTTGTTCTGCTTCCAAATCTCAAAACGAGAGGTGGTATAACATGTGGTTGTGTTTTCTTGTGTGCTGTTACTTTACTTCCAGGTGGACAGCGGTTTGGGGGAGGAGGTGGTGCTCATCAAGGTCCCTGGTCTCCCTGGTAACCGCCTGGTGTTTGCCTCCACCGGCCCTGTAAACCGTGACTACGATGACATCAGGCGCTTCAGTGATGCAGCAGTCAACGGCATCAAACGGTCAGTGAATGGAGGTTTTTCCCTCCTTAGTGTCTCATGATGCTGGTTTATCTCCACAGCTATATCTTAACTCCCTTAATGGCCTCCAATTTGTAGATAATTGGTTTGTAATAATTGGTTTAGTAATCCAGGCTGCGATTTGAATGTTTTATAATTTGGAGAAATGATTTATCAGCTCAAATGTTTTAGAAAAAGTGGAAATTAAATAAATTTCACATCAAACTATGTAGTTTCTGGAAATGATGATAGACGAGTAAACGGTGACTATTTTTGAAAGACTCTTCTCAGAATCTTATCCATGAATCAGACTAAAAGGGGAAATAACAAGTAAATGTTTGAAATTTGTGCTTAACTACAATAACAATTATAGGAATAATTTAAAAATAGATTATTTTTCTGTTGTTCGACGAATCAATTATTATTTACTTAGGAGTTATGTATGTGCATCTGTTTGTTCTAGATATTATATTTTACTCAGATATTTCTAAAGAATAAAGAAAGTAGTTTGTGGTCGTTTTATTAATCAGACCTATAGATCTGCTATTCTTAATGTACCCCAAGTTTCTTTCCTGTCTTACTCATCCGTGTGTCGCTCCAGGGCCTTGAAAGCTGGCATGCAGCGCCCCCTGTTGGTCTGCCCTCCACACAAGGACTATAAGAACAGCACCTTGGTGGCTGCCCTCGGGGCCCTTCAGGCTCTCTACATGGTGAGAAAAAAACTGAACAACTCCTCGTCATCCGGAGCTGATAGAAGCAATGTTCACACTTGGTTCTTGTTTACCAGTCATGAGAAGTGCCACTTTGCCAGTTTGAATGATGTGGGCAGTGACTAGTCTATGGAAAGTCTATGGAAATCACTCACTTTTTACATTCTGTCTTTTCCATAACAGCCCCTTGAAGTGAGGGAGGGGAATGTGAAACCCACTGACTTCAAGGTGTGTGTTCTGGGGCTGTGGGCTGCACAGGAGGCTCAAGGACGGAGGCTGGTGGAGCTAGCTGATGCTCTGGAGAGCGGGAGGTGACTCACAATACCTGATCTCATTTCCTGCAGAGATTTTATCACATCATGTCATTCACTAACTCCCCCCCCCCCCCCCCCCCCCAGAGTGGCGTGTCGTGACATCGGTGGCTCCGACCCCGAGCGTATGGCTGCTCCTCGCGCGGCTGATTACGTCCAGGCTCTCTTCAAGGACAGCCCCGTGCAGGTAGTAAGAAATATTAAACCATATGATACTCCATATTTTATTTGTGGGAGAAAGTCAACAGTCTTATATTTTTCCTCCTAAGAAAAAAAAAAAATGTGTAGAAATAATTTTCAGTCACCGTCCAGAACAACTGTGTGGGTGTTTGGTTCTTCACTGGCACTTTGAGCAACATTTTAAGAACGTGCCTGTGTTTATTCACCTGCAGGTGGAAGTGGTGAGCAACCTGAAGACTCTGGAGAAAGAGTATCCCTGTCTGGCTGCAGTCAACCGCTGCGCCAACAGTAAGAGAACAGATTTAGTTTTCATCACATATTAACAAAACTCTGGACACAGATTTACCTAACTGTTTTTAAAGATGTTTGCATACTCATTCATAGTTTCCTCCTCGTACAGGTGTACCGCGTCATCAGGCCAGAGTCATCAGGCTGAAGTACTGTGGAGACGGGCCGATCCAGAAGACACTCATGTTGGTGGGAAAGGTGAGAGGGAACTGTCGGACTTCTGTCTGTGAACCACCAAAACATTGAAGGAAAGCTTGACTCTGGAAATAAATATCAAGTCATATATTCACCAAAGTGTCCTTTTTAAAACACAAGATAATTTCAGGACAAAATCCCCAAAAGAACGTTGATCAAACATCAGCAGATACTCTACGTCACTCTAGGTGATTTGTTGCCATTAAACTTTAGTTTTCGGACATGTACCGCATCTGTTGAAAACACTTAAACTATGTTGCGCAAGCTACAGTACATGGAGAAAGCTGCTATTAAGTGTTTTTCTGGAGCTGTAAGTGATGGCTTCATCCACCTATAGTTTAGGGAAAGGTTGGGATTGAACGTTGGTGGTGAACTTGCTGCATGTTTGGTGATTGATTGAAGTTTACCTTGATATCAGTGAGTGATATCATGCCAGATACCAAATGTGTAGTGTGGTGTATCTATCTATATCTATATATCTAGAACAAACAGATGCAAATAATAATTTATTCATTGAACAACAGAAAAATAATCTATTTTTAAACAATTCTTATAATTGTAATAGTCGTTAAGCTCAAATTTCAAACATTTACTGGTTCCAGTTTCTTTAAATGTGAAGACTTTACACTCTTGACACTCTAACCCTTTAGGGTTTTCATTTGTTGATAGGACAAACAAGACATTTGAACGAGTCACTTTGGGATGAGTAAAACTATAAAGTGCATATTTTAATTAGCATGTACTGTATCTTTATGTGACTGAATTCTCAGTGAATAGAGGTTGGATCTTATGTTGTGTTTCCAGGGCATCACCTACGACACTGGAGGAGCTGACATCAAGGCCGGTGGATTCATGGCTGGGATGCACAGGGACAAGTGCGGAGCTGCTGCCGTAGCTGGCTTCTTCCAGGTGAGTGACCTGAATAACAAACCCTCAGGGAGATAGAGAAGCTGATCTCTGGGTTTGGCTCAGTGATTTCAAAATAAAAATCTGCCCTTCAGGACTTGTGCCTCTCGGTCAGGAATCAACCGCAGGTATCCAGGTTACACCTGAGCTTCAGTGACGTGTTTACAGCTCTGCCGCTTCAGTAATGTCCCTCTTGCCTTCTAGATTTTAGCTAAGCTGAAGCCGAAGCATCTGAAGGTTATTGGCTCGATGGCCATGGTGAGGAACAGTGTGGGTTCAGGTCAGTTTAATTCACGTTTTTCCATTATTTGTGTTTATGCTGGGTCTTTTTTTTTACTTCTCTCAGCGAGGCCTGTGTTACAGCTCTCTCTCCCTCAGCTGACTGTGCATGCGTGTATCTTCTCAGACTGCTACGTGGCCGATGAACTGGTGGTTTCCCGTGCGGGTCGTAGAGTGAGAGTGGGGAACACTGATGCCGAGGGACGTATGGTGATGGTCGACCTGCTCTGTGAGATGAAGGAGAAGGTCAGAACATCTCATTATAATTACTTCTTACAGTCCAACCCCTTTTCTGCACTTACATCCCTCCTCTTTTTTTTGTAACGACATTTTATTATGCTTCTCAACAATATCAACGATACACTACGTGAATTAAACACATGACTTAGATCCATTAAATATATGGTTTACATAGCACATGACATATTATAACCTACATCTTCCCACCTCCATGTGACATTTTAAACATATTTCTGTCAAACGTTGATTCATCCTGGAAATTCCGCTTCAAAAACTACCATATTTGTTTATATGTTGTTTCATCTATTTTAAGATGTCGTAGATATTCTGAACTTGAGTTACAAGCAAGGTGAAGCTCAGCCAATCCATGACCAAGAATAGTTTTCTTTCGTTTATTAAGGAGGTCCCTTGTCCTTCTGATCGTGTCATCTGTTTCTGCAGGCGGTATGTGAGACTTCTCCTGAGCTGTTTACTATCGCCACTCTGACTGGTCACGCCATCAGAGCCATGGGACCCAACTACTCTGTAAGTACCGTTCAAGCACAGACAATACTGCATTTTACTGAGAGATGTTGATATTTAAACATCAAAAAAGTTCAAATAATCCACTGCTGTAGAGTTGAGTTTAGTATTTCTCGCTGTAGATCATCATGGATAATGGGCCGGCCCACCGCAGCGGGAATGCTGCTCAGTGGCAGAAAGGTAAGAAAAGAGTTCATTTTATTGTGAAAGTTCATATATCGTCTTGGAAACTAAATAGTGTTTAAATATATCAAGGTCCATTTTTTAGGAGTTGTCTCAGTTGTTGTAATAACTGACAACTGAGAAACCTCCATCTATTGAAGACTTTGAAATGTGGTAGAAAGCACTGGGAAAAGCCATTGAGTAATCCTTTAAATTAAAATTATTTTGTCAAACTACACGAAAAAAAAGTTACAAAGCAAAATGTGACTTGAATGGAAACACCTGTGTTCATTCATTTGAACCAGAATCCATCAATTGATTTTTTGATTGTTAGCAAACTTATTTAGGTTAATGACAAATTGATTATCAAATATTTGTTACTTCTTCTCCAATGCAAAGAGTTGCAAGCTGCTCTCTGTTTAATATCATTATAAACACAACCACTTTAAGACATACAGACTATTTGGTAATTTAGTATCTTGTATTGTTCATTGTTATAAATGTCACAGCTTTTGATTTTTGGAGAGGATTTTAATTAGAAATTATTAGCTGTTTGCCACTCTAATCTCTAAGACTATTGAAGTTGCATTCAAAGCAGACCACATGACACAGTATCAACACGTCAAAGCAGAGGTATGTATTTATACCTCAGCAAAATTGACCATTGACCAAAGAGCGGTGTCACTCTCTCAGCTCTGCCTCCATGTTTAAAGACAGACCTGTAGACTCTGTTTAATAGTGGTTCATTTTTATAATAAAACTATTATTGAATAAAATATTCATAATGGCAGCAGTGAGATGACTCGTACCGTTTCATCATGTTCTTGGATTTAATCCCTCCTTACACATGCAGTACCACGGGCTGCCCAGCAGATTTCACCATTGTGACTGTATCAAATAATACACTGTCTCAATCCCAGCACAATTTGCTTCATAGACAGATTTCTCTTCCCCATCATTAACTAACACATGGTCTTTGCTCCACTTTCGTGCAGCTGGAGAGGTGTTGGGCGACGTGTTTGAGGTGTCCAGCATCCGGCGAGAGGACTACGAGTTCCACAAGGGCAAGTCTGAATACGAGGACATCCTGCAGTCCAACAACCTGCCGTCCTCAGCTACACCTCGAGGACATCAGGCCCCTGCAGCTTTCCTCATCATGGCCTCAGGGCTTGACAAGGTGCTCACACGTTCTCCGAATAAATTTTTATTCATCTGCAAATATGCAAAATATAATATGGAAGAAGTGCAGTGATTAACTTGTGTTATTTTCATTTCTGAATTTCCATCGCAGCACGGTGTGGACTCGAACGCACCTCTGCCGTACTCCCACATTGACATCGCTGGGTCCAGTGGTCCTTTCCCCGGTGTCCCAACAGGAGCCCCCATCCTCGCCATGGCAACCAACTACATCATGCCTGGTGGTCTCTAAATAGATTCCACAAGTATAAAAAGACTGCGGCATCTGCACTTAAAAACACAAATTTGTAACCGTCCAAATATAAACGAAATCCCTGCCACAACATGTAATGCAAAATGTACAATTTTTCATGTCTGATGTACCCCAATACCTCGGGTTTTTTTTCTGGAAGAATTTTCTCTATTTTGTAAAATCTTGTGACATTCGTCTCATCTGTGTCGCCCTGTTCCCAAGTGGCCTGAATCCATATATACTCAGGGGTTAAAAGGCAGTACTAAAATATCATCCTTTTTAATGTGCATCTGTATGTGTGTGACAAACCAGCGACGTGGTTGTGTGATCAATGACGCTGTGTGCCAGTCTAACCAAGTACTAATCACTCATCAATAAAACAAACAAATCAGAGCTCATTGTGTTCTTTCCGTATAACCTATTTTATACATTTTGAAGTACTTGTATCTCAATTGAGAATTTCCACTAACTACAAATGCCAGTTTATACTTCTCCTCCACTGCATTTAACATGGAAATTGTACTTTTCACTCCAATACATTTATCTGACAGTTGTAATCATTAGTTACTTTGCTAATTAAAAGTTGACATATAAAACATTCTGAAGCAGTAAGAAATAGCTCGACCTTGACCAACTATATTGAGGGATTCTGCAGATTTTGTAAAGTTAAATTCAAGATTTTTAAAGACTTTTTTTTATTCTACATAGAAAACAATTCATTATGATGTTTCATGATACTTAATGGAGAAATGGAGGCAGCAGGTGTGAAAAAGTTTTCTATTTTGCAGGCCTCACTCACGTTGCAAGAGTTCAGGTCATAAAGACCTTCAGTGTTATACAATGGTTTACTATTTAGCCATTATTATGACTGATAGTGGCCATAAGGAGACACTTCTATACTCTGTTGCTAGGGTAACCAAGGTTTTATAAATAAGGATGTAGAGAAAGACATAAACTTAGAGAATACTGCCCAAATCCAGCTCTAGACAAGGATGAGCTAATTAGGGGAAAGGACAAGACACATGTATTAATTAGGTAAGAGCATTTGAGAATGGTCAGGTTGGATTGACCAGTTTGGGGTAAGATACGGAAAAGTGTTGCAACTTTATATATGTATATATACACCCTATCACACAAAACATCTTCAGGAAATGGTGTGGCACTACTCTGGTTCATTTGTTGTCTTCTGAACTGCCAGTGATAGTCTTTTTATCACAGCAGGGGCCCCATAGAGGTTAATCTGGCTGTGCTTCCACCACTGCCTGTCAGACATGATTGCCAATTATTGTCAGCCTTATCTTGGATCAGTTTCATAGCTCATTTAAAAAGGAAACATGTTATTTTCTAATAATTTCTTGTAAGTTTTCTGTAAAGAACCAAGTAGTTTGGTAGGCTCATTAGCCTACAGGAAAATTAGAGACAAAGTTCTGAGAGTGTTATTTTTGTCATTTGTAGGACAGTTCAGATTCAGAATCAGATTGTTTAATAGCCAAGGACGGGGAATTTTTGTTCAGTACACTGTGTTACACTCTGCAGCACAGATACATGTATAGACAGACAAGTGCGCGCATTATCATACAGACAGCAGGCAATCAGGGTAAAGCATGTCAGTTGAGTTAGACTGTATTAGTTTTAGCTTATAAACTGCCAACTAAATGTATATCAATATGAATTATTGTTATAAACAGGACTTATTACACAAAGGTCAATCAATAATTGTAGGCGGTCCACACATTGAATTGCATTTAATGAGTGACGAGTTTGAGGGTCTATATATGTAGGTAGTAACACCTTGAAAAAATATAAATATACATGTATTTTGGTGAAATTGAGTCAAACACAATTTCCACGGTTTACACAATTGTCCTCTCCAACATGGCTGGAATCAATGTCCATTCGTTTTAGCGGTCGGGAGGCAGGAACAAGTAGGCGGAAGTGACGCAGTGACGCCGAATCATTAAAACCCGACGTTAGCGCGCGCTTGCAGCTCAAACCTTGCCTCTGCAGTGAGAGTGGTGTCTGCGTGCTGCACTTCTGTCAGCTAACAACACACAAAGGCTGAACTTTTTGGGGGACTCTCTCAAACACACTCGGTGATAACTTCGAGTTACAGCCTCCAATTTGACGGAGTAACGCTAAAGGCGACAAGAAACTCTTCTTTTGAAACCTACGCACACGAAAAAAAAAAACTCCACTGCAACCATGTTTGAGGCTCGCCTGGTCCAGGGATCCATCCTGAAGAAGGTGCTGGAGGCTCTGAAGGATCTGATCACAGAAGCCTGCTGGGATGTCAGCTCGTCCGGCATCTCCCTGCAGAGCATGGACTCCTCTCACGTCTCCCTCGTACAGCTCACCCTGCGGCACGATGGCTTCGACTCGTACCGGTGCGACAGAAACCTCGCCATGGGAGTCAACCTCAGCAGGTGGAGCAAACATTACCTACAGCTCTTTTTAGTCAGAAAACAAATCATGTTTCACGGTCTTTGACACCATTCTGTTGTGGTTTTAGGTTGTAGGCGCGTATAGAGCTAAAGTATCTGCTGACTAATAGCTAGTTTGACAGGTCGAGGTTGCCAAAGTTTCGCCACTACTAAACTACTAAACACTACTAAAATCGATAGAAAAGTTTGGTTTTGTGAGCCACTTTTATGCACAATGCAAACCGCTAATCTTGCACACGGTTAAACGATTATTTCGGTATCTTTTTTAGCTGAAACTAATGGTCTGTGTCTAATATCTGAAGCTCACAAAGAAGGTAGCCATCTTGGCAGAGTTGCCCGGGCATGTCTCTGTTGGGCACTGAGCTGTCATCCATAACTCTTTACTGCCAGCTCTCAAATAGACGCGTTTACAAATGTGTAATTTACTAATAGATCGATTGGTTTAACTAACAGCTTTTTGTCTTGTGTTGAAATTACGTTTGGCGCAGTTTCGGGGGAAACGTCGGCTACATTGTGATTACGTAGCGACGTCATTTGAGCGCCAAATTCTCTGGTTGAGGGTTGGCGGGAATAGATTTTTAACCCGGGAACTTCCACTTCCGCCTGTGCTTCACCACTTTCTGTCAGTGTTACATTACACCGGTTTACTGGATATATCTTTTAGTTAAAATATTTTGGCGTCCATCAAATGTTTTTATATGTGACGTAAAAAATTAGGTTATAAATAGAGTTGAAATGATGAATCGATTATTTAATCGACAGATAATTAACCTGCAGTTTTTTTTTTGGACACAATGCAAAATTCAGTATTCTGATTCCAGCCTCTCAAATTATACCTTTGCAAAGTATGGCTGCAACTAACGACTGTTTCTATTATAAAGTAATCTGCCAAGAAGAAAGAAAATATTCTTTCTTCCCTTCAAAAATGCATAATTTCTTCATATTTGAGAAGGTGGAACTTTCCAATTTTTTACATTTTTACTTTGAAAATGTCTGAACATCTGTTTGGTTATCAAAATTAGTCATCCAGCTTTATCATAAACTAAATAGTCTTTAATACTTGGACTTTTGGGCAAATAAAAATTAATTAATCAGTAGATTAATCAACAATGAAAATCAACCCTGCATGCTTTTCTTAAACATAAAAATTTGTAAACTTGCTCTTATGTTCACAAAACTCATTTACATGTTCAGTGTATTTTCTCGCAAAAAAATCCAAACTAGATTTAGAATAAGAGGTTTATGTGAGCAAGGACACTGAAATGCAAACAGTTGGACATGAGTTATTTTTATGATTGATGTATGAATGTGAGGAATGCCCATCACAAGAATTTGTAGCTGTATAAACAGAAAAGTAGCACATACTCACATTTGAGAGGCTGGAAAAAGAATATCTTTTTCTTCAGGAAATTACTTTTATACAATTAATCAAGAATGTTAATTTTGTTGATTTGGCTAATCCTTCAAATGTTTTGTGGTATTCTGATTGCAATTCTCCTTGATAACATTTACTTTTATGCAGTTTGGAAGCTTTGTTTTTTCAGTATATAACATTTACTGCCTTTTTTAAAGCATTTTCTGTCCCTTGTGGTTTGTAACTCACCTTTTGACTTGTTTTGTCTCTCTTGTCAATCCCATCCAGTATGTCAAAAATCCTGAAGTGTGCAGGAAACGAGGACATCATCACCCTCAGAGCAGAAGACAATGCAGACACTCTCGCCCTTGTGTTTGAGACACTCAGTAGGTTTTTGACTTATTAACAATACAGCCGCATGACATCAACTTGACAGATGTTGCTTAGCTACGTTTCTTCAACATTCATGCCTCATTTATCTCTCTTCACTCTTACAGATCAGGAGAAAGTCTCGGATTATGAGATGAAACTGATGGACCTGGATGTGGAGCAGCTGGGGATTCCAGTAAGTAATCTGTTGCCTGTCCTTGTCCTTTTTTTCTGTCCAACATGTTTTTCATGCACACTGTTCCTGACCTTTCCCCCAACTATCCGTCCCTCCAGGAGCAGGAGTACAGCTGTGTGGTGAAGATGCCCTCAGGGGAGTTTGCCCGTATCTGCCGTGACCTGTCCCAGATCGGTGACGCCGTCATGATCTCCTGCGCCAAGGACGGAGTCAAATTCTCTGCCTCAGGAGAGCTGGGAACAGGAAACATCAAGCTGTCCCAGACCAGCAATGTAGACAAAGAGGACGAGGCGGTGAGCATTAATATTAGATTGTGTTAAAATCAGAATAATTTGCACATAACGCTTAGGAGAGCCTGACTGAAAATGAGCAATCCAATCATATAGGCTGATATTATCTCCTCACAGGTGATTGATATGTGTAAGCTGGCAAGTAATAAGAAACTGTAGTATAGAGTTGTTTGATCATTTAGAAACAGTGGTGTCATTGCAAAGCTTGGCTATCAGAGAGCACTGACATGTTTGTTTTTTCAACTGTAAACATTTAGTTCTCACCAGTACGTCACAAATGTTAAGTAACCAAATTTAAGGGATCCTTTTTTATAAGAAATAATAAAATACCAGGAATAATATTAGATTTAAAGGTTATAAAAAACTGACGCGCATGTACCTCAAACCCAGGCCTGTTGGACTCAAGTCTCTCAAAATGTAATCAGTTGTAGTTTTTGATAACACTGCAAATGCTTGGGTCTTTTTTATTTTTTTAATTAATTACTTTTTAGATAAAATCTATTAAAAGCACAATCCACTTGCTGCTTAAAGCTTCTCAGACGCTGATGGTTTCTTCCCTTTCTCTACTATGTGTCATTAATTTAATACAATAAGATTTTTTTTTTTTTGCCTGTGATGACAGAACCACTTTTAGGACATCAACTTTTGCCAGTTTCAGATTTTTATATATGCTGATTAATTCAAACAAAAATATTCAAAATATTTATTGCTGCCTGTTTGGTTTTCTCCCCAGAATCAAGATTTAAGATCTTGACTTTAAAGCTGAAACTATTAATTGATGATTCAATTGACAGTAGATTAATCTACAAATATTTTTGCTAATCAGTGAAGGTTTTTTAGGGCAATGTGAATCATTCAGTTCCAGTGTTGGTAATATAAACATGTCAGGGTTTCTACAGTTGGTAGTCAAGCAGTACTAAAAGTAACATTATTAGACACCATGATAATGAGCAGTCCTCCTCCTCTACTTTTACTGTTGTGATGGCACAAAAGTTTTGACCGTTCCCCTTCGCTTTCTGATTTTAGGTTACTATTGAGATGAATGAACCCGTCCAGCTGATCTTTGCCCTCAACTACCTGAACTTCTTCACCAAGGCCACGCCACTGTCCAAGACAGTCACCCTCAGCATGTCTGCCGACATCCCCCTCGGTGAGTAAATCTATCCTTTTCTCAAATCGATCTTTTCATTTGGTTTCTCAACATGTTTGCAAAACTTTGTGTGGCCCTAACTTTGACGTTTTTCTTTCCTACAGTGGTGGAGTACAAGATTGCTGACATGGGACACATCAAATACTACTTGGCACCGAAGATCGACGAAGAGGCTTCCTAAGTTGTTTCTAAAAGCCCAAAAGGAAGAATAGAGAAAAGCAGGTGACTGGGACTTGTCCTGAGCGATTGAAGGGCTGAAGTGATCTCATGGTGGTGGATCATCACTCTGTTTGAGGTCTCTGATCTCCTCCTGTCTGAGACATTAACAGCAGGGAGGTTTAGTGTCAACTTTTTATAAACAGTCAGCTGTCAGCCGTATGAATGATACCATCTGTGTGATGTGATAAAGCTTCAGTGCTTTGACTCCGAGCAGGTGTTGAGAGCAGCTCGTCGTGCTCCTGACAGTCCCGCGTTAATTCAGCACTTGTTGACTCCACCTTTGTGTGTCTCTCTCTCTATTTTTGCCCATTTTGGGAAAGCCGATTTCAAGTATCCCATTCCTTGTTGTAGATAACACATTTGTAAATACTTTCTGTGGTTTTCGCACTGTCAGGTCAACCCCAAATGTTTTTGTATTCATTGATTCAGTCCAAAATAAATGATTCAAGTTGTTTCCGATATCCTGTTTGTGTTTCTGACATTTGTGGACAAAAGCTGCACATACAGTAGTTTTAGACTTAAGACATACTCACACTGGGCCTTCAAAGTGTGGAGTCCCTCCCCCTTGTTCTTGTCCCAAAGGTATTTAATGCCACTAGCATTACATCTGTGAAGGTGAATGTACTAAAACATAAATTATGCATTTTGCCTGTGAGCATTTGTTGAATGAAGCCTATCACTGATTAACACTGATTATACTCACATTTTTATGTATTTAATGTAACCCACCTGTTGACATAAAATTAGCCTTTTAGCCTTATAAAATATAAACATGAAGTAGTTGTGGTTTCTGAGTTGAGAACTGGTCTGTTGAGCATTAAAAGCCAATTCATAGACTTTTTTTCATAGACATTTTGGCTTGTCATAGTAAGAAAAACACAGTTGTTACTTATACTTCCAATATTATTCATGACTGTTGTATTTAAGTGTCCAAGTACGTCAGCATGCACAGTACCAGGAACTGAAGCAGCTGAGTGGAATTCAACCATCATTCATTTTAGTGTTTGCATGTGGTTTTCTTACCATGATGTAAAAAGGGCCCATAATGATAAAGGCCAAGTGTTTGTTTTCCTTATAGGCACTTTCAGAGATCATGTGTTTAGGTTTTGATTTTATTTCCAGTAGGCAGGTCACCACATCACTGTGGCAAGTGGCAGTAGTGGAAGAGGCAGAGCAGCAATACTCTGATAAAAGTAAAGGTCCTGGAGTCAAACTCGTAATTAAAGTACAGAAATAA
The DNA here is from genome assembly GCF_021018895.1 of Seriola aureovittata. Taxonomy (NCBI): domain Eukaryota; kingdom Metazoa; phylum Chordata; class Actinopteri; order Carangiformes; family Carangidae; genus Seriola; species Seriola aureovittata. Next base: position 24,008,290 of record NC_079368.1, read on the forward strand.
GAGCAAAATGTACTTCAAGTATCAAAGGAAGATGTACTTGTTATGCAGAAAAATGACCACTGTGACTGATATATGTTACATTATTAGATTGTTATTTCTGATGCATTCATGTACAGCGATTTACTGTTGCAGCAGAGGTTGCGAGATGAGTAATGGTAAAGGAAAGAAAAAACCTGCAACTACACAATTTGTACTTTTTCCCCAAATCTTTGAGTTCTTTGGGTCTCAAACTGTTACTTATTTTCATGTTCAGTACCTCCAGGTTGTACTTAAACACAGCACAGGAGTAAATGTCCTGAGATACCTTCTGATAAATGTTTTGAGATCCTTGCTGGAGACAGTTGCTGCAGCAGTAACCAGATGTGGCCAGTAGGTGGCACCATTTAGCTACATTTGTTTCTTCCATGGGTGAGAGCAAATTACAGCAACCTGACAGGTCCCATTTGGGGCATAATTTATTCCTCAACAAATTTATTCTTAATTTCCATTTGGCAGTTTTCACAAAAGGATGAAAGGTCTATTAAATGAAAATGGATGTGGTTTTATTTTGTGCTCCTGGATGGAAAGCACCCGTCAATCTCTCAACATCAAATTGATAATGTCTTTATACCTACACAACTATTATCCAGTGTCAAGGACGTTTCATTTGCTGTCGCCTCACTGTATATCAATTATTCAACCACCCAGTAGGGATTTTGACGCACAATTCCTCCGAACTCAGTTTCACAGAACAGCTACATCACACAAGTCATCAAAGTTGTTGGACATGCAGCCAGATACACCTGAGAGACACAAGTGTGTGTGTCTGCTGCTGGTTGTTTACTGCATTGGGCGTAGGTTTCGTTTGACCACTCTGAGGGCACATACAGTGGGGCATCTGGTGGTCGTCCCCCAGGAAAGTTTGAATATCAAACTTTTCATTTCCTGCAGTTTAAGGTGGAAATATCTTTATTTGGTTAAAGTAGTTGGTAAAGTGGTTTAAAATATAATGGAATATAATGCAGGAAGGCTCTCTAAATCAAAAACGTCCCATGCTGTCAACAATCACATGCTGCCTTTTCTTCAGACGGTCTTTGGACAGCTGCTGCACAGCTAATGCTAGATTAGTTTGTCTGCTGCTATTTCAGATAGATGACGAGGCTTGTATGGGCAGGCCACATTACCCTTAAGATTAGTTAGCAAGCTAGCAAACAGCACTTCTATAAGTAAATTAAAAAACATTACCTATTGGCTCACAACTTGCTTGGTTTTGAGACGTTGAGAAAAAAAAAATTCTTAATATTGGACCTCCTCCTTTCCCTGCTGGCTCCGCTGTGGTTATCTGACTGTGTGCACGGTGCCGGAGGAGACGCTGTGACACTATTGACTGAGATCACAACACTGTGTGTGTGTGTGTGTGTGTGTGTGTGTGTGTGTCTGTGGTGATAATTACATTTGCTGCAAAAGATTCAGTGGTTGTATTATCTCTTATTCATATTCATATTTTGGAAGTAAAAAAAAAAAAAAAAAAAAAGACCCCTGCATCGCCCCAAAATCTGCACTACTGTTTATTGTGTTACAGTGCAGTAGGTAATGTGGAGTCAGTTTTAATCCTCACAACGCTTAAGCTGTCTGGAAGCCACATCTGGCTCTAGTCTGAACTGAATTTCCCACATGGCTGAGTAACATGGGTAGAAACCAGCTGGTACTGTATTACTAGATGACAGTAGTGGAATGTACCTAAGTACATGTACTCATGTACACATCTAAGTACAAATCTGAGGTACTTGTACTCTACTTGATTATTTTCTTTTCATGCCACTTTATACTTCTGCTGCACCACAGGGAAATATTGCACTGTTTACTACAACACATGCTGCATACATTTATCTGACAGTCACTTTAAAACGAAGAGATTTACATACAAAACATATGAAGAGTTTAAAAGATATGATGCTTTGTTGTAGATTAAATTACCCAACTGCACTAAAAGCCTCCCGACAGAGCAGGATTCATGTGTGCAAGATTGGACTACTCAGTCTGGGCAAGAAGGCCCGTCCAAAACCAGTTGATTGACAGCTTGGCCCTTCTTGGAATAGCATAAACATTAGGGAAAAGACTAAGGAAAAATAAAGGGATAAAAATGAATGAATGACATTATATTAAAATAGTTCAATAAAAAAAAAAACTACAAAAAAATAGTAATTTATATGCAATAAATAAATTGATACTTTAAAATTTATATGTAAATAAATATATTCAGACATAAATAAACAAATAAATATGAAAATAAATGCAAATGCTTATAATTATTGTTTCATATTTTCTTATTTGTCTTTATATTTCCAGATTTATTTATTATTCTATTTATTTGCCTTTATAGTACCACATTTATTTTCTTATTCTTTTCATATTTTTACACCACTCCTATGACTCCAAACATGAAATAAAAGGCAACAGTGCAAGAAAAACTTGCATACAACACCTTTATCCATTCATCTTTTTATTTCCTTGTCTTCCTCATTCTCATAAAGAAGCATTTTCTAGATTTCAGGCCATCACAGTAAAATCTGACTCAACTCGTAAATGTCTTGATTGAATACAAAATAAAAGCAGCCTGAGGTAGAGAGAGCAGAGCATAGACAAAGCAGATTATAACCTCACAGTAAATCGCCTGCCAGTGTAATCCCAGACTTCTCTGGAATATCAAAATTCATCTGATGAAAGTGCAGGACTCTAATCACCTTCCACCCATACAGTGGGAAAAGAGGATTTTATTTTTTGTGGATTTATTTATGCGAAATGCAATTTGATAGTAATTTTGCTGTATGTCTGTGCGAGCGAGTTGTGTAAGTCTATACCAGCTATCACCAGCTTTCTACTCTGGAATGAAATGTTCCTGAAAACTTGCAGCACTCAAATTATTTTATTCTCTAAAACACAATGTACCGCAGCTGTGGTTTTACCTGATAGAGCCGATAAGGGAACAAGTGTGTGCCTTCAGATACAGACCAGAGAAAAGAGATGGGACTATCATTTTAGGAAATGACCGATAAAGCAGAGCGACAGCGCAGGCATTTAAGCTGCCTCAATATTTAATTAACCACTGCCACCCAGGTTAAGATTAATTACTTCCTGGAACAGAGCAAAGAGGGTTCAACCTGATTGGGGTCTGCTTTCAAATTGGCCACAATTTGAGACAGCAATACCAGACATACTTCATAATGACTAATAATGTCAGAGCTGTAATTATGAGTTAAATTAATGCTTACAGAAGTTTTAGACAAAACCAGGCCAATCACAGTGTGTCTTAATGCCAGCGCTACATACAGGAAGTTCTGTCAAGTTTGAAACTATATGATTAAATCACATAAACTTTGAATCATATTGACTGGATATTACTTTGTTTTCTTTATTTACTTTTGTTTTCACCCATTCACAACGAAGCAATGCAAAGTGCTTAACACAAGATATTCGAAGGTGTTAAGACAAGATTTAAACATGAATTTGATCATATGATTTCTAGGGTAGACCACATAATGTAAAAATCTCATGTTGAAGGGCCTTATCGATTACTTCTACAGTTCTACAAAATTTGCTCGTTAGCTTGAATGTGAAAATGGCTGCATTTATCAGATATTAGAGTTTTCAAAGCAACATGAGACAAAGAAAAAAACACTTCTGCCCAAACTGCAGATGCATTCAAAGATGTGATTAGTAGGGAACAATTTTTAAAAAATCATGCCAGAGTATGCTGAACACAATTCTCAAGACGTAGATAAGAAGTTTGATACCACTCATATCTGTCCGTTCAATACAAAGGTATTGATATCACACAAAAGGCTGTGGCTTAGGGGCTCCAGATGTGTAGGCATGTTAAATAAACTTAATCTTTCAGTCCTGATCTTACAGTGGTCAGGGAGTTCAACAAAATAAAAGCTTACAAAAAAAACAAAACAGAAGTGTCCTCACATAGCCATTAAATACCTCCAATCCCTCTACGATTTACTTTACTGTCATCACTTGCATCAAATATTATCTATATTATTTTGTGTTTCCATGGCTTCCTGACACATTAGGGGTGTGAAAATAATTATTTTTACCAGGCTTTCAGCAGTGTGTCAGACTTTCTTTGATAAACAGCATAAAATTTAAGTCCCGGTATTAATTTGAAATGTTATTTGTATATCATTATGATTTAATGCATTTTTAGTTCTCTTACACTTGGCTTGGATGTAGCCTGTTGTATTCAAGTGAACCTGATCTCTGCAGTGTTATCATGAGGCTGGATTCCTGCATCTCTCTCCCTCCCTCCCTCTCTCTCTCTCTCTCTCCCTCTCTCTCTTCTGTCTCTGTCTGGCCTTTAAATTGCTTTCTGGAGGCAGGGGATTTTGGCCAGGGAGATAAGGGGAATGGGATGAAACACTCTTGCTGGCTGTCTATCTCTCCACTGAGCGCTGTACATTTACCGAGACAGAGGAGAGAGAGGGTTGCACTCGCTCTTCCCTCGGGTCAGTGAAGCTGAGGAGATGCTGGCGACATCATTCAAACCCATTTCAAACCGCCATCAGCCTTATCAGCGGCAAAACAAACCGCCTGCAGATGAAAGATGTCAAAGCTTACAGTAGATTCTCACTAAAGGTATATTTCTATTCTGAGAGGACATGGATGTACAGCAGAATGGAAGAAAGCTTCTTTGTTTCTCTGCCGTAAAAGTGCATTTTCTCGCGGTGTCCTCTTGTCAGTCAGTCAGGTCCAGGAGGATTGATCCCAACCCAACTCTCAGACCTGACACTCTCTTACATAAGCCCTCAGAGCAGGTCGCATGGATTATTGATGCCAGCACAGAGTGAGCAAGGACGCACATGGCAAGGACATACCAGTCACACATGCTGCATGATCCACCTGCTTCAAACCACTCAGTCGAATATTTCAGATATTATTCTTTCTATTGGAGAGATTTTGCGGCAGCATGATGTTTTTATGTGGAGTCAGGATGTGGGGATTCCCTCCCCACAAACCCGACACTTTACTTTTCATGTACACAACCACAGCTCTCTCCCCGCATTACATTCCCATCACCCTCCTCCTCCTCATCTTCATCCTCCTTCTTTGATTCTACACTGCGTGCCTCACAGTTGACACACATGTATTTCTGACTATGCTGCATGTGTCGAAGTCATCCCCGCATGGATTAGCATATTAATGGGCTGTCCTCTTTGTCCCTGTTTTCTGTCACTCAGATTTCACAGGAGCGAGGGAGGAGATGAGGCGATGCAGATGGGGAGGAAGAGGGAAAGGAAGTGCAGATGATGGAGGAGCGTGCTGTAGCTTGGGAGCCACATCTGAGTGTATTTGGTACAGGTGGGACAAATAAAAGATATGGTAGTCGTTTTTTTTTTTTTGTTCACCAAAGCGGTTTCAAAAATGTTAAAATCCCTGTTACTATCCCCTTGAATCTATAAACCAGATGACATCACTGTTACATGTACTTTTTGTAAGTTTCATTCCACTATATCAAAATATAAAGACAGTGTAAAAAAAAAAAAAAAATAAAATAAAATAAAAGGAAAAACATTTGCACTCTCCAATTTGTGGAGAATTTTTTTTTCAGGATAAACTTTCAGTCAGAGACCCTCTTCAAACATTAAAACGTGAGTACAACAATATATAGACACCAGTGGTGGAGATTAACTAGTTACTCAAGTACTGTACTTCAGTTTAAATCTGAGGTACTTGTACTTTACTTGCTATTGGTTTTTCTTACTGCTTTCTACTCCACTATATTCCAGAGCGAAATACTTATCTGACAGATTTAGTATTAGTTACAAATCAAATTTTATACATACAAAACATATGAAAAGCTTATGTATATTGAATATTCTCAGTTCACCTTTCAATTATTTTAACAATTTTATAGACTATATATGTTTTTTATGATTTTTAGGTTTGAACTATAAATTTTACAAAACAAGTGTCGTGAAGGTGTCACTTTGATTCTGAGTTTTAGAAGTTTTAGAGTTTTAGAAAGCAACCAATCAGTTGATTGAATCAGTTAAAAATATAAATTAGAAGATCAATCATCAATCTTCTGTGATTTCAGCAAACAACTATTTTCCGCATAAAGATATAGCGGAGTGATTGCTCAATATCCAGTCTGGTTGTCTGACTGGTTGCCTGTCAAAACATCCATAAAGTTTTCAAAGTTTTTACCTACTCCATCATCTGTGTCATGCTTACCACCGAGGTCCCAGCGGCGAAGTCCAAGGCTTTCTTTCCTAGTCCAGTCTGGCTCTACCGAGATGGAGATCCCTAGGATCCAAAGTAAAGGGCTCCATCTTAACTTGGAACTGGCTTTTCTTCTCCTCCATGTGTAAGTAACGTGTCTGTTTTCATTAGTGGCCAGCTACAGTAACCATGGTGATGTTAGCTAACTTGCTGTTAGCATGTCGGGAATGTGTTCGCAAATGCTGCTATTGCTAGCTGGCTAACTGTCACGGCAATGGTATCGTGAGCTAATGGTTGTGTCTAGATTGTTTTTTGTTGGCTTTAGTGTAGACAGGGTAAGTTTATTCAGTTGTGCTTCTTGTTGTATGTTTAATGGCAGCTTTTATTGGGCTTCAAAACACCTTGCTGACTGAGAAAAACGATGGGAGGGGAGTTGGAGTTATGGCCAAACGGGTGCGGCCGACGAAGTGTTTCCCAACATTTAATACTTTCAATATTTTCCTTAAGTTGCATTTTAATGCAGGACTTTGACCTGTATGGCCAGCGTGATATTAGTACTTGTACTTAGGTAAAGAATCTTAGTACTTCCTGCTAGAAAATGGCTTGATTATTCCTGATGCACAACACCTGTACATGTCTATTCAAGTCTCAGCTCCAGTAGATTGGTAAAATTAAAAGATATACAGTCAAACTGCAGGTCATTTTGAACTGCTTTGGTGAATGAAATCCAGGTTTTTGATGCTTAAACATACTGTATAATTCATTTTAAAAAATAGTTCTTTGTGCTGAATTCCTTTTAGATATCACTGTGCATTGCAGATGATTATTGTTGTGTTAAGAAAACTATGTATCACCAAACGTTTCATTGCACAAGAAAACCAGCCGTGTTGCCAGCTACTGGACAATGTGTTTTTCAGATAAAATGTGTTTTTAAATGCTTAATTTAGCATAACACGTTCTCAACTCATAATAGTACACTTTAACCTAAGTGAAGGAGAGGTTAGAGCTGAAACCATCAGGAAAATAATCGATAATCGATGAATCATTTAAGTTATGATTTTTCTTATTCAATAAAAAACAAAGTACTTTTAGGTTTAAGGTTATTGATTGGGTAAAACAAGCAGGCAGACGACTTCAGGATCACCTCGGGCTTTAGGAAATTGTGATGGGCATTTATATTATATTGTGACAAGTCTGTAGATTAATGGATGATGAAAATAGTCGCTGGTTGCTGCTCTGTTGGAGATGCAAGCTTTATGCTGGACAGTGATGTAGCACCGTAATAGTATCACATTCTGAGTTACCCTGTAGGATCTAATAATATAGGATGAGAGTACTTTTGTCCTCTCCCATCGAGAAATACAAAACAGAACCAGCTCACAGATTTTCACTCAATCACATAGTTTTGTTCCTAACCAGGAAGTGAAATCCTGAACATCCTTTTTTTTTTTTTTTTTTTTTAAATTGAGAATATCCTCCTCTCTCCTATTTTTTTTCTTTTTCTGCACTTTGCCTCCCATCACAATCAGATCTCTGTCCCTCTCCGTCCAGGGATGCCTCGGTTCGCTACTTAGCAACTGTTTCCACGGATACAAAGTTGCTGTCCCTGTCTCACCCATATACCCCGCCTCCACAATAAGTCGCCACTGCCCCTCTGCTCCTTTGTGTCCACTTCCTAAAGCCTGGTGAAGGAGCGAGCCTCGTTATCTTACTTTAAAACATCAGGAAACCAAACTCTCTGGGGCTTACAGCAGCTTCAGTATCATTTGTCTCATGCCCGGGAGAGGACATTATCCAGCTCTGTGTTACAGTATTCCTCTGTGATGGTTGTTATCGTGGTGCTTTTGGTGCTTTTATTGATCCGAGCAGAGCTGTAGAAAGTGTATTGATGAATGTGACAATGTCCTACCAATTACACTCAGGCACCTCTACTTTGCCTCTGTGTTGTCCTCGTAGGCTGTGAGTGTCATTGTGCTCTGGGACCGAACACCTCAGCACTAATGTCACTGAGACAAATTGCACTTCATTGTCCGCAATTGCCCAGTAAACTGTTCATGTTTCTTACGGTTATTCTCACACACACTCACAGACAAACACTCGAGGGGAGCGGATGAATCTTTGGTGGTGTAATTTTGGAGAAACAAATCATCAGGGACACATGGAGATAAGAAAATAATATAGAGTAAAGGCTACTGGGTATATTCAGACATGAATGCAAGCATTGGAGCTACAGAAGCTATTTATATCGCTCCTAAAAATAGACATTCTTCTCCATAGAAACATGAAATCCCTTCTCAGGGGTGAATTACTCTCGAGCTGCTGCTGTTGTGTGTGTGTGTGTGTGTGTGTATTTCTGTGTGTGTGTGTGTGTGTGTGTATATCTGTGTGTGTCTGTTATTCTTCTGTTTCTTCCAAAGGTGAAAGCAAATTAGCGACTGTATCATCCCAGCCGTGAGGCTCTTTCTCGGGGAATCTCCACTCCCCCTCTGAGTCTGCAGCAGACAGGATTTTACAGTGCTTTGATGATCAGCCCCCTCCACCACCTCTTCCTTCTTTCACCGTGACGGGCTTTAAGCCGACGTGGATTCATGCACATTAGTTTACAGTGGCAGAGGGGGGAAGTGTGTGAATCTGTGGCTAATCTGGTGTGGGAAGGCATTGTCTATGACAAAATGTGTCTATGGCACGAACATTTAAATTGCAACCTCTCACTTTACCTCGGCTGGACAGAAACAGTCGGATGAGGAGAAGCCAAGTGATGTCTAAGCGATTAACCTCTAACAGAGATCTTTTTGATGTTTTTTAGCTGACTTTCTTTTACTGTTATGAGGGTGAGGACCGCATCCTACAGTATGATGAGGCCTTAAGCTTGTTAAATAACACTGTTTTTATCCCACTTTGTAATGTTGAATTCACTTGAACTAATTTGTCTGGTCGATGTTCATTTTAAGCACATTCATTACTTTGATTTTGTCTTTGATTTCAATTTAATCATCAGCCACAAAAACTAATTGAGATTTTAATGAAATAAACAAACTAATACTCGATACTGCACTTTTTCCTGATATTATACTCAGATTAAAGATACATACTGTAGATTGATTGTGGTAAAGTACTTTATTAATCCTGGTAGAAAATTTTGCTTTTACAACTGCAAAGAGACATAAATCAAAAGACAAATGAAACAGTCACAGAGCTAGGTAAGAAATGAATGTGGCTTTTTATTGCCTTTTGCTTCTTACTCACCTCCTTGAGCATCTCATTTGTTGCAGATTAGATTATTATATGATATACAGCTTCATGTATTGCACAGTATATTTTGTTTCCTTGTCTGCAGGAAACCACTGGCGCATGCAGTGACATGAGAAAATGCATGAAAAAACATATCAAATGCAGGACACAGTTAAACAGTTAACATCCCATCATGCTCACTGACATTTACAGAGATACTGTAGGCACCTTGATTTTGGATAAAACTTGCAAGAGGAAAAGATTTAAAGAAATCTGAGACAGAATTCAAAGGGCATCTCTACAAGGGTTCACTGAATGCTCTGAAATTAACATCAGTGAGAGATTTTGGAGCATTTTGCATCAAACTGCCTCCTTCATCAAAACAGCAAATGAGGGAATATGTTTTTAAAACGTGTGTAAGTTCAACCCTTCAGCAGAAACTGTAGTGACTTGAAGAATATATGACAAGGAGCAGCGACGGTGTTCTGGAGGTTCCTTCTGTCCCAACATCTCAATGATCCACATCCACCTTTATGATCACGATGTAGCTCACAAATAATCAACTTTGGAGCAGACTTTTACGAGCATGCCTGAAAAATGGAGAGATCGGGATTTGTCTGGACACCTCTGGATTAGTGGGGTGAAATATCCTTATTTTACAAGGTTGATTCCTTTTTGTATTCTTCATAATAGATCACAATGTAGTATTCACGATGTTGAGCACATATTGTTCTTGATGCACAGGGAAAGATGGTCTGCTGATGTTTGGTACAAACCTAAATTAAGAAAATATCTTTTAAATAACCAAAAGTCGGAAGTCTCTCTGTGCACAATTATGTTCAGGTACCTCACCATTCGTTATAGAGACAGGCAGATTTACTGGTCTCCCAGAAGAGAAAAGTCTGTTTGCTATGTGATTTAGTTCAGACTGAAGATGAAGTCCATGTCAAGGGGGTCACAGGTTAAGTCAAAATGGGTGAAGAGATGATTAAAAAATCTAAAACATAAGATTATGTTGCATAAAATGATATCTGTTTCTTATGAATGAAGGGATGTTTTATTTCTTCAGACTTAGAATAGAATATAAAAACTCACCCTTGGGTCAATACATGCTGTATGGAGCTGATGAGAAGGGTGAGAGCGGGCACTGGTTGGGAACCACTGTAGTAGAAGTAGAAGATGAGCTGAATATCTTCTCTCCACTGTAACTTTCTCAGACACACCCTGTACATGTAAACACACACTCACCTGCAGATTTTAAAGGGTAGTATTAGGTATTACAATGCGTACACGCCATCACTGTTCACCATCACGTGTTTCTCCTGTAAGAACACGCAGCTTCGCCTCAACATCTGTTCCTCCTCTCACAGTCTATTTCCTGTTTGCCTGATGTTATCTCGCTTCTCCAGCAGAGACTATGGTTGTCCTTGGGGGGGGGGGAACACACACACACGACCAGCGGCTGATTCAAACGGCTCGACTCAACCATCTGATATCCCCCGGGATCAGAGAGCCACTGTCGATCTCCGAGCGGAGCTGTTTCCATCATGTTTGTTCTGTGTGAGCTTCAGGAGTTCAGGTGGAGCTGACCCTTGCACTGATTGTTTGTCCTACTCAGCCATTCTCCCCGATAACAGTTGTCCTTCCCCATGGTGAGAAAGACAAATCGAATGGTGTGTGTGTGTGTGTGTGTGTGTGTGTGTGTGTGTGTGTGTGTGTGTGTGTGTGTTGAAGCGTTAAGACCATAATGTTCATGGAAGAACCTCAAAATGATATTTAAGTCGATACTTGAGTGTAATTAACTAAACGTTCTTAGTTACTTTCAGCCAATCTAGACAATTTATTAAGAGGTATTTCTTTGTCAGTCAAGTGGATAAAACTTTTAAGCTTGAAGCTGTCAAACCAAACTGTATCAACATTGGCAACTGCTTGAAGGAGTTTTGGGACTCTTTGTCAATGAAAAGGGATTTATCAGTCCTTCAAGACCCTGATAATGGATTTGATGGAAACTGGGACTTCATAAATTCTTAATTAGAAAATGGTCAGCACTGAAGGCACTGCATTGGTCCCCAGAAAGCTGCATTACTTAGTGAGCAATTGCCCCTGGTCCCCAAACCCATGGACAGATAATAAGGAAATGGGCCCCTCAGCACAGACAGATACAGACCCCCCCTCCCAATATTAGACCCCCAGACTGAAAGAGACTGACTGGGATGTCATTTCATGTCTGTTTGTGGTTGTTTTAAGTCTCTTTTTGGTCATTTTGTGCCTATGTGGTTGTTTTCCGTCTTTCAAACAAGAAATCTTCAGTCACGTCTCACAGAGGCTCAGGCCCAGAGAGGCCCTGTGTCAGAATCAAGACCTGATTATTTCAGTTTATATTGTCTTCACATTTCTGATTGATCCTTTGAATCTGTGTGTAAGGTCTCCAACTGCACTGAAGCTTTAGTGTTGTTTGGATAAAAGCATCTGCCAAATGAGTAAATGTAATGTATTTGCTGATTTTTTACAAACTAAACAATAAATGGAATAATCAGCAGAGTAATGCATAATGACAATAATCATTATCATTAAGATAGATATTTCCACCTCAACCAGCTACAACAGTAAAATGCTGTTTGCACATTTATGCATCAGTGATTATTATTAAAATTGAAATAATAATGTAACAGTCACAGGAGACAGTTTAAATACTTTAAATACATTTTTATTATACTTGCATCCTTGTACTTAACTTACATTTGCAGTGCTGGATTGGTAATGGGATGTTTTAATAGTGTGCTACCAGTATTTTTACCAATACAAAGGATCTGAATACTTCCTCCACTGCTGTCATTTGATATTCTTCTTTTTTTGCTCTTTAAACTCTCAGTGTGAAAAAACTTCAGTAGGCAAGATGCAAAATTCTAGCTCTGTGAACAAAGCACAGCTGAATTAATTTTAAAGAGGAAAAGGCGTATTCAGCTGCAGCCATTGATTTCTGTTCATACAGTGTGTCAGCAGCCCCAGGTGGTGATTTCCCACTTCTCTGTTTACCACAACTGCGTCCAGCTTCATTTCAAATAAGAGCAGGTTTTATTCTTTTTCTAATAGTGGATATACTGAAGTCTACCTCGACATTAAACTGTGTATGAATGAATGTTTGCTCAATATGACCGCTGCGTGCTGTCAGACACGTGTGTTTAGCTTTGGTGGCTGATAGGAAGCCGTTTTATTAGACAGATGGCCTTTCCTCATTCATCCTGCAGGCTATTTACATTTTCTTGGCTGTTCATTATGCCATCAACGTGATGTGCGAGGATGCTTGACCTGGCTTGATTGCTATTTAGCATCTTGCTACAGTCTCTCCCTCTCTCTCTCTCCCGCTCTCTCTCCTCTGGGCAGCTTCACAGAGAGCCAAGGTCGCCTAAATTGATTCAGTTCCTCACCAAGTACACACGGATTCTCCAGCAGGGCTTTAATTGCATTTCTGTACCAATCACTCTCATGACAATCACATACTATAATCTAATGCAACACACACACACACACACACACACACACACACACAAGAAGGACCTCCCCCTCTTGACGTGCTTAAATTGGCCGCAGTCATCGTGGAGGATAGGAAAGATAAATGAAAAAGGTTGAAATGGTTAAGAGTTGTCTCTTTTTTGAGATGCTGCCTTCAGGCACTGCTGTAAATGTCAATAATAAGTCTTACTTATTGCAAGGCTGTTGCTCTGAATTGCATTTAGGATAAGACAAAGCCTAGGTACCACTGTCAAGACACCCTATTCGAATGAGTTATAAGTTGTTATTAATGACTGTTAATAAATCATAATAATAAATTGTTTAGTAATGTTTTATGAAACAGTTATAGCAATAATTCTCGGTTGTCAGGTTCTTTAGATCATCAGGTCTCTTACTTTCTATTAAATTAGCAGCAAAACTTAGTGAGTGATCTGCTGTTATAAATGATAAGTTGTTAATAAATAAAGATTTCTTACAATAATTAATCAGTTTGCAGCTGTAAATGAATAATAAAGCGATAATAAATGGATTAGAGTTGTTAATAAAGTAAGTACTTAATAAATGAATAAATCAGATGCATCCCAGCAACACTTCACTCACATCTGAGAACCAGAATTCACTAAAACAATTAATCAATCAATCAGCATAGGTACCAATTAATTTTCTGCCAATGACTATTTGATTAATCAACTAATCATTGCATCACAGCAAGGTGAAAACACAAAGCAAGTGCCATAGAGGAGGATAACCACCTGCCAGAGAGATTTTTCACAACCAGCCCTTTTCCAGAGGGTGAGTGGTCAAACAAGCCACTGGAGACGTTTCCCTATAATGAATTCAGCAGCTCTCTGAAAAGATAAGAGTCGTGCTGGAGGGAGATTTTCCACAACCTGGCAACCTTAAAGCTGTTTTTATCAATGGATTAAAACTGATCTGTAAAACATTAGTAAAATATTAACCAGCCATTATAATAAAGATCTGTAAATGGTCCTTAATCCGTTATTCTGTGTGTAGAGCCAGATGTGCAGTTTCCTGATGTTCCAGATCATCATTAGTCCAGGTGTTCACCGCGTGCAGGTGATGTTATAGGCTGATACATTAGCAGAATGAAATCCAGTTCAGCCTGTTGACTTTGTCCTCACATCATTAGGCTGTAAAAGATGAAGGTCCACTTGATTTCTCTCTGGCTGCTCCCCTCACTCCACCCCCACCCACTCCGTGTGTCTCACTGTGTGTGGTGTGTGTGTGTGTGTGCGGGTGTGTATGTGTGTGCGGGTGTGTGTGTATGTGTGTGCGTGCGTGTGCGCATTCCTTCGCATCCAATAGAGCGGCAGTCGGAGGTTGAGGGTCCGCGCAGAGAGGACACACTCGGCAGAAAGCAGCCATCGGTGTCGCCGCTACAACACAGGACAACATGCAGGTGAGACACAGATCAAATCCTCTTCCACTGTCCATCGTGCGACAACACGACAGACTGAAATGATTTTTCTGCAGGTGGCAAACGCAAAAAAAAAAAAACCCAAAACACGCGTAAGTTAAATGTCCAGCCTGGGTCTGCTCGCCTGGCTACTTGTTGGCTAAATTGATATTTTTTATCTTCATTTTTAAATTCCTCCACGACCCTAAGAGGCTCATTTTCTCCCCCCCTCTCCTCCCTCCCCCCAAAAAAGAAGCTGAGTTTCGGAGTGAAGTTATGTAATTGCAGCCCTGCTGGAAGCTGCCTGTGGAGGAGACGCTTCGCTTTCAGCGCGCAACAGAAATCCTACAGACGGCTTCTAGCAAGTGTCACTTGGCATCACGTCTTCCACCGCGACTTTCCCTCCCTCTCGCTCCTTCAGTTTTCTAGCGTGTATGGTTTATCTGTGTGTATGTAGTGTGTGTGTGTATGTGTGTGTGTGATGGAGAGACCACCTCGTGTGGCTCCAAGCGGTTTACGCGTCTGGTATAAAATCCGCACAGTCTGCATCAAATCCTCAATTCTTGGAAAAGGAGGGAGATCGTGCTTGTAATTTTCGTCCTGGTTGATGAATCAATTTATCAGATCAGTCCTCAGCAACAAGCACCCTCTGAGTCTAAATCTGAGATAATGTCCATTAAGTCAAAGCCCAGCCTCCCCAAAGTGACTTCCAACACCTTGCAAGGCAAAGCTCATTAATGCTCCCACAATGATCCGTTTCTGGCTGAGTTTCCCGCTCTGTGAATGTTTCTCGCGGTGCGTTGCAAAACAAGCAAAAACCTGTTACTGCCGATGCAGATGAAGTCGTTTTAGGAATGATGGCAGCTCCTCTGTGCGTGGTAGCACACAGTCCGCAAGGAGAGAGGAAGCTGCAACCTGCCTGTACTTTTATTTAATCTCAGAGTTTGTGCATGGATGCAAACAAAAGATCACTGGCAGGAGAAATATTGATATTTATGGTCGTGCTAGACAAGAACAAATGGACTCTTCCTACACACACTCACCTCTGGATGCACACAAACTGCTGGCACCTGCATGAACACACACAGATGTTTCAGTGATGAGCTGGTGTTTGGAGGTTTGGAGGGGGCAGAGCTTCTCTGTGAGTGAAGACACTCATCATCAATCACTCAATGAGTCACAGCAATCAATTGATCAATCACACAGACATAATGAGATGGAGGGTTTAAGCCTGCATGCATTTTTTTTTAGATGCATGTGCACTTGTTTTCGTGTTCTGTGCTTGGTGGTAATGGATTGATTTTTTTATTAGGGTTGCAACAAACTGCTGTATTTTCATTATCAGTTAATCTACAGACTGGTATTCTGATCAATCAATGAATCGCTGCGTGTAAAGATTATCAGCAAATTGTGAAAAATAGCCATCACTAGTGCCCAGAGTTTGTGGTGAGGTTTTAAAGTGTCTTGTTTTGTCCAACAAACGTTTAAGAAGATATTTAGTTTGCTTGTAGAGAAGAATAAGAAAATCTGAAAATATTAACTTTTAAAAAGACGAAACCAATAAACCTTTAGTTATTTTTTGCTTTAAAAAAATCACATAAATGATTAACTGTTTTTTAAAATGGTTGCCAAGCAATTTTCCATTAATCAACTAATTGTTGCAGCTCTAATCTATTATTTACTTTCTCTATTGATTGATAAATCGTTTGAAATATAAAATGATGAAAGTCCAAGGTGATGTCCTTATTTTACATACAGTTTTTCTAAATGCAACAATATTCAGTTTAATATCACAAAAGACAAAGAAAAGCAGCATTTGAGAAGCTAGAACTGAGTCATGTTTGGCACTTTTGCTTGTAAAATGACCAAGAACTAATCAACCATCTTTTTTTTCTCTCCTGCTCCATTTGTATGAATGTTAAACGTAAGTCAAATCTCACACTGGCAACGATTTGAGATGGAAAAAATGTTTGAAATTATGAGCAGCGGCTGCCATTATTAGCACCAGTTTGACACCTGCCACAAGGCCGACTGCGGCAGCACCTCTCCAGCATTTAGACCCCACCCCACCCCCCTCTCCCTCTCTCTGGCTATTGACATGCAGGTGTTTGAATTAAATCACACTGTGAGGCAACGGTGTGCCTGATAATTTAGTGTGTGACTCACTTCAGTTTATTTTTTGCTGAAGAGTGACTGTATGAGCAGTAGAGGTTTGCAGTTGTTCACTCATTCTGAGTCATTGTCACTGAGATCAGAGCGGTGCTATCACAACGAGTCCTAAAAATGTTTTTATACAACATAAAAATTTTGTTATATGTCAGTTTTTTTTTATCAGTTTGAAAAATACTCACTGCGTTCCAACAATGACTTTGTGCTTTTGTGAAGTCTTGAATTTACTTGATTTAGTGATCCCATTTCCTCCATCCGCTTTCATCGACTTCTACTTCTTATTGGCTCCTATTACTACGTCGTATTGTCAACAAATCTTATGACAGAAAAAAAGGGCTTTTTTTAAATGAAAGCGTACAAACTATAACCAGGCTGGTGAACTTAGAAAGTGTCTTTATTGTTTTACGTTACCTTCCTAAAAAATGTAACCAGACCTCAGGAGCACGTGTGGACTGCAGTGAGCTGTGATTGGTCAGCATTGGGCTTCTTGTGGTTTCTCCTACACGTTTCTGATGCTGATGAAACCAGCATTAAAGAAGTTGAAGAAAGACTCTGTAGCTTTCTCCTTTTCAAATACGATAATATAAAAGTTACTTGGATGAAGCTCCAGTTGTATAAGTACATTGTAACCCACCGTCGCTCTGTATCTCAAAGTGAAGCGAAGCCGTTATATATGAATGTGGATGTGGACTTCCTTTAATCATTTTAAATGTAGTTTAAAACTTGGCTGAAGGACACTCAGATCTGCGGGCTAACAGACACTGATTATGTGGCCAGCATTAGTACTGTGTTTATGGATGGAAATATCTGTTTTAATGATGTTGTACTCCCTAGTTGGGAGCAAGTATTGTTTTCTGTTCTTTGTTTTGGAGTTACTAATTTTTTTCTTTTGTTTTGAGATTTTCATATTAATGTTTCGCCATGTCTGTTTTTCATAGTGTGAGGTTTTAATTCACAATAGCGGCCACCCAGGGACTACAGATGAAAAAGATCTTTTCTATATCTGTATATCTAGGCACAGTAAATGTTGTAGTGATTAAAGCAGATATGGTCTGATGAGGTAAAATACATCTGTTAAATATTGCAGCGGTGATATCCACCGGTGAAACCTGCTGAACTATAAATCTGCTGTAGAGACCTTCTCTCGTTAACTGCTCGCATCAGGCGTAGACAGGGATTAACACGGTGATGGTTTGTGTCTTTTGATAGGATTTGTTTACAATAACAAAAGTATTCAATCTCCTCATCTGCGTTAGCATCATCCTTTTAACCTCTCTTACGTTTCCAGAACAGTTTTCAGCAACCTCCGCAAAGCGTGAGCTTTAAAGATTCATGTGTATGTGAAAAATGTAACAACATGATCAACATGTCACGTGGCTGCATTCTGGTTTATTGAACATACCAAGTGGGTGAAAACTGTCTCTTTCCTGTGATTGATTTTTCTCTGTTAGTCCTCTAAATTAAACACAATACGTTGTTTGCCCTCTAGACATCTGTTTTCTGATCTGATGCCACTGTTGTTGTTCAGCAGGTGTTATATGGTGTTGAAAGTGACTGTTGGAAAATAGATCAGTTTTATGACAACGGTTAAGGTTTAGTTTGGTTACAATAATACTGACTTGGTTAAGGTTAGGGAACAATTGTTGCTATGGCTAAAACAAACGCTAAACAACACTGACTGTTTGTGGGAAACAAATAATTGTCTTCAGTTGTGAAGACACATATTTTGTCGACCCGGTCATCCACCTGGCATTGCTGTCCCTGCACACAAAGCCATCACATCTTGTCTGTGGTTCCTTGATAGAGGAACGAGCTAGCAAATCAGAGCAGGGGCGTTCCTCTCCATCTTCAAGAATCTCCTAGATACTCATCTTCTCTGAGGGCACCTCCTCTCCTAACACCTCTAACACCCTGACGTGCCTAACTCACACTTACTGTGCACTTCTTTACCTGATCTCCTTGCACTTTGTCTTAAAGAACATTTACTCCAAGGTCTCCTACTGTACTGAAGCTTGAGTGTTGTTTCTCATTCGTAAGTCACTTTGCTCAAAATTGTCAAATGAGTAAATGTAAATACGACGGTACACTGAGTATCTTCAGGTTTGGATCGCTGCTCAAATAGAATCTCCTTGAGTTGTGTTGAACTATTTTCTGACATTTTATAGACAAAACAAATCATCAAGAAAATAACTGGCATTTAATCAATAATGAAATTAATTTTTAGATGCTGGTGTAGTCATTTCCCCTCTTTTATTCTGAAGGATTTGATTTTAATCCCCACAGAACTGTACTAAAGATAAAGACACTAACTGTGGCTCCAGTGTGACTGTAAAGTCCACATAAGCATTTTAGTGGCCTTTTCCTTTAAGACACTGATGTCTGAGTCTGATGCTGCAGTTTTCCACAGAGCAGCGTGTCAATCAGAGCAGTCACACACAGTCAACCTGCACAGATCAGTGACGCTACGCCAGACAGGCTGACGGCAACACACACACACACACACACACCGGCACACACAGAGTTCATTGTGCTGCACCTGATACAGTGTCTGAGGGACCCACCTGTTCAATACGTGGTGTGATTGGTAGATTTAGACTCATTAAATAATTGAACAGCTCTGGTAACTGTATCCTTTAAAGTGGGAACAGGAATGGGCACCGCACACTTCTGATCTAACATCAACACCAAAGTGAGCAGAGCTTCTCTTCACAGTACTGCAGAAAAACAGGGCATTTGAAGACTTTGTAGCTCGAGCATAAAATTGCCATTCTTGCTGAAATCTTCGTTTTATCTTACACTACTGAAATTTCCTCAGGATCTGGGCTTTAAAAATGGGGCATATTTATCATCGCAAATTAGTTCTGATATGGTAAATCAGTCCAAATGAAGAATTTCCTTTTCTTCAGCATAATGTGAGTTAGTGTGCGAAGACACACACACACACACACACACACACACACACACACACACACACACACACACACACTCTCGCTCTCGCTCTCGCTATCTCTCTCTCTCTCTCACACTCAGAGCCAACATGATTGCACTGAGAGAGGCACAGTATTATCGACCCACGAGGGTGAAAATGCAGTGAGGTGAAGAGAAGCTGCTGTAAAATATCTATCACTGATCAATTAATGTTATGATGATCATACATGGTATCTTTATCATCTGTCAATATACTTATTGACGTATACGAAGAGGAATGACAGATGTGTTTGGCGTGTGTGTGTGTGTGTGTGTGTGTGTGTGTGTGTGTGTGTGTGTGTGTGTGTGTGTGTGTGTGTGTGTATGTGTATGTGTGTGTGTTGGATAAGAGCTGATAATTGAAACATGGCTCCTCTGTTGCTTGGAGCCTCCCCAGAGTATTAATTCTTTCTCCACATGAAGGCTCTTTCTCACACACACACACACACACACACACACACACACACACACACACACACACACACACACACACACACCCACACACAGCATGCAGTCCATATGGAGGTGCCATCCTCCCACAGACACACTGATTCGCACTGACAGCCATACTGAGAGGCTCAAGCAGTCAGGACACAAATAGTATCAGCTCTCGACCATCAGCCCGCTCACATATTTTCTTCAGGATGCAGCAGACTTCATGTAAAGAGCCGCACTGAGCGAAGCCGTATCTGAAAGAGCATGTAATGTAATGAAGACATTCTCTATCAACTTAACGTTACAGTTGTGTTGGTTATGAGAGTTATGAGACTGCTCCTCCATAAGCAAGGACCCCATAGGTCGTTGGTGCAAGCAGCTTTATTACGACCCATTACGTTTCGTTATGTTATTCGTCATGACTTGTAGTGGTCATGTGACACAGCATCAGTCATTTCAGTCATTCCAGTGACAAAGCCCTCTAGTGGCTAATTAAGGAGGAAGTCAGGTGACGATGTTATAGCGATAAGGTCCATTTAGGGAGCGTCCCGTTTCAGCTTTGTTTCTAACGACGCTCGTTCTATAACCTTAACTACCTGTCTATTAATGAAACCATAGTTCAGGATATTTGATGTGGGGTTGTGTGAGGTAGTTATCTGTAGTCTGTAGTTATCTGTATTACCTGCAGTTTAAAGAAGCAGCCGGGGGCTCAGGAGCTGAGTGATGCGCTGCTGTGGACGGGGTCAGCAAAAAAAAAAAAAAAAGTATTTTAGCCATTTAAAAAATGCCCACAGAATAAAACTGTTTGGTCTATATTTTGAATATTTTCACCGCTTTATCTTGCTGTCAAACAGCCCTTTCCTTTTCAACAAGTCTTCCAAACTAAATGATGTAATACATTGGTTTGTCAGGTTTTTCTGATCCTTTCTATAATAATTTCATATGGGAACAAAAACTACTTCGGTGGCTTGGAAATTGTGGTCATGATTAAAATAATCCAACATTAACTATTAAATGGAAAATAGGAAAAGAATAGAGGTCTCACATGTCCCAAGTCACATGTTTTAACCATCCATCTTCACAGACCTCCTGCCTATGAGGTTATGTGGCTATAAAACAACATTACACCACCTCTGCCTTTGTTCCACTCAGAGACACAGCTGACGGAGGTCCCTGTCAGGTAAACATAGCGATACGCATTTGAACAAATGGCAAATGCTATAGCTTTTCTACAGAGTAGCCTACAGTCTTGAGGAGGTGGGTGGACAACAAAATGAAAATAGAGTTAGCGGTGTGTTTAAATCTGTCTCCCAGACACTGTGGTTATATGGATCTACTCCGGTCAGTTTAAGTCATAGGAAGTGGCAGCGCAGGACATTAACACCTAACAACACAGTGTGTTTGGTTATAAAATACTGAAAAGACTGTTAAATATTTAAAAAGTAAACACATCCTGTCTAGTGTTTCAAGTCGCTGATGACTTCTTTTATTATTTAACCAAGACAAGAATTATCACCAACTGTAACCGAGTGCCGGGTGTGTTATGCAGATATGAACATTGTTCAGCTTTTTTAAAAACATTTCATAATTATGTTGATTAAAAAACATAATTAAGTCAACAGCATTATGTTTTTTTCTGTATATATCTGCTGTTGCAAATTAGTCGTACATAAACATAACTTCGGGGAGACACGGTTGCGTAAGTCTACTCCAGGGTTTACTAACCCTCTCCCACACAGATGCAGCACTCACACAGATTAAAAAAAAAAAACAAACATAAATGCAGAATACTTGAAAGAGCAGAGGCAGATACATCCAGACTTTTAATCCCTATGGGTCAAGCTCCAAAAGTGCTAGCTCCCACATTTCCCATAATACCACATCTTTATGTTAAACCTTCACTGTGTGGTTAACGTCCACATCTTCACGCCCAGTTTGTAGCTTGAGTTTTATAGCGAGTTTTGGCTCATTGTTTAGCTCTCTGATCCAAACATTGACTGTTGTGCTTCACTCTCACTGTTCTCAGCAGGCAGCTGTTTCCAGCTGTACGCTACCTGCTCAGCACCCAACAGCAGACAGGTACAGGCAGCGACCCCGACCAGCTGGTAGAAACATTTTGCAGCTGTGAGCCTGGTATTTCCCTCTGGAGTTGGTAGTGACCAAAAGCAGAGCTAAAAGAGAGTATTGAACTTACATAACTCAAAATGAATGATAATGCGGCTCCGTGAGGATGTGTAAATAAACAACTGTTTGGTTACTGCAGGTTTAACACAGCAGAGTCACACTCTCCCATTTTTATAACTCTAGGTATCATTATTCCCACCTACACTTAAACAACTGTCTTCCCTGTAGTTTGTGTCTACACATGATGCAAACAAAATGAGCAGTGGATCTGTTTGTCGTTCCCATGCAGCTTCACACCTGCATGGCAGAGAATTGAGACCATGTCGATCTTGCACACGGCTGCGCTCCTCTGCAGGAAATCCCCGGTGGTCGAAGTTACGTGCGAGAGGTTTATCAAGCATTAACTTTATCTCCCTTTGTGTTGTCAGTCCTTGTCATTGGGCTCCTCCTCTTGCAGGCTTGTCTCATTTCTCTCCATATGCAAGCACACATGGGCTTACACACACACACACACACACACACACACCACACACACACACACACAACACACACACACACACACACAGTCTCCTTCCCTATATGTTTAGATCCCAGTTGGTATTTCTGCTTCACCTGGAGAGTTGCCTGGTGACAGGTAACATTATGGTGAGAGACGATGGGTGTGTGTGCAGGGGAGAAAGAGACGGAGGAGTGATTGACTGTGAAATAAATTGGAGGTAATGAGGAGGTGAGGCGATGGAGGGATGGAGGACAGATTTGCGCCAACATCCAGGGTGCAGAGAAACAATATGAACGGCTAATGAAATGACTGTTGTTGTTCGCGTCCTCCATTGTATGCATATGTGTGTGTGTGTGTGTGTGTTGGTGTATGTGTGAGTACTCTCATTTTCATTTCAAGTGAAATTAGGTTAGCTCTTTCAAATGTAGCCCGATGGATCAATTAGATCTGCGGAGAGTTTTATGAAGGAGCGTTGAACAATAAATAGAAATTGAAAGAGAAAAGGAGCGAAGGAAGGAATCAAAGCTTTGTGTTTTGTTTTTTTGGGATGAAAAGAGAAAGGAGAAAAGAAGCCACTTTTTTATTTAATGACATTGTTTTAATAAATTTTTTTCATGTAACTGATAGCTAACAGCTAATGCAAAGCTAGACGCTGTACGTGACCTTTTTGCTAAGTTACGTTGCTCCTAAGTACGAGAGCTGGGTGTAAAGTTATTTTTTTAACTACTAGAAACTAATGCAGCTTCTCTTTTTTCGTACCAATCAAATGAAGTAACAGCTCATTGTATTAAAGTTTTGAAAACAAAAGAAAGTTTTGTGGTAGTTAAGACAAAAAGTAAAAGTAAATATGCCAAAAAAAAAGAAAAGAAAATAGAATGTGCTGAACTGAGTCACTTTATTTTACAGGTCAGGTCTGTGGAGATTAGGTATAAATATATGTTTCAAGCCCCTTTTCCAATGGTCAAATAATGGGCATTCACTCCCGGGTCAAATGACTCTGCGGTTATTTATCAGCTTGGCCGTGATGTAAACACAATACCCGGCTGAACACGCTAATATTCATTTGATGGTAAATAAATTATTTACATCTCAAAAATAGATAAGTAGACGATGAGAATAGGTCACTAGAAAGAAAGTTTAGTGGGACTGATTCAGAGTAAAACTTGTTACAAAACTCTGTTACAAAAAAGCAAGTTGTGTGACGGGAGGATTTTCCCTGAAGTAGCAAGTTTAAATACATTTTAACCTTGAGGAGGCGGCCAGGCAGAACAAAGGAACCTCAGCGACCCGAGTTTGAGTCATAGAGAGAGAGAGTCTGAGAACATGTGATCTGGGACACTGTATGTAGCAGAACATGAGACGGAGACATGCTGTATCTCCACCATGGCCTGGGAGAATGTTAATCACATATAACTTATTAATGGACACTCCCCTCCACTAATGGGATATTACACAACTACATCTCTCTCTCTCTCTCTCTCCCCCCCCTCCCCCTTTCCAATACTCTTTCACTCCATTCTCCATCAGTGTTTCCATCTTTTCCATCCCACGTTGTCACTAAAATTACATTCATGATGCTTCAGCTGCTCTAATTCTGTCAAAAAAATTTCTTCTATCTCAACTTTGCTTTATCAGCATGACCGTAATGACCAAAAACAGTAGCTTGTGCAAGTTTAAAAATATTAAAGGAAGAAAAAAGAAGAAGATAACAAAGGGTTTACACCAGTGGGAGTCAAACAGTGGCCCGTGGGCCAAATCCGGCCCTCCAACAAAAATATGTGTCCCCCTCAACAAAAGCTTAAGTTTTTGCTTTCATAATTTACATCAAAACTTTTACATAATTTATGATAAATCTAGGAATGCATATACGAAGCTTGTATACATCCCAATAAATATGTTAATAATTTGCATTAACTTTTTTATTTTTCTCTGTTTATATTTTAGTTGGTCCAGATTCTCTGTGTGTTGGGTACAGTGGACTAACAGTGAGAGACCTCATGTAATGAGGCCGGGGTTTACGCTTCATGTAAACCAACATTCATTGAACCAACAACACGGCGACTGATGTTAAATAATTTATGTCAGAGCATAGCGATGTTCACCGCGTCGCTGCTCTGTGTTTGCTTTGAGCTTTATGGGTATATTCTCTGCCTGATGTGTGTGTGTGTGTTTGTGTGTGTGGTTCAGAGGCACACATTACAAGGGGGAAGTGCTGCCCCAGGACAAAGCTAGCTGAAGCGTTAAGAAGGAATAGAAGATAAAAAGTAGTTGAAATTGTTTGTGTGTGTCTCTGCGTGTCTGTGTGTGGCTTATGATTGTGAGCGCGCCTGCGTGTCCAGCGGTCCATGAATAAAAAACGAATGTAACACTGAATTTTCTTGTGTTTACACTGCGTCTGTCTGCATCGGTTTGTCCCGCGGCCTTCTCTTTCCAGTTTGTGACTTCCACTGAAAAGCCACGCTGAAAAACAATCCTTTTTTCTAATTTACTTCTCTGGAGAAGTGAGCCACCGCTGAGCTCTTTCCCGGCCTTTTTTCATATTACTCCTCCGTGCTGTACCAGTGTTGATCTTTGGATAAATAGATGTTGGTATAATTGTTTCCGTCATCTCTTTCCATTTCACTGTGTTGTCATTATGTTCGAGCCTGTGTGTTTGTGTGTAATCTATGCAGATGTTCACTCCTCTCTCTGTACATTTCCCTTCTTGTAGTCTTCTTTCCTTCCTTCCTTCCTTCCCGCCTTTTCCTTTCTCATTTTCGCTCTTTTTATCCGTCTGTTCATGTGGAAGATGCACGGAAATAGCCTTGCAGATGTATTCCCCAGCAAAGTGCTTTCATATCTTCATCTCCTCTGTCCTCCCATCCTCCATCCCTCCGTCCTCTGGCCGTCCTTTGCCCTTCTTCTCAGATAGGCCTCGATTCATTATGCTAATTGACTTCAGTTCTTCCAGGAACACGAACAGACCTTTTTCCTCATCACATCTTTTTCCTTTTGCTCCCTCTCTACTTTTCCTTTCTCCTTCTCTCTCACTATCTTCAAGTATACAGGATTTGCATGGTCAGACTCCCATGGGATCAAATAGCCGTTTAAAATCCTCTCTCTGTGTGTGTGTTGCTCTCCTCCTCCTCCGTCCTCCCTCCTTTTCTCCCTCTCTTTTTCCCCTCTGTCATCCTTTGCTTTCCTGTCCTCCCCACAGAGTAAACAGAGCTTCTGTTTGTTCTGTGTTCACCTCTTTCATCTTCCTCCCCACACCCACTACAGTGTACACATGCATGTGTGTGTGTTTTCTGTGCATATGTGTGTGTGTTTTGCATGCGCCCAGCAGCAGCAGCAGCAGCAGCAGCAGCAGCCGAATACAGCTCCTTGAGAATTTAAAGAAAGACATTATTGCTAAATCAGATCACATCAGATCAATTCGGTGTTTGCTGTAAAAGAAACTGAATTGATGGCAAAATATGAAGGAAAGAAAGTGAAAAAGATATTAGAGCAAAAGTCTTCGATGTCAGATTTATCTCCGCAGATGAAAGAGGATAAACTCTGAATGTGAATGAGTTGGAAGGGAATGGTCTGGCATAGTAAGAGTCACGATGATGAATTGGAGCTGAATATGAAAATGAACAGAAACAGCCTTTTAATTACTCTGAAATTAAACCTTAGGGTAGATATTTCAAGGTGCGACAGTGCTTAACTCAGGAATATTAAATTCACCTCACCTGCACCCTGATTTCTAAGAAAGCTGATGTCAAGGTTTACGTCTTTAACCGGAACAAGCCTTTACGGCCCATTGCAGATGTGAACATTTGTTGATGAAGTGGAAATTAGCTCAGCTCCCTCTAAAACTAAAGATGGCTCACTAGTCTTTTTCCTGCATCCATTCAGTGGCAGTAGATTACTGTGAGCTGATGTATTTGCAGCCAAACTGTTGTAATCCGTCCTTATTAAAACATTTCAAGTCCATATGCTGAGTGAACGGCAACATGATGGTGTCGTTGGCTTATAAAACTTTGGGTATGGGGATCGAAGAGCTGTCCCAATGGTTTATTACTGTGGTAAGTAATTAGTGATAATTGAATTGATGGATTGTTTTTTTTATGAACATGACAAGCAAGACACGAGGAAAATATTACAAATCACAACTCTAGCTGTAATGACATGTAAATTATCATCATCATTCTCACTTACATCAGTTAAAGCATGCCTTACTGAATATTGGATCTAATATGAATACAATCCAAAACAATCTAGCAGGCACTTAAAGCTGCTATAATCGGTAGTTTTGCATTAACAATGGCTCAAGTGGCTACATGTAATGTGATGTTTCATCAAGCTACTAATCTTCTGAGTGTTAAGCCATCTTGCAGCTCATTGTTTCAGATTTCCGACCCACGACACATTTTGGTTCGCTCTCACCGCTCCAATCACTGTCAGTTTTTCTCTGTAGCAGGCAGACGTTTTCAGTGGAAAAGGTCTTCTGAACCAATTCAGCTGCTAAAGAGCCAGATCTTTCCCTCAGGAGTTAGTAACCAAAACAGAGCAAGAAAGAGAGTTGAATATTATTATATCAACTTGTATTATAACTCATATACATTACATAAAGAGACTATATTATTATTGTTCACTGCTTGTTTCCACTGTCGCCAAGTGGCCAAAAAAAAAAATCTTGCGTCGACATCGGCTGCAGCTGAAGACAACAAATTTGAAAATGAAAATAAATCTGGGGGTGTGCAGTCAGAAAGAAGTGAGCTCATCACACCTCTGTAGCTCTATCCCCATCCCTGCTTCACGCTGCCGGCTCAAGGCTACACACACGCAAATTTCTGACTCAACCGTCGGCAGTCTCGTTTGCGTTGTGGGTAACGTAGGCATCCAGGTTTTGACACTTTAAAAAAAGGCAATGTCTCTGTTTCTGTTGGGCCCGCAGAGTTCCCTTTAAACCAAATCAAATGTTATTATAATCGTGAAAAGTATTTATTTTTCAGTGGTTGTCTCTTTGTTCAGAGAAGTTGTGGTTTGGAAGAGAAAAGTCGACAAACATAAAGGCAGTGGTTAATGAGATGTCCGGGGAGCGTCTCACAGCCCTGAGGGTCTGTGCAGGGAGATGGGGGGGGGGGGCAGAGACCAGTCATTAAACTGTGGAGTGTGGCTGCTGTGTGCTGCCTGGTCATATAACAACAGGTTCTGAGGGATTTTTGCACTAAAGTACAAGTTTCCTTTTAGAAAGTGGAGCTATAGCAGGCAGTATAGTTGGGCACGAACTGTCCTCAAAACCTCAGATAACAAAAACTTAATAAAATACCACAGATCTGCTGAGCTGAACTCTTTTTGAACCTCTCTAAAGTGTTCCTGAAACACCTCCAGATCAGAGGATAATCATATTTTCCCGGCACACGCATAATCTCCTGCTTAATTTAAAGATCTCAGCTAGTTTGTTTAATTTCCATATCGACCTGAACTCTCTTCTCTCTCTCTCTCCCTCCTCGTACTCCATCCTCCCCTCCCTACAAGGTGGATGGCAAGGTGGTCGATGGCAGCCTGCTGGGAGACGCCAATGGCGTAGAGCCTGCACCGGGCAGAGTGAAGGATTCTGGAAAATGGCAGAAGCCGCGGTTCTCTCGGAAAGCGCTGATGAAATGCTGCCTGGTCAAATGGATCATCGCCAGCACACAGCCACAGGACAAAGGTGAAAGGGGGGAGAATTTGATGTTGAATGAGTGTGATTTGTAAGCAAGACTAATGGTGTGGTGAATGCACAACAAATGTGACTTACTGTATTTAAATTGATGTTTAAATCGACTGGCTGAACCTCCCCTGGCCTCCTGAGGTCCCTGTGGGCACGGCTGACTCATTGTGCCGGGCAGTTGACCTCAGGGTCAAGTACCCAGAGATCAGTTGCATACACTCATTTATCAAATGTCTCTACACCCTCGGTTCACCATTAATATTCTCTACGCAGACCTGAAAGACTCTGATACACCATCTCCTCCACCTCTGTGCCTCCAACACATTTACATGCACAGTGGACCACAACTAGAATAACTTAGGTAACGCTGTATAATAAAGCCCACAATTTACACTATATAACTTTGTTGTATCCATCATGTTCCAGTATAATTCTTACTGGTTCCTACAGGTACTTAAATGTGGGAAGAAAACATGACGATGGGAAACAAGGGAGTAACAACAATTTTACTATTTCTGTTAAGGCTGTGTAGCTACAGGCTGCAGGACTGGAAAACAAACCTTGTGTTTACTGTGTAGTTCAAGTATAAAAGGGGGAGAGCAGCCACAGATTATGTAACAGCACACATACATAGATTAGCCATGTTGGATCCACCTCAAACTATATGTTATATTATATATATTATGACTTTATTATTCTATTATTATTTCCTCCCCTCATGAGAATAGAGGCCTATATATAGCTGTGCATTTGAGAAAGGTATGTTTGTTTTCTACTTCAGCGTACCTGTTAAGAGCTGCGGATAGTACAGATAGTACACTAAAGGAGAAGACATAGTGTGACATAAATAAAACAAATCCCTTGAGTGTGGTTTTAGCTGTCTGCCAAAGACACACTTGTAAATTGAGCCCCCCTTTGGTAGATTGTATTGTCTCCTACTCATGACAATAGTGTTTGATAAGGAGTGAAATTAGTTTTTTACATTACACAGTCAGAATAAGTTCTGTGGGCAGTAAGATGTGTGACTGTTCACCCCCCTTTTTACTCATTAATTAAATGTTAACAACGAGGAAACTTCCGTTTTATTTCCCAGCACTGGTACCCAGAGGCACCCGGCCCTGACAAAATACTTTAATTTGCTATAATTTATTTTTCTTTCCTTTTTAAAATGCCAAATGTTACTCCCTTGTTCCCCATAGTCTTGTTTTTTTCCCCACTGCACCTCCACTTGGGTACCAGTAAATGTTTTAATGGTTCCTGATTCATACAACAGAATTACACCAGCTGTGTTATCAATTGTAACCAGAGCTAAAAGGCTCATAAGGACTTCCTGACTGTTGTCTCTATACCTTTCTGGATCCAGTGTGTTGCTTGGACCGGGCTCCAGACCTGGTCTGCTCATGGAGTTAGTGTCAGTGCTCCACCCAGTGGTCCAGCTGTGACTGTGTGCACTTCATCTTTTGCCTGCAGGGAGAGAGAGAATAAGAAGTGTTTCTGAATGAAAGCACTCGCTGTCTGCTAAGCTCTCAGCATTGTAACCCACTGATGTATACTTATAGTTTAATCCACTGAGATCACACTTACCACCAAGACAGGGAAATAGATACCTAGTTTTGTTTAAATAAAGGCCATATTCATCAGGAAGCAAACACCATGTGAGGCAACAGAGAGTTTGTAGCAGGTCACAGAAACGTGAGAGCTAAACTCAGTCGTATAAGACCTGCCCTCGTGTCTTATCACGCAATCCTGTTTATCACACACACGCACGCGCGCACACACACACACTTGGTATCAGGTTGGCTTCTCCTCTTCCTCGTCCTCCCTCGGCTCCAGCAGCAACACTTCACTAAGTGCTGTCATCGCTTTTTGTTGTTGTTGTTGTTTTCCCTTTTCTTAGAGCTTCACCAGACAACTTTTCACTTTAGCGTCCCCAAGTGGCCACAACAGATAACTGTTTGCATTTGTTTTAATTTTAAAGAACTTTTACCATCTGCAAACGTTGTTTATCTGTGCTGAATGTGGGGTGGAGATGCAGAGACACATGTTTCTGCTGCAGGTTCAGGTATTGTCGGTCCAGGATTTTTGTTTGGACAGTGGGATCACTACTGTGCTTCAGGGAGAGCTTTGCCCATCGATTCCTTGTACGCCTGAATTACATGTACTCAGTCCAGTGTGTAGCTAATGCACTCAAAACTGAAGGGAGGTGTGCTGAACTGCACAAGGTTGTTGACAGTAAACGATCATAAAAACATGCAAAATTGCCGGAGCACATCGTGTACTTATGTAGTGCATATGCTGCATCTGCTCGGTGGCTTCCTACATCTAGTATATATATATTATATACTATATATATAGTATATATTAGTGAATTGAAGAGGCTGCTCTCAGCTGCAAATGTAGTTTTAACTTTCCCTGATGCACACTAACGCACGTAATCTTTTTTTCTGTCTTTGGTTGCCAAATCGGTGAAAGAGCTCTTTGTGCAGGTGAAATAGGAGCACAGTGAGTGAAAACCAGTCACAGAGAGAGAGAAAGAAAAGCAAGGCTGTGATGGGATCTATTTCATCTCAGCAGTGCTGAGGGAAGAGAGGTTCAGCATTGTCGGTGGGCAAGCCCTCACCTCTGTAATGGCCAGGAGCTAAAAATAGCAGCACAGAGACGGAGATGTGTATCAGAGAGCGGTGGTGTTGTTGGTGGTGGTGGTGCTGAGGCAGTTGCTGTGGTTTAGTTTAGATGAAGAGGAGCTGAGATAGCGAGCAGGGATGGGCAGGTAACTGCCCAGTTTGATAGACTGCTGGACGTGAAGTACTACAGCTGAGGGCGTGTGGAGAATAAACTCAGCAGATGTAGACAGGATGCTTGTGTTGACTACAGAAGGAGAAAGAGAGAGTGAGGAAACTGTGTCTGCAGGCACAGAAAACACAGGGATGTTATTCTGACCTGCTGTGCAACTAATGATTGTTTTTATCGACGAATTGGTCAGTTATGTTTACAGGCAATCGATTAATCATGTCCTTGTTGTTGTTTCTGGAGGTTTAATGATTTCCACATTTTGTTTTTTTTTATGGATGGTTCTCATGTTATATAGAGTCAGTATCTTTATGTGTGACTGTTTTATGCCCTTAGGTAATGATATAGAGGTTAAATGATGAGAGAGAGAGAGAAATGACATGAAATAAAGGTCCATGCTTCATGTGAATGTTTTTAGGAGGAAAAGAAAAAAAAAAGCTTTTTAAATTCCTGCAGCAGAGTTATATTTGTGGCAGTGTGGAGGAGGCTTTGAAACAGCAATTAGACCATCACGTAAGGGGATAAAATGCAGAAAAAAATTTAATTTCACAGGCAAATAAAGAAATAATGTGAAAAACATAGTGTAATCAGAACATTTTAAAAGATTTTCCTGATGGATGTTGAGGGAACTGATGATCCCAGAGTCCTGGCTACAGTCCTGATCATTTAGTTCAGTGCTTCAGTCCTTTTTGTCTTGTGCAACAGCCCTGTCAGATGGGTTGGTACTGTACCCCTTCATCAACACCACCGGTCATGTTACAGATGTGTTTTTAAACTGGATGTTATGTAACACTATCAATTATATAAAGGTGGACATTGCTACCCTCATTTTCCTTATACACATCATGGTGAATTTGTAATTGTGGATGTTTAGGTTTTTAGATCTTTTTCATTGTTTGGTGAAGTTTGTTTGTAAGACCACTTCTCCCACCAGCAGAAGCTTCTCACGATAGATCTTGATGGCTGTTCCTCGCTTGCTGACTGGTTTTTACTGCTCTCACTTGCAGCACAAAGTGTTCAGGTGTTTATGTCTGGCAGAACGTGATGCTGTCACGCTTACACCACAGGTACTCCATGTGGAGTAGATGATCTGAAGCTTTGCAAAATGCCCATCACTGTTTTTTGGAGCCCAAGGTGACATCTTCATATTGATTTTCTGTTGATCAACTAATTGTTTCCTTTCCAACCCAGAAATGTAGTTGTATCTGTCAAACATACAGCCCTCTGTGCTGGATAGGTGCGGCAACATTTTTCACTTGACAGTGAGAAATTAAACTCAGCACAAAGTTTAATCTGTAAATGAAGTAACTCACACACCCTGGAAGACGAGTCAGATAATGAAGCCATATAAGAGACAAACTGGGGAGATATGAATGAGTGTAATATGAAAAGTGTAACATGAGTCGGATTAGATATGGAAGCGAGACAAAGGGAGGGAGGGAGGGAAGTAGCGTGGTGAGATTTCTTCACTGAACTGTCAGATATTCCTACGCCGGCTTGACTTGTGTCTGTATGTCTTTTGTCTGCCAGAGAAAGTGAGGTGAACTTCAGAGGGCGAGCGTGTCCCGGTGACCATGCAGCGCCGTGGCCTAATGAAGGGTGAAACAGGAGCGGTGTTAACAAGTGTCAGTGTAGTGTGTTGTGGTTTGTCAGGGTCGGTCATATGAAACGACAGCGACCAGAGCTTCAGGACGGACCAAACATCACAGCGATTCAATTCACCTCCTCCGAGGGCGACAAGGGTAGAGGAGGGAGAAACAAGTGAAAGAGGAGGGAAGAAGAAGAAGAGGAGGAGGAGGAGGAGGAAGAGGAGGGAGTGAACATCACCTGTATGCAAACTGGGACACTAGTTTAAAAAGGAGTGTTAGTGTGTTATCTAAGGCGGGACAGGCAACATTAGACCAAGGAAACATCCTCTGGACTGCAAGAAAATCAAAGAAAAAAGTACTTCTGCAAGTTTTTTAGTGCGCCCTTTAAACCAGTCTCTTTATTATTTTGGTTGAAGCCTTTTTCCTTTTTATTTTCTTCCCATTTGTGGGCTGGTTTGACTGGTTTTGTTTTGTGAGACCCTGTATTTTCCTGTTGTTGACACTGTTTGGTGGTGGTGGTCCAGGAGGTCAAAGTTTAGAGGATGAATTCGTGCAGGGCGGAGTGTGAAAGGGAGATCACCAAGCTGCTGCGCTGCTTCTTTGGCTTCATCACTGGGACGGTGGTTAAAGGTATTTTCTATTTTATTCTGCTGCTTGTTGGTCTTTCTGGTCTTCAGAAGTCAAATGGCTTTCATTAATGGAAACTGTATTTTTTTTTTACAACAAAAACATTGAGGTGGATGTCCATTTACTGGTACTGGAGTAGTGTTCAGTCATTGAATACTGAAGCAGACAGTAACTAAGTAGCTACTGTACTTAAGTAAAATTTTGTACTTAATGTATAATGCCACTTATACTAGTACTCCACTACATTTTGATACCTTTAGTTACTTTACAGCTTCAGATGACTAACACAAAATATGAATTCATCATTCACTTCTCCACTGTCCATCTGCCAGCTGCAGCTTACAAATTAACATTGTTCATTTAAAAACATATGATGCATTTGTAAAATACAATACAAAACCTCTTACAGTGTTTACCTGGGGTCCTTTGTCATATTTCAGATGTCTGTGAGTTGCAGCATTTTCCACCAAAGAGACTTTCCCCCTCTAAACATCTCAGATAGATGGGTTTCATTTAAATAACATTTTGAGGCAATTATACAATATTTCATAAAAACAGATTCAGGAAGATAAAAAAAAAACAAAAAAAACACAAATTTGTGCAGCAGAACTTTTTTACTTTCCTACCCATTGATCGTCTCCTGACCCCTCCAATTTATTGAACTGAACCATTGAACAACTGTATATGAAGTAGTTAAACCTAACTCCACCTTGAGCAGCTGCAACAGTAAATTGCTGCGTACACACTGATGCATTAATATTAGCAGTTTAATACGAGAATTTATCAGCCACAGCGGGCAGGTACTTTTGATACTTTAAGTACATTGTGCTAATACTTTTACTTTGATGTACTTTTACTTCAGATTCAATAAGTGCGTCCTGTGTCTTTTTCCTTCTGTTTATTCCTGAATGAAAGGAGACTTCTGTCTTTTTTTTGAAGTAAACTTTTATTGGGTTTTGTCCAATCAGTGGCACCTTGTCCAAATCAGGATTTTTATTTTTATTACTGGTCTGTTCATCTTTTTTACCAGTCTGTCCTTCTTGGGTTAGTCTGCGTGTCCTTCCGTTCATCATTGATTAGATGTAAGTCTATCCTCTGTCCTCCTCCTGTGTCCTGTCCTCTCATCCAACGACCACATCGCTTCATCCAGCCACTGTCGGCTGAATCAGCAGTATCCCCCTCATCCCCGCTGTTTCCTCTTTATCCACACTTATCCCTCTCTTTACTTTCTTTTTTAAACGTTGTCCTCTCCTGTCTGAAATCTCCTGCTGTTTCCCATGTCTGAGATTCTCCTATAGTATGAGCAGAACACATCCTCTGGGTGCAGCGTTTGCTCGTCCTCTTTAGAGTGTCGACAGGAGACAAGGAGACTTGATGATAAATGTTCTCTGCAGAAGATAAACTGCCCTCTTTTGCTTCCTGCTTTGGTTGGCCTCTCTGCATTGTACACTCCCCTTTCCACTTCCCAGTCTGAATCTCCATAATGGGATCCTGCTCAGGTAAGGGTTCAGGTCTCCACTGATCCATTAGCGAAACCTAACTCTGCCTTCAGCTCGGAAGAAGGAGGGGAGGGGAGAAAATAGAGATATTTGGGTGTTGGATAAAGAGAAATGAGAAGAATAATAAAAAAAGACAACCAGGGCAGAGAGGAGAGGAGAAAATGAGCTTTGATTAAGAAGTCCCTGTTTTAATTACACAGCTAAGGCTGGCTTTGAACCTGCCTGGCCGAGGTGGTTTTATGAAAGGAGATTATCTCTCATGGAAGTGAGACTGGGTTTGGTCTTAACTGGAACTAATTCAGCAGCTGAACGTGCGAGTCAGAGATAGCAGGAGTGGGAAAAACCTGAAACAGCTGCCTTTTTTTTCCCCCCCTGATGACCAAATGTTATATTTCTGCAGCAGGTTTTACTGGAGACGCCTCTCAGCTAATTAAGATATCTGCGGTGTTGTTTACTGAATTCAGAGAGGGAAGTTCATGTTTACACTCGGCTCAATATCTGAGGAAAAGTTTGCATCTTCCGTCCCTGGAGCAGGTTGTTAGGGAAGATGTGAGCATTAAAAAGACATGGCAGGTGTAAGCAGCAGCAGTGTGTTAAGTCCTGAAGGCTCACTGTTTGAGCCACATCCACAAATACATGCACTCGCCATGCACCATATTTCCACCTGTGTGTATGATGACATCACCTGTACAATATACAGAGAATAATAGGCAGGCCTCAATGCTGCAATCTTAATATTTCTTCGCAGCTTGTTCTTCTCCACGTATTGGCTCTTACTAATCAATCATTTCTCTGTGAAATGCAGAAAATGATGATGTGACAAACCACAGAGCATCCACCTATTGGTTTGCAGCTGAGTAAGCTTATACACGGTCTTGGAATAGTCCGAAAAATTTGATCCGTTTTCTCAAGTTTCATTTCCATCATGATTGTGTTAGTGAATGAATGTGCGCTGGTCTTTTGCTCTGCTGTGTTGCTTAGTGTCCATTGTCCTCTAGTGGTCGAGGTGGATATTACATCGGTGCTGAGGAACAAGAATATTCTATATTGCAGGTCTTCAGCTAATCGTTTTCTTTATTATCACTTAATTGATTGGAAAGTAAGAAACGGCCGCTGTGGTATCTTAAAGGAATAGTTCTTTATTTTGGGAAATACACTTATTCACTGTCTTGTCGAGAGTTAGATGAGAAGACACAAAAGATAAGGAAGTGGATGAACCCTTGGAAAGAACCAAAATATACCAAATATAATATGAAAACAACACAAGTGGTGTAAGACGGAAATGAACAACACGACATCTCATTGCAACAGTTTGGTCAATGCATTCAAAGATCACAACCAAGAACTCTCCTATCTAAGAATTACTGTAAATATCAACCATCAAAGAAAAAGAAAAACATTTTGGGAAATATACTTTGAAATTCACCTTCTTCTTTACACCACTCTTATATCTGTTAATTGAAAATAAGGCTACAGTGATGAACTATTTCTTTATGGTTGACATAAAATTCACAAATAGGAAAGTCTTTGATTGTGAAGTTTCAAAACATTTACCACTCTCAATGTCAACCAGTTCATCATCTTCTTACAATATGTTATGAACGCGGCATAAGATCTTTATTTTATTTTGTTTCATATTATATTACCGTATATTTGTGGTCCTTCCGAAGGGTCTACCCACTTTTTATGGCCTGATTGAGGGTGGTGTAGTTTTGTTGTGGTCATGAGAAGCTCTCTGAGACTCTTCATGTCAATTGTGTGAATCCGTACAAATAACACAAACTTTTCTTGCCTTGAGTGAGTCATCAAAATACTTTTTTTTTTTTCCGCTCTTTGTTGGTAGTGTGAGTATAACTTGATTCACTTCCAGATTGAAATGAAGCGTAGTGTCCATAATAACTGTGTACTTCTCTGCCACTTTCAGTACACTTTCAGGCTAATGCAGATCTAAACTGTAACAGCTAAAAGCATTCTTGCCTTCATTTGATTTTCATAGCAGTGTCAGGTTTTGTTGTTGTTGTTGTCGTCATTGTTAATGCTTGGCATTTGCATCTGCTGGCAGCTAAGTGACAGCTTTTTTTTTTTTTTTCCAACTGTGTATTCTGTTACTTTCTTGACACCAACAAACCACCATCTTTGGTTTTAGGCTCCCATGATGGAGCTGAGTGAGCTAGCTGAAGTGAGTATCTGGACCTTTCTGTTTTAAAACATGTGACGCCAACAAGCAAGTTCAACACACTCCTCCTAATAAAGGGTGAAGTCCAGGTTGGAGTGTTACTGGAGGCCATTGTGAAACAGTATTGCACTATAAATGTACTGATACTGATTAAAAATCAGCGATACCGTAAACAAGTGTTAGATTAAAGATATTGTAAAATGAATTAGTACAGTAACAAAAACAATGGATTCACGGGAGTATAACCTAGTTTTCAAATCATTATCATACATTATCATACATCATAAATTATCCCTCAGGCCAGGAAGAAGCAAAGTGTCACCAGTGAAAAATCAACATTAAGTTTCCATAGAGAGCCGAAAGTGAAACCAAACTTCTGGGTTATTTTCCAGAACTAAGAAAACCTTATTAAAAATCCCATTCACATTTGTTACTACAGCAAGAACAGAGACTTTCTGAAACAACAGTATGTTGTTTGGCTCACTTCATATGGTTAGATAAGACAAGTATTTAGATAAGTTTTTACACTACAGAGATTACAATTAGAAAGATTTTAAATTAACCTGGAACTAGACAGAACTGCCGTTTGCTCACAAAGTAACTGTTGTTTAACTTTGTTTACAAATGTTTCAACTCTGTGTAGCAACTGCTGTACTTAATGGTAATTTGCCTGAGCATATGGAGAATAAACCCCCGTGTTTCAGTGTCATTTTTTCAGAGAGACCAGTAAGAGCTGTTGAATGAGATTACAGAGGCTAGAGGAACACAGCGTTGGCCAGATGTGGCACCATGTCTTTGGTTCTCTATAGGAAGTAAAACACAGTAACTAATCTGGTAAACATACACTTCTAGCCAATATGAGTTAAAGTAAAATTAGTAAAATATATGACAGTTAGCCCCTAATCTAACAGTTAGTTAGTGTTGTGTTAGCAACACATTAGCCTCTGTAAGATTATACAGTGGCTAGCTTAGTTAGCAGTAGACTAAATTAACAAGTCATCAAACCAATCATCAACACAAAGAAAAAGAATGTCAGTTAAACTGCCATGGAACTTGTCAGTTAGCGGTAGCTATAGCAACAGAATGTTCAACTGAAACCAACTGCTGTTGCTGGGAGATTTACACATTTACAGTTTCTCACTTGGCAGACACTTTTATCCAAAGCAACTTACAAGTGTCCAAAGGACACGTTGGCACGAGGACAGGAGGAGCTGGGGATCGAACTGCCTGCCCTGCGCTCAGGGGACAGCCACCTGTTGTTGTGACCCTTTCATCTTTAGTTTTTAGAGAATCTGGTTGTGGTAGGATTGGCTGAGGAACTTTGGCTACTGGTTTCACACAGGAAACGACCGGCGTTCTCCAGTAAGAAAGTCCTGTGTTTTGATTGGCACAGTGCATTTTGGTCGACAGTGACTCCTCAGGGTTGTCCTCACATTTTCCACAAAATTCAAGATAGCGTGATAGAAATGACGTGATATATAGAAGTTTATCCATTTTGCCCACCCCTGAGAGACAACAGATGGTTGCTAGGTTTTCCAGAAGCACCCAGGAATATGAATTTATTAAAGAGTTTATTAGAGACATACGTATAGGAGTTATAGTCATGTTTCTATGCGGAGAACGATCAGACGAGAGGAAGGGAGTGAGACAGATGAAGAAAAAAAAAAAAAAGGTGTGGAGGTGTGTGATGTGAAAGGTCAGAAGCTCTGCAGAGCTGTTTGATCCCTGCCTCTTTTTTAACTCTCTCTCTGTGACGTGGTGTCACAAAACTCAAACAGATTTTCAAATGTGGCCTCTGGCAAAAGCACCTGTACGCACACACACACACACATACACACACACACACACACACACAGACACACACACACACACACACACACACACACACACACACTCACTCACACTCTCACTCACACATTACGCCAGTGTCGGGCAGTTGCTCTTGTCGATACTTGAGATTCAGACTTTCAAGCTTTGCTCATTTGCCTTCTTTCAGACTGAGCTGAGACTTTTAGTGCCAGGAATCAAACTTAGCAGCTCAGCAATTGAAAGCATTCTGTTAGCATTGATCTCCATGACTGAGCTTTCACATTTAATCTTTTGAAGTTTGGATCTTGTCTCGTTTGACCTCTTTGGGTTTCCCGCAGTATCCAGAATATCTCAGAGCAGCTTGTTAGCAGTGCTAGCCTTGTTGCTGTGGTAGTTGATCGGCATTATGGGAGCTGTGATGGCTGCTCTCTCTGTGGAGGCCAGGAGGCGCCTCTCTCGGCCCAGCTGCCTCTCTCACTGCGGCCACAGTGCGGCCAGGTACCATCGCTCAGGTAGGAATTCATGTGGTTTCACCTCCGCATTATTAGCTGTTGTCACTCCATCACTCCTCTCTGTTCATCACTCATTTCTTCACTCTTTCTTCCCCCTAATAAACTGCTTATTGATGGCACTGGACAATAATTCAGTGTTACTGAATACTGATATCACAACAATATGATAATATGTCTAAATTATTGATGTCTAATTAATTGCAATTAAAACTGACAGAATTAGTTTTTATGTCAAGATTTAATTATACTAAACATAATTTAGATTATTTAATATATAATTTTGCAACTAGGCTATATGACACACAAACTTATTGAGAACATGATAAGATCAACGTCAGTCATATCGCCTTTTTGTATCCACAGGATTCTTGTTTTTGTAGACTGTGGCCACATCTTTGGTGATAAATGCGCAGTTAGGTATTTGTCTTAAAATTATAAAAATTATATTGTAGTATATATATAACTTCTCCCATTAACTGCTAACATTAGACACGTCATTACATCTTATATTCCAGAGGGTTTTTTTAATTGGTGTAATCTAACTAACTTCTATTAGTGCAGTGTAGTTTTGAGGTATTTGTATATTACTTGAGTATGTCACTTTAATGCGACTTTATACTTTATGACATACATATCTTGTTGTAGATTAAACTACTCAAAAGTTCTGTGGTAAAAATAATAATCCAATAATATAATGTGTGATATGGTCTGTTGCTAATAACTAAGCATATGACAAAGCAGCTTGGTACTACTTCCAGCACTGGAAAAATCCTTCAGAAACTTTTGAGAGTTGGCTGCGGGTTGAATTGTTGAGTCCCTGATGTGTTAGTTTTGTCAGTGAACAAAAAGCACTGCGTTTAAACATGTGAGAATAGAGTCATTGTCCATGATTTTTACAAAGGCGTCTATGCATTCAAGAGGTTGAAATGTCAACTTAGTGTGTCTTCCTCTCTGACTGTGGTGAAGACTGATGATCTTTGCTGACGTGTCTGACTGCGAGGAAACAGTCTGGGACCTATCTCCCTATTTACTGACTGTTGTGTCAGCAGGCAGCACCAAGCCTACCTTTTAAAAACCTGTTAGTATCCTAATGGCCTGCCCAGAGGAACCAGCACACACACACACACACACACACACACACACACACACACACACAAACTGACTACCCTCACATCGATATGCAAGAGCACAAACTCAAATGCACATAAATAGATCCAAACACACACACACACATTCCTAAAACATCAGTATGCACAGAGATACCTACATGCATGGTGAGTTGTGTGTTTTAGTGTGTGAATGCCTGTCACTTGATCCACTATTCCCCCACAAACTGGCAACTGAAATGTAAATTTGACCTTCAGGCTGATTCATCCGCCGTAAAGATCGCTCCCAACACTCACTTATTAAGCAGCAGTAGCAGTAGAGACTGAAAATAGATTTGTGATTTTATGATTAATGGTTGACTTAGATGGTCGACTTTTTTCTAATAAAATGTACGAAGAGGAGAAAAAAAGGGGGTAAGCTCCGCCACCAACACCACTTCACCACAAAGGTATTGATTTCTCTCACTCTGGCCTCCCATCTGTGTCTCCTATCTCCAACCAAGTCAATGCATACACACACACACACACACACACAGACAAACACACGGACAGACAGACAGAAAGACAGACAGAGACACACACACACACACACACACACGCGGACAGACAGACAGACACACACACACACACACACACACACATATCTCCATTCCTCATCTTATCTTGATGCATTAGCAAGTGCAGAGTCATCAGTTATCCTCTCTTGACCTGCTAAACATACAACATACAACCAGACGACACTTTACACACACCCATGCTCACACACACTAATAATGTTCTTGCGTGTCATCTATGTTAAACTTTTGCACATACTCTCATGAATCGTGACAATTTTGAGAAATTCCTAATTTAGCAATATATTTATATTATAACATTCAGGATTCTTCTTCATTCAGACACTTGAATGTCTTTGGTTCGCAGAGGAAAGATAAACATAGATGAAAGCAGAGGGGCTGCAGAGGAGTTAGAGAGCGGGGGAGGTGGGGTGTCCCTGCTATTTGATCTCTGTGTGCGAGTGTGTACGTGTGCATGCCCACACTAAACATATCTGGGTAACGGGGGCAGGGCCTGAGGTTTGTCTGGGGGAGGGGGGGGTGGCATCACTGTGGCTGCCCTCTCCCCTTCGCCAGAGTCAGAAGGTGAGAGGTAGTTGGCTTGTTAGTATCATAGATGGAGTACAGGTTCAGGGCCCCTGGATCAGAAACTCTGTATGAAGCACTTCCTGTTGGAAAGTAAATCAAATGAAAACACAAAGAGACACAACATTAGACGCAGGCCGAGACGCAAACCGACAAAAATGAGACACACAACAACTTAAAAATAGACACTAAATGACCACAAAGAGATGCAAAATGACTAATATCAGACATAAAATGATAAGGTAAGAAGTAGGGCAAAGCAAACACAAAAATAGGCAAAACAACTATAAAGACAAAAAATGACCACAAAGAGACACCGAATGATCACAGAGATGACAAAAAGATGCAATACAAACACAAAGCCTCTGGAAGTAGAGAGAGAAGACAAAGAGGTGATGTGGTGGAGAAAGAAGGGACAGTTTTTAGAGGAAAGAAGAAACCGAGCAGAGGAGGAGAGAAAGTCTGCGGTTGGCCAAAGTTATGGAATGACAGCGGGAAGAGGAGGAGGAGGAGGAGGTGGCAAGCTCCAGGGCGCAAAAGCAAATCAGATGGACAGACGAAGAAAAGGAGGAGTGCAGTGGAGTAAGGAGAGACCACAAGAAGGACAAGATGGGTGGAAGGTTTAAGGGCACTTCAGTTTTAAACCTCGGCTGGGAGCAAGTGCTGACTGAGTGAGTCGAGGGAGGAAAAGTTGCAACTACAAGCAGCAACAGATACGTTCAGAAAGCGGCAGAGACCGGGGAGTGATGGCAAAGTATGTGCGGAGGAGGTAGACACCGGGGGAGGAGGTTTCATTCCCCATAGCTCCTCTCAGTTTCTCAGGATTTCCCTCCCTGGACACAGCTGCTGCTGCTGCTGCTGCTGCTGCTGCTGCTGCTCTAAGTGCCTTCTCTCCAGAGCCATACTCTTCCATATCTGGACCTGGATTTGGACGAACAGCGAAGTGGACTGAATCAGGCGGGACAACAACACAGAACCCGAATTTAACTATCTGTAAGTCCGTCCTGAAAGGTGTTTGGTGGAGCAAAGGATTACCAAGAGAAATACAGCATGAGAAAGCAGAACAAGGGGTTACTTAGCTGATTTAAAATGTCACAAGTCCCATAAGTAAATACGTTACTTTTTGTTTTTGGATTATTTGGACAGTACAGCTTTGTTCTACCAAGGTTTCATTATGCATGGAAGTCTGCTTTTTTTATCTTGACTGACAGGTCTGTTTTAGGAGATTGTCTCATCCTGAATATTGTTACTGTGAATATTATTGCAGATGTCGCAGAGACTACATAGTCGGATTGCCCTCAGCTTGCAGATACAGATTGTTTATAGTATGTTCTAGAGCTGAGGTTTCAGAAACTGCTTGTGTGGTTGGCGAATATAATGGGGTAATTTATCTACAACTGCTAATGTCATTTTGCCATTTTATGGCATGGAAGATGAGAAGACTTGAGTATTTCATGTTCTGTTCTCTGTTCTGTATTTCAATAAATTGCTTGCATTCAACCGGACTCTCTCCTGCCTAGTGGGAGCGTAGGAAAATGAAAATGGACACAGAGGCTGCACCAAACTGTTTGCTTTTCCCAAACAACATTTTCATCTAAAACCAAGATGTGATTTACGAGTGTAAACTATGACGTGAATGATGATAATAGCTGTTTGGATTAAGAGGATGAGCAGTAACTTGCGTCTTTGCCAGTCTGAGCTCCTCAGAGTGCATGCGGGAAGAAAGACTGAAAAGTGACTCTAAACGTCTCCTTTAATGCGCTGTGATAAATGGTTCATGACACAACCCCTATTTTCCCTCATGGGTCCACAGAGGGAGGTTTTCCATATATGTCGACTTCCACATATTTTCCACTTCAGCATCAGTGTTGACATTGGAGCAGCCTTCATCCAGCTTGCTGGCCTGGTTCTCGTGCTGTGTCCTGGGCCTGGAAACAAACCCATGCAGTCACCTACCACCCAGACTGGTTCCTGTCACATCTTGGTTCATCTCTGTTGAAAACACTTGTTGTTGACTAGCCTGGCCCCGCATTACTCGGGCCAGCCTGGGCTTCCTTCCTTCCTCCCTGAGGCCAGGCCTTCTCGTGTTGGCTTGGCCCTGAGCGGGCTCCCCCTGTGCTGCAGTCATGGGGATTCAGGGAATGGAGCTGTTTGCCATCGGAGTGGTCATCATCCTCTTCATGGCAGTTCTCAAGCAGTTTG
Organism: Seriola aureovittata; assembly: GCF_021018895.1. Lineage (NCBI taxonomy): Eukaryota > Metazoa > Chordata > Actinopteri > Carangiformes > Carangidae > Seriola > Seriola aureovittata. The sequence goes on from NC_079368.1 coordinate 24,051,981, forward strand.
GCATCCTGGAGCCCATGTCCTCGTTTGAAGGTAAGGGCCCACCCGAGGCCCCTTTACTGGCTAAGTACCTGTAGTGGTGATACTGTTATCTACTATACTATACTGTACTTATTATGACTTACTACTGCAGTTGATACTTTAAGCTCCCGTTTAAGCACTATATAAACATTCAATAAATGGTGTATAACACGTTATAACTTAGCTGGCCTAGGCACAACAGTTGGTTTTGGGCTTACAGTGACACTAGTATTGACCAATGAGACGAATGGTGGTGAGCTATATTGTCATTCAGATTGGAGGACTTGTTGTGATCAGTGTACATTGCCCCTGTAAAAATAAATGAATAAAATAAAGAGTGGAAAAGTGGTCTATGGGGCTGACCGTGTAGAAACAATGCCCCCCGCTTTCAGTCCGACTAGGGATCACTATTGCGGATCATCTCTCCTGGCTCTCTCGCCTCGATCACTGTCAACTCTCTACCAAGTAATCAGGTAGAAAAAACAACCGAACAAACAAAATGAAATAGATAGAATAGAATAGAATAGAATTAATTCATAAAATAGAATTAGTTTGAAAGTATGTTTTGATGTTTGTAAATGTAATATTAATTCTGGGCTGTCAGCAAATCTATGGCATCAGAGTGGAAAGAGGTTAATGGGATGTTTTATTTTGCCTACTAAGGGATATACCATAAAACATTGATGGGCCAATAGACTGTGTGCATTTGGGACTGTAAAAGAGACATCAGATACTGCTCTTTGAATGATGCAGTTCCCTTTGATTAAAGGTTTGGGCTGAAGGCCAGCCAGTCAGAGTGGCCTGCAGTCAGTTTGCCAAGACAATTACAGCAGGAAGGCTCCAGTCGGCACATTAGTGGTTCTCTTATGGCCCAGCATCATAAGTAATAAATACAACAAAAACATCAGTAATGCCCTTTCATAATTTATCATTCCTCATTCCTCTGAATCTCTCCAATCTTTAGTTGTTCCAATAGTGCCCCCCCCCCCCCCCCCCCCCCCCAACCTTGTCCTCCTCTTTCTTCTCCTCCTGCTGTGGCAGGGCCCACACCTCGGTTTAGCATTACTTCACATCAATTATACATGCAGTATCGAACAGGCTTTCTCTGAGACCGCCTAAATATGGAGCCTGGAGTACTCCTCCAGGACCCTGAAGGACACTGGCCATCCCTCAGTAGCCTCCGAATTTCTCCTCATATGTCTTCATCCCCATTCCTGCCACTTCATTACTCCATCATCTCCCAACGGGACTAATTTACTAACTACAGTGTCATTAACTCACCTGCTTCAACTATTTGGCAGCGGATATTGTCAGTTTAAGGCGTCTTTTGCTTTTCTTTACATGTTCACCTCTCTTCATGTTGGGATATTCAAAAGTCCAGATGTTGCGCTCTTTGCTGACTGGCTTTGGATAGAAATAGATTTAAAACAGGAGTCAGTGGAGGAAAGTAACTCTACATCTACTCAAGTATTGTGCTTAATCACAGTTTTGAGGTGTTTGTATCTACATTTATCAGCTGGAGTAACTGGAGCAATATATGATCGGTTAATGAAGTACAATACAGATAGAGCAAACTAGTGGTTCCCAGTCTTCTGAGTTTGTAAACTGCTATTAAAAAAAAAGCAGCAGGAGCTGTCGTGTCATGGACACAAATTTCAGACACATTTCACGTGGTTTCTTTTAAAATAACTGTTCACGGCCAAGATATAGGTAAAGTAAAACTATTCAGTCATTATCAAAAGAGCAAAAGGTAAAATTATATTATAATATCAAAACTTTGTTGTTTGTTTTTTCCCCTCTCCCATTAATCATCTCATGACCCCTCAGATTTATTTTGTGACCCTTTGGAGGGACCCGACCCCTAGTTTGGGAACCATTAACTGTATATTAACATATTAAAACTAGATTCACCTCGAGCAGCTACAACATTAAGATTAACAATAAAGTATATAATAATATAATTTCCAGGTGCCATGTTTCTGAACCAGAACCAGACCTTTTAGTTTAAGTACATTTTACTCTCAACTCCTCTGTACTTTTACTTTTACTGGAGTAGGATTATGAATGCAAAACTTTTACTTTTTTGTATATCTTTAACTTAAGTAAAACATCTGAATTCTTCTTCAACGACTTGTAGCAGCCCTGCTTTGAACATCAGCCTTGTGATGATCACAGTTGTTATCGAGACTCTCACTGTGGTGCTGATTCAGTTCTGGGGAAGTTTAGGAGGCATTTTGTAGTTGCCTATATTTCTTGTCTGTTAAAGGAAGATCTACAGCTCCATCAGGGTCGGAGTTACTGAGGATACTGTGGTCATGTGCTTAGTAATATTTCTGGGAATCAAGGAGGATGTAATGACATCAAGAAGAGCTGACATTTTACAAGTAGCCCTGTAGCTAATTATTTACAATTTAAACTAAAAACTGAAAGATATTCATTTTAATATAACGTAAGATGTGTGTATCAGACAAATCAATATTTAAGCAGCATATTTTTGAATGTCTTAAAACACATTAAAATCCATTTTGATACTGTGCACTCAGAATTTCCATATTTAGCTGCGGTACATTAGATGCCCTTTATCAGTCAGCAGGTCAATAAGCTCTAATAGTTTATTTGTTGCATTATTTATATCATCAGCACTGAAGAAATGATCCTTCAGATTTTGCTCTACAAAATAAATGCACAACTTCACACTCACTGTGTGTGCACAGACTTGAATTCGTTTGTCCACACATGTGTGCGTGTTTAAAATCCAGTTAAATGATCTGATCTCAGATGAAACCGTTGGCCTTTGATTGTTGTTTCACTCTGGTCCTCTCTGCTCTGATGTCGATTTTGGGTTCAGTCCAGCTCAGTCCTATTTTGGGATGGCATCAATGCCATGAAGTAGCCTTGTCTTTAGAGATGTACGAGCCCTATTCTGAGGCTCTCTGATACCGATATCTGGTATTTTTACTCCACATTTGACTCTCGTGCAGGATATTTTAGTGAATAACATCAATATACTGAACAGAGAGATGGGAAGGAAAAAAGTTGTTTCATTTGTTCATCTGTTTTTTTTCCAAATAAATTAACCGATTTCTTATAATGTGCGTTTATGGGCAAAAACTGCATTTAGCCATTTATTTCTACCAGGATAATAGAAACAACCTTCCATCTAGTTTCTGAACCTGAAGTGAAAGCATTTTGAAAAACTCTTACGAACCCAAGATTTAAAAAAACCAAAATTTTTACCAATAATAAACACAATACACATAAAGACAAGATCCCTACTATTCCTTGCTTAGGTTGAGAGAATAGCATAGAGTTGTTCTACAGTTTGACGGAGCTTTTGCTGTTTAGAGAAAAAAACTCTCACCCCCACGCGGTGAGTGCAGTGTTCAAAATACTCAAAAGACCGGTGAATGTCCACACCAAAGAATTTAGTTCAAATTGTTTAGTGAATCTTTTCAGCAAGCAATGAACAATTACAGAATTCTGGATCAGATGTGCCTTTTCCTAACCAATAACAAGTGTTGGTCAGTCCACAGTCTGACAAACTAACTTTCCCTGATCCAGTGTATTTATACAAGTACAAACAAAGAAATGTGCACGTGCGTTTTGTCGTCTTCTGATTGGCTCCGCTGGCTTCCTCCTTCCCATCTGACTCCAACCTTGAGTGTGACCTAAAGCTCAGCACGCTCAAAGGAAGACAGTTAATATATACATATAAATTACCAATTATCTACCTCTGTTACCTCCGACTGCCCCCCCCTACACATGCCCATAGGGGGATCTTTATCAGTGGTTGTGAATAGCTTCCCTGAGGCAGATGTTTAAACAAAAACTCACCCTTAGCACCTAAATATCCACTAGCATAAATCATTAAACAGTTTTAACTTTAATAGTCTGAAATACTACAACAAGTTCGAGGAGTAGATTATGCTCTGAATATCTTCATAATGTACCGACTGATGAGTGGTATCTCTAAAGGAAAGTATTTACAGGTAGTATTTCTGTCATGATCAACCCCTGTGTGACTTCCTGGACTCCTTCCTGTGTTATTTCCTGTTTTATTTTGAAATTGCTTCCCTTATGTGTCTGTTGTGGCTTTACTTCCTGCCTTTGTGTTTTTTGTGTTTTTTTCCCCATCACTTTTCTTTGTCACCTGATGTCTGTTAGTAATCACCTGAGTTTCCCTGCCAACCTACACACCTGTTTCTAGTCTCCTGATTAGCTCCACACAGTGTTTATTGTCAGCCTTTGTCGGTTGCTGGCTTTTGTTCCTGTACATGTTCGAGTATTACCCTGTGTTTAGCTACCTGAGTTTAGATCACCTGAGTTTAGTTTCCTTCTTGCCCTGCCTTCCTGAACTCCTGTTTATCCACCCGTCTGCCTGGAAACCAGCTTTTGTTCACTTATCAAAGTGCCTTTATTGCATTTACCTGCCTTTGTGTGTGTCTGCATTTAGGTCCTCCTCTGATAACCATAACGACACATGACCCCCCCCTTGTGAGTCTCCCCCTCGGGATCAAATACAGTCTTATCTAAACATGTAACAATACATCATACATCATTTTCTTTTGCTCTCTGAGATGAGAAAGGCAAAGAGGATGGACCGGATGTTAGCCCTGCTTTCCACTTCAGGGATCGTGAGCATGACTTTGTTTACACAAGGTCTCGAAAGTGTAGACCACAGTGACAGTCAGAGTGAGCGCGAAACAGATCTAAAGTTATCAAATAAATTGATAAAGATGTTGTTATGTTCAGCTGACTTGCCTTCAGTTATCACTGTGCACTCACAGCAACGGGCTTAAGGACCAGCAGCAAGTGGTCTCCCCTCTCAGGCCACATGCTGTATGTGCATTTACTCAAGTACTGAAGTAAAATTTTGTGGTGATTATCTATTTCGGTCAATCTCTCTCTCTCTCTCTCTCTCTCTCTCTCTCTCTCTCTCTCTCTGTTTGAGATTGGGTAAATATTTCACATACTTGGTGGGGCACCATATCTGTGGGGCAAAGGATCTTAATTGTGAATAGAGAGAAAGAGGAATTTTCTCCCTGTGGGATGACGTTAGGCTACCTGTTCACATTGTAAATCTCAGTTTAATGCGTGTGCCTGCGCACCGTCTCTGTTCCTGTTGTTTCATTAGTCTCCACTACGGAGAATCAGCAGCCTCTCCTCCAAGATGAGACAATGAAATGAGTTTTGAACAAGTGTCACAGGACCCGAGGGAGCGTTTGCTCGCTGTTTCCCGTTATTACATGAGTATGAGAGTGTGACAGGAATCCACTGAGTTAATGCAGCATTAAATCTGTGTTACGGACCCCAGGAGAGTCAGGGGAACAATTAGAAAGTGGATCACAGAGCTGACTGGGGAAATGGGATTCAGGACACCTGTTGACCTTTGCCACCCCCTCTCTGGTTCCTTAAAGGCAAATTGTTTTCTGTATGTCACATTTAGCAAAAAGAGTTAAAAACCTCTTTTAGTGCAATCCATTTAAAGCTGCGGTTCTCAGTGCCTCGACGTGTTTGCTGTCTTTTATGTAATTGTTTTGATGAAAATGGGAGAATTGTAGCTCTCCCCTGGTTCCTCAGGAGTTCACAGGTTAATTATCAGAAACTAGGATGCGAGATGGAGGGAGGATATAGAGGAGTTCAGTCACTCAGTCAGCGCTCAGTGGATAAATGTTGGACGTCGTCTGGATCTTTGATGAGAGTTTTGTCGTCCATTAGAGGAATAATTTACACTGGAGGAATCCCAAACCAACTGCTTTTGCCAAAAAAAGAATGTGATGTGAGAGTATCTGAGCTTGCTTTTCATTTGCTTGGATTTTCCATGGATTATCGTATTGGTCCAGATTTTTTTTTCTCTCCTTCTGTCTCTCTCTCGCTCGCTCTTTGAAGGCATTTTTACAGCAATAATCTGATCCATTTGACCTTAAAAAAAGACCGTCAGACCCTGCTCTTAGTTGAGGAAAATATCCTGAAAGATCCATTAGAGCAGGAGAGAGCACGGGGGGAAAAAGGCAATCAATTAACAAGGTGGAAGGAGAGACTTATATAGAGTAACAGAAACTGCGGGAAAAAACTGTGACAGAAAAAGTGATGAGTGAGTGACGCTGTTTCAGAGACGGGAAGGGAGGACTGAAGGAGAGGTGTGTAGAAAAACCGATAATGTAGTAGAGGGTAAAAGGAAAGAAAGGACCGTGGAAGAAAAGATAGAAGACGAGGGGAAGATGAGTGTGAGGTGGGAGACGGAGGGTCTGCAGACAGTTGGGATCGTCTGCCTGGTGATCATGTTCCTCAAACTCATGCACCTGCTGGGCCTGATCGACATCACCGAGACCGGTGAGACAACCAGGGAGAGGGGCACTGAGGAGGAGGAGGAGGAGGAGGAGGAGGAGGATGGAGAGCTTTTACTTTCCTTTACTTTAATCTTGTTTGTGAATGTCGTCTGCATATATATGAATCATGAGAAGAGTCGAAGTGCTAACAAAGATGAGACAACCACAAAGGATGTAAATAATAAAGTTGTTTTTTTGTTTAAATGGGATTCGATTGCGAGATAATTTCAAAGGCTATTATGGAAAAATGAATTAGACTTTGAAGAATAGGGCTGGTAATATTCGACAACCAGCACCAACAAAGTGTTACTGCTCGTTTCACGACATCTTAACCGATCAGTACATACATTACAACACTTACACACAACTAACAAACACAGCAAATAGGTTTAGAAAGAAGGTTACAGACTGATTGCATGTTCTTTTATTATAATGTTGGTTAACAAATTTCACAAGTTGCAAAAATGTTAATACTGAATTTATCACTGAGAACTATTTGTGTCCCGCCATAATATCCACTGATAGTGACGGCAGCATTATGAACCTTTTTTATGGTTGTGTTTAGGGACTCACAGCATTTGTTAAGGTCAGGGAAAGATCGTGATCGTGTTTAATACAGAAAAAGTTCACAACACTCATCAAAGCCACAATCTTTCCCCTAACCTTACCCTGTCAGTAAACAGAAACACAGACATAATGTTTTTTTTATTCGGATCCGGAGGGGAGCATGGGGAGTGTCTGAAACACGTTCATTTCTAGGGTTTTTCAGCTGGTCTGATAATCCCCTAAATATTACCAGTTCTAGCCGTTTGCTTTGAAATGTGATGGTCAGACTTTAGCTAAGCTGTTAGCGTTAATTCTATAAAGGCACTGTGTCACATCTTTAAAATGTTCAGACATGCAAATCGCAGGTATATTTGCCATTATGTCGTTTTGGCAGAATATTAACACCATTATGTTGTCCGCTCATTAGCTGTCTTCCACTCACAAGCCATGGCTTTAGCTAGCTGCCAACAGTGGAGTCACACTGGTCGCAGTAAAATAGCTGAAGCACTTATCTGTGGCTTTATATTACTTTCATTTCTTCCTACTTATCTGCCATTATAAACACCAATACTGATTTATCTGCAATGAGATTTGTATGAGCTGAAGAAATCAGCCCACTAATGTATCGGTCAGTCTTCATCTGATGTATGTGAGTTTCCCTGTTTTAATTATGCCTTGGAAATTCACATTCAAAAGTAGGTCAAGCCAGTTATGATAATATGACATGAGTGCACCATTACATAGAAGTGATGTTAAATGTAGATACAAGATAGATTTTTGTCAAAATATTGTTTCCAAGGTTAAGAATAAATTTCATGCTAAATGAAAAAAATATATAGTTTGGTCATCACTTAGTAATTTGTTTACAATAGAAACATAGGAGACTTACTTCTGATTTTACACATGGTCCCATTTTCTCAATGGGAGAATTCATCTGGTGAAGAAGGTCAGAGGTCGTCTCCTGCTGTCTCTTTCTCACTTTGTGCGGGACTGCACTGTCTTATTGTTTTAAATGAACCCTAAAGGAACAATGCAATATTACATAAGAGTGGATCACCTCCTGCCTCAACTCTTAGTCTGTTTTGGTTGATGTTTCACAGTTTATTATGTCTCCTCTGGATGTTTAATCAGAATAACTTGCTCAGCGCTCACTGTACAATCCTCTCAGTGACTCAGTGACTTGACTTGTTATCTTTGTTTTTTTTTTTCTTCCTCTTACTATCAACTCTCCCACTGTTCTCCATTTACTCTCTTTCACTCCATCTTGGTGTCAACACCCCTCCTCCTCTTCTGTTCTCTCTGTGTAAAGATGGTGAGTATGGTAACCATAGAAACCCAAACTATACTTGGAGAAAACTTCCCTCCTTTTTTTTTTTGAATGTTTTCCTTCTCCCAGCCGTGCAGTGCTTTCTCTTAGTGTGTGTGAACTCGAAACCAATAACACCGTGACACTTGATTGTGTATTTGTGATTTGCTCTGTGAGTAAAAAAAAAAAAAAAAAAAGTCGTTTTTAATTGATTTTCTCAAATTCAGATTTTCTGCAGTGGCTTTTTTTTTTTTTTCTTTTTTTTTTTAAAGAACAAAACGATATTTGTTTGGTGAAATTTCCACCATAAAGAAAGTACCTCCTCTTCTTTTTTACTCCCTTGTTTGCCTGCCTTTTGCTCCTCTGCAGTTTTTTGCTAAACCTCTCTCTGAAGCTCACACGTTCTCCCCGCCTCCTCTATAACAAATGCCTCCCTGTTGAATGTGTGATCCCACCCCTCCCCAAATGTTGACCTGCATCACACACTCAATGTCTGCCCCATCCTCCTTCTTTTTCTCTCCATCTTTCTCTCTCTCTCTCTCTCTACATTGCTTCTCTCTTTCCTGCTTCTCTCTCTCTTCCCGTCTGTCTATCCACCCCTTTCTGTCCTGCTCTCTTTCTCCCACAGACAGCAGCGACAGTGATTTGGAGCTGTCGACGGTGCGTCACCAGCCGGAGGGGCTGGACCAGCTGCAGGCTCAGACCAAGTTCACCAGGAAGGAGCTTCAGTCTCTCTATCGAGGCTTTAAGAATGTACGTCTGGCTGCCGGCAGCTGAGACGGTCTTAATTGCTTTTCCGCCATCATTATGCTTTATATAGATTTGAATTATTCTAATATATATCTCTTTTTTTCTACCTCTCTCGAGCAGGAGTGTCCCAGTGGGTTGGTCGATGAGGAGACATTCAAGTCCATCTATTCTCAGTTCTTTCCCCAAGGAGGTTAGATGTTAAAACAATCTCTCCTCTCCTGTTCTGTCTTGTTAGAGACTATGATAACTTATTAGGGGATGGATCGTTTCAGAGTTGGTTCATTTTCTTGCATGATCAAAAATAGTTAATATTTTGGATCATTACAATGGTGGAAGAAGTAAATTCCTAAGTTAAAGTAATAATACATCATTTTACAAAATACAAGTAAAAGACCTGCATTCAAAATCATACTACAGAAATATTTTCAGCAAAATCTACTTAAAGTATCAAAAGTAAAAGCACTATAGAGTGCCTCCTTTCATTATATTAGATTAGTAGATTATATTATTGGATTATTGTTACTGGTCCATAAATATATAAGCAACCTCTTACTGTTGTAGCTGGTTGATGTGCAGCTAGTTTTAAATACTTTATAGTCATTACTATACTGTATTGTTATATATAGTATACTCAGTCATTAACCTTGTAAAAGCCCCAGTGTTATAAAGACAACATTGAACAAAATTGTAGGGATTAGTATGAATTGAACATTGTCTCCCTAAAGAGCTCTTCCCAATCAACAGCCAAGTTCACGTTATTCTACATTATAACAGATTGCAGTGAAGTTAAATGCACCAAACAGAGTTCAGCACAACCTATGATAGATAAAGTAGCTAACACCCCTCTGACCCCTGTTAAGTGTTTCCCATAATGTTCCTAGCTCCTAATTCGACTCCTGAAGTGCAGCAGGTTGTGTCAAAATAATAGTTCTATTTCCGCATCAAGCTTGAGGACAGGGTGTAGTCGAGAAGTTAGCGTGCACTACTTACATTTCCCGTTTTTTCCCACAGATGCAACCACCTACGCTCACTTCCTGTTCAACGCTTTTGACATTGACAGAAACGGTTCAATCCGCTTCGAGGACTTTGTCATCGGCCTGTCAGTGTTGCTCCGAGGTTCAGTCACTGAGAAGCTCAACTGGGCTTTTAACCTCTACGACATTAATAAAGATGGCTACATCACCAAAGAGGTACATGTGGGTTATCGGATACGCAACTTTTTGACAATGAAAAGTTGGTCTACTCAACGTATAATTCCAACATTTTATAATTTGTTAAATTGAAATGAAATGAAATGAGCATTAATCATCTATGTGTCATTACATTCTGGCTTTTCTAAATTATATTCAGGGTAATGTAATGTTAAGTCTATGCTCTGCAATTTCAACTCAAACCAAAGTAAGTGTCTTTCTGGTTGTGCTGTATCATTCATGGGAGATGCCATGTTTAATCTTGTTTTGTCCGTGTCCGTAAAGTTAGTTTCATTCATGTGGTGTAGCTTAGAGCTTTGTACATTTGAACTTATCGTGGGTGGAAAACAACAAATAGTTATAATAGTTAAACTCTTTCACTTCCGTCCTCTTCTCTTCAGGAGATGCTGGCGATCATGAAGTCAATCTATGACATGATGGGGAGATACACCTACCCCAGTGTGCGAGATGAAGCGCCCTCCGAACATGTGGACAAGTTCTTCCAGGTTCTGATCGCACACAAATAAAAAGTGTACAGTGCTACAAGTTTAGGAAAATGACAAAATACCAAAACAATGCTGTCTTTATGTGTCCTGTTTTCTTTCTTCTTTCTTCTCCTCACAGAAAATGGACAAAAATCGCGATGGTGTAGTGACCATTGAAGAGTTCATTGAGACCTGTCAGAAGGTGACTCACACTTTTTCACCCACTCGCTCACACAAACAGATGAGCAGCACTTTCAAAAAGTCACAGTTACTCATGCACATAAATACTGCCCAACAAGCCACTGACCCTGGTTCAGTGACAACAGAGTGTCACTGGTTAATCAGGCACTGACTAAGATTATCCACATTCATGTTTCCCTTCTCCCTCCTGAATCATATCCACAGCCTTCCTCTTCCCTTCTTATTATAATGCGCTTATTTTTAAATCAATTCACCTTTAATCCCGTTATAGTTGGTGGTAGTTTTTGTGATCGATAGAAACCACAATAGTCTATTTTCATGTTGAGGTTTACTGCATCATTAAATTAAATCCTTTTTTTTTTTTTGTTCAGCTAAAGATGTAATATTTTCAGCACTGCTTCAGTAAGGTTTAGTGTTTTATTTTTGAGAGACTACGCCTCAGGCTGAATTTGGTTTTTGAGAATTTAAGTTTAAATAAAACACTGACGGTGAAAATGACTCATGATACATACACGTCATTTTTTTTCTTTCAAATACACGATATCAAACAATATTTTCGTGCAAGACTTAGGTTATTATTTGCTTCTTTGTGTTTGGGTGAGTCAGCAGACCTAACCTGCATGAATCTACATGACTGCTGTTCACGATGATGTCAGTCACAATTCCACTGAAGACATGTCTCTGTGTGTTTTCTGCCAAATTGTAGCTAAAAAACAAAAACAGGTCGTTACAGCTGCAAAAGGTGAACAATTCTACCTAACATCTACAGGCTACAGTGGAAGATTTTACCTTCTGACATAATGGATAGGTGTGGGTATTATGAGGCAAATGTTTGCTGTTGCTGTGGAGTTATGTTGATGTACAAGCTGTTTGGAGACTTGGGATTTTTTTTGCTGCTGGTTTCATGAGAGATTAAACTATGTGGGCTCACCTATGTTGTGTTTGGTAGTCTGTAAACATCAGTGGAGTTCTGACTCAAATGGGGTTAATAGATAATAACCGAATATTCAGTTTGAGATTATCCATGTGTTTAATTTACTGCAAATTCAAACATTGGTCAGTTAATTTGCTGCAACTTTGCAGCTGTTGTGACATGAGTGTGTATGTGCTATTCTTCTATACCAAGAAGAATTACAAATTCCAGGCCCACTGTTATCAACAGGACATGGTGGAAGATTTATATTCATAATCACTGATACTGAATTTAGAGCTAATTTTCTAGACAAAAAGGAGAAAGTCTTTAATATGCTCAGTGAGTCTGATCAGGCCTTTCCTGTGCTCTACATGCCATTTACTGCACATATTCAACATATTAAAACTTTTCAATTTCACAAGACTTGACTGCAAACTACATTTTAACATTGGCCACTTGATAAAAAAACAAAAACAAAAGTATTATGTCTAAACTTTTAAACAAATCTACCTAAGAATTGTTTACTTAAGACTTCTGGTGACAAATGTTTTTGTCTTTTATCTTTTCTTTCCAGGACGAGAATATCATGAACTCCATGCAGCTGTTTGAGAATGTGATTTAAGGATTCAAGATTCTCTCGGTCGTTTTCCTCCTCCACTAGCCCACGTGCACAACTCACACACAAATGCAACACCACCCCCCCCCAAACTACTCCTCACTAAAACATGACATCCTGCCATCTGGCACATAATGTAGGTACTGTAAAGAAACAGAAGCTAGAAGTTTTTTTTTCTATTTTTCACTGCGCTCTTTAACTGCATCTTGCAACTGCTTCTGGATTAAAAGGATTTACAGACTGAAAAAGAACTTCCTGGGTAAAATTCTCATCAATCTAGTGTGGTTTTTTTTTTTTGTGTGTGTGTGTGTGTGTGTGTCCTCAATGAGGCAACACATGAGTCTCCTTGAGCTTTTATCGTCAGACAAAAAGGATCAACAACCAACAAGGAGTGAAGAGGCTTACAATAATCCACTGACCTGAGCACACAAGGACACTAGCTTTAACACTAATACACTTCGTTTCTCTCTCTGACACACACTCTCACACACACACACACACACACACACACACACACACAGAAGCACGGAAAAAAATCGCAGCACACTCACACACAAAAAAAGGAAATGAACTAAAGCATGTTTGTCCTCAAATATGTGATGTGGAATTAGCTTGCACTACAATTTTATGACTATGTATTATATGCGCCTGAAATTAAGGCTCTGTAGATACCTGCACCTGATACACCGCCGATGGAAACCAGTGTGTATGTATATATGTATAGTGAATAGTTATATATCCTATGTTGTATTGGTCTCCTCTGTACTGAACTGGGTGATGGACTAGGACCAGAATTGAATATTTGTTTAAGAAATCTCTATGTTACTCAGTTTAACATTATGTTTAGTAACAGTTCTTCACAGAATTTAAATGGACTATTCAAAGATTTCTCTTTTTTTGTATTTTGAAAGATTACGTTAAGCTGGTCAGATTGGAAAAGTGAGTCTGTGCGGTACTGTGAAGATACAAAAGGACTGTTGAAAGTGTGTTCTTTTATGCTGAATTAAGGCTTTATCTTGGTTCCTCAGTATCTACGAGCATGCTGACTCTAAGTGCCGCAGTATTATGTACAGTACGGTAAGACCTTTGTGATGTCGGCTGATTAAAGATGCTGTCAACAGCTGCAAGCTCTCCTTTTTAATGTGTCCCTTCACTGCATTTCCCTTCTGCATCCAGATAACAGAGAAGCAAAAAAAAAAAAAAGTGGGTCAACCAACAGTAAGTGAACTGGCAAGAGTTTCAGTCAGTACAGAAACTGTGACACATCAAAAACTAAAATAAGAATGTTTTGTCAGCAAATGGGACGTGTGAAATTTGCTTGCACCATGTATGTGATACTTTATACTTATATACCAATACAGTTCAGAGAGAAATATCATACTTTATACCACGTTACATTTATTTGACAGCTGTAGTTACTTTTTAACTTGTGATTTTACATTTAAAAACAATATAAGCTTATAAAATACAATACAATACAATACTTAACAACTTGTCATATTTCAGTTATATTTCTCTAAGTTGTCAGTTGTCCCACCAATGAGACGTTCTCAGATAGTTTCATTTAAATAACAGTTTAAGGCCCAAAGAGATCAAGTTATCCAATATTTCTCACTAATAAAAGATTAGAGAAAAAAAAAATCAATACCCAATAATATTACAACTCCCCAGATTAATCTTGAGAACCTTTGGAGGGGCCTGACCCCTAGGTTGTGAATGGCTGAACTAAACTATCAAACTGTATATAAAGTAGCTGCACCTGCATCAGCTACATCAGCTGCTCCTGTCCAAACAGCAGAGACCTCCCTGTCAAATCTATAAACATTTGCTATAAACGGTCAGTTTCCTGACATAAGTGTCCCTGACTGAACTCCCACAATTTATTGTTTATCACTCGTCGGGCTGATCAGGGAATCCATGCAGCTCAGCATGTGATCCGTCATCACGAATGACATCACACACACACACAGCAAATCTTAATTGTTGTCCTTCATCAACTCATTCATCAAGCTCACGCTTGATGAACTTCCACTGCACCCATGCACATACACACACACATCATAGGTCACTTTTGGGAACATTACATAGAATTCCATTCATTCCCTAGAGACTTACCCTTCGCCTAACCATAACCAGTGCTTGCCTAACCCCTAACCCCTAACCCCTAACCACCGACTCAAAGATCAGCTCCCAGTTGGGGACGCAGTCTTTACATGGAAAGTAGCCTTTGTAAGATAAACACACACACACACACAATTGTTTGAGTTGTGTTTAAGCAAAAATGCCCAAATAAATTCACTGGTACCTGCTTCTCAGATCTCATTATTCGCTAGTTTCGCCCAGTTTTCTATGAAATAAAACCTCAATGTTTACGTATTTGTTTTGATAAGACTAAAATAGCAATTATAATATGTTTAATTAGGCTTCAGAAATTAATGATTAGCATTGTTCACTGTATTCTGACATTTTATGCACTGAACAATCAATTGATTACTTGCTAAATTGCTAATGTGTTTGGTAATACTGTATGCACGTCAGCACAAACTGAAATTAAAAAAACCTCAATGTGACACTTGAATATTTATCTAACCTGGAGCCTCCTTCTTGAATCTGGTTTTACAACCTTGGTTAAATTACTTTATATTGACTGTGCTTATATCAGGCTTATTGTGAAACACATTTAGTTTAGTAAGTCAACACAAGCTAATTATTAACTGAAACATTCACATTGATGCACAGAGTCTGGAAGAAACAGGGATTTCATCTTGGGCCTACCGGTCTTTTTGTTCTGAGACAGACTCAAAATAAATGATGATGTTGCTCCTAACAATGGCCTAGTCAGTTGTTTGGTAACGTGCCATGCCATGTTTCTCTGTCCCCAAGTGGGAAAAATGACTATCATTATACTTAGGTGGTTGATATTCCAAGCATCATTTCACCAAATTACTACAGCCTTAATGTTATCATACTCCATCAGAGATGCAGAATCTGACTGATAAAGACTTATTTGAGCTAAAAAAAAGCAGAATGAACATGTGAATTTTCCTACATAGTATGTGAGAATGTACCTTAGTAAAAAACATTCATGGTTCAGGTTAAATAAGTCTGGGATATGGTTTGATTCAGCAATCTCTTTGACTCCTGATTTATATATCTCAAATACCAGTGCGAAATACCATATTTTATTACAAAATGTCAACTCTTGTATTTGATACCATGCAGCAACCTTTTGTTTACCATCAATAAAAGCTTAATATGCCAAAAATGTACAATATATAATGCAACCTTATCACACAGCAAACGTTTTGACACTTGTTGGCAGTGGTGGATGAATGTCCCTTTACAAGTATCTCAAGAATCAGAACAGTACTCTGATCAATATACTTAGCTGCTTTGCTGGTTTGGCTCTGCAGTGCAACCTCGTGCCAACTGGGTTATGTCAGGATCACTACCCGGTCCGACCATGTGTGAATGTAGGCCGATAAAAGCAGTGCAATTACACAACCATCAGATGGCAGTGTGGTGGAGGACATATACCTAGAGGCGCTTGGAAGGTGGAAGACGAGCAGAAAGACCGTATATTAATATTTTAGAGGTCAGTCAACTGGCTGGTTAAGCAACAGCAAAAAAAAAAAGCGCTGCTTATGCAAGGAGCGCTTTTTATTACAAAAGCTGTTGCAGGCACTGAGGTCTATACTATGGGTCTACACGGCGGAGGGAGGTAGGGCTGTGTCATTGATAGACTGCTGCTGATTGGCTGAGCCGCGGTTCGAAGGCTGGGCGAGAGGCAGGTCCTCGACGTCACGGGCGGACGTGGGCGTGCGTGATGACGAGAGTCAACCCCGTGGCTTTATGAAAGGCGAGATCCCTCCACGGACTGTCTGTCGCTCGTTTATACCCGCGTTTGTGGCGGAGAACCAGCTAGTCTCAGAAGAATCTGGGTTGAGGACGGTCTCATCTCTTCGGTCCTCCGGTCCTTCGTTCTCCGTTCCCTGTGTGTGGGCTGTTCTCCGGTATCAAACAAAGCTATCTTTGCCCTCCGTCCGCTCGGCTCTAACAACACAAACCACGGGGACGAGCCAACGGTTAGCTGAGAAGGGAAGTGGGCTCCGTCTTCTCTTTCACCAGGCAGGTGAGCACAAAACGTGCCATTTTTAATCCTATGAGACAGACTTAACACACATGTGGATGTTAGGAAGTAGGACATGCGGAGAGTCATGCTTTGGTCGCCGCAGCCGGGGCTCTAACTGGCAGCCGTTAACACGCTCAGAGATGTAAAGGTGTCTCCTCTGGTAGCTGGAGGACTTCATGGGCCCACCGGCATGACAGTGTGTCTGCTGATGCTCAAGTGTAACCGTGAAACACAAGGCCAAATTAGCCGTACTCATCCTCCCCTCTTTATCTTCCATGTCTTTATTTAGCACGACAAAACAGCGTGGAAAATATACATTTCACACGGGAACTACTTATCTTTATGTTGTCTAGGTCAGATGCCTCAAGGTTTTTAGATATGGGGGTTTTAATTGTGACTTGCAATAGGAAGGCTAACTGATATTGTCATGTACCATTTAAATTAATGAGACCCCCAATAGGTAGAGCTGGTAAGAAACTGCAGCTACCAGGCAGCACAATCTGGGACACAAGAGCTTATTTGGCCATTAGGATTTATTGGCTCTTGATGATGGGGGTTTTTCCTGGAAACGTGGCTGGGCAGGTGTTTGTGTGTGTATTTGTGTGTGTGTGTGTGCTTACAGTATGTGTTCTTGTGCATCTGTCAAACACACTTTATTAAAAAGGTAAGTTCATATGTGCAGAGTATAGAAGTAACCTTGTAATGCAGTTGGGTAAAGATGCTGCCTCCCTTGGGAGTCTGGAATTGGGCCCAGTCTTTGTGAGATCTCAAATGCAGCGTTATGCAAAAGTGTGGGCACCTCCTGTGAAAATTACATATGTTGAACAGAAGTGAATATGACTCCTTCAGCAAACAGACATTAAAGGTTAAATCTACAAATGTTCTTCTTATTTTATAAAACAAAAAAATAGAAAATAATTGAACAGTGAATTTGGTCCAAAAGTTTGGGCACCCTAAGTAAGTACTTAGTTACCCCCCTATTTGCCAGCTGTTAAGGATGGGAGATAGCAATATTCTGCTTCGGCCATGTGCCAGAGAAAACATTGCGCTGACAGTTTCCATTCAATATCACAAATTCTGTATCCAAATGTCCCGTAG
Organism: Seriola aureovittata; assembly: GCF_021018895.1. Taxonomy (NCBI): domain Eukaryota; kingdom Metazoa; phylum Chordata; class Actinopteri; order Carangiformes; family Carangidae; genus Seriola; species Seriola aureovittata. The sequence goes on from NC_079368.1 coordinate 24,069,565, forward strand.
TCAGTCAACAAACTGGTGTCATGTGTGGTATCACTTTTTTATGAATATTTAGAGCTTCATATACACAGCGACCTGAGATAGAGCACACACACACACGTCTGTTTTCATTTCATTTTGGTTTGCAGAAGAATATTATGCCATCCTTGTGTCATGGTAGTAACAGCTGATTTGGAAACCTAATAGTCAAATTCAAGGCTCAAATTCTTAGCCTGGTATAGGCTACAAGGAAGATCATGAAGACGTCTGCACCTCATACCTCCAAGACATTTCTGGGCAGGCAACTGTTTGGCAGCCCATTAGGTTTGTGTCTGACTTTTCTCATGCATTAACCTCTGTGTATGAGCCTGTGAATTCCAGTAAGAGGTACAGGGTCCCATTGTGTAAGCACAATCGTTACATTCATTTGTCCCTCTGTCTGTTATACTTATTAACAGCAGCTCTATGAGGAGACACTGACGATAGAGAGAGCAGAGCACGGATAGCGCTGAGAGGGTTCAGTGTGTGGTTGTAGGCATGCAGGTGCGATGTCTGTTTGCACACTTGTAACTGATTGTAATGTTAAGTTTATACCAGTGTTTCAAGTGTTTGTTTTTTTTGTTTTTTTTAATCAATTAAGTATCTTCAGTGATTGTTCTCTGTTAATTCCTTTAATTCAAGATAGTTTTCTATTTTCAGGGACAGTAAAAGCAACCTTGAACCGAGAAACTGGTTTGAAAACAGCCTGAATGCTGAGATGAGTGGTATATGGTCGTATTTTATTCATTTTTAAATTAAACTTGCATGCTAGGCTTAATGTGGGTGTTCTTTAATTAGCTTATGTGTTTGTGTTTTTGAGCATCTGCAGAGTGTTAGCTGTGGCAGCTCAGTCTGTGTACACAGTACTGATTTTTGCATGCTGGGTGTTAAGTTTTGCACCTGTCCCTGCACTTTGCACAGGACTCAGGACTGGTAAATTGTATCTTGTCTTGTGGCACCCTGGCATGTGAGACCAAGACAACCAATCTTGGCCAAGATTGGTGCCAGTCCCTCTCCACCAGTGTTTATTTTTAATACTCCTGCACGGTACTATGTGAAGTTACTGCTGTCAACAGTGAACTTTAAAATTAACCAGCTGTGGAAGAGCTCCAAATTTCTTTCAATTCTCTCTGGAGTTAGTATCCTGCTGAGTTGCTCTTGAACCCAAGCAAATGGCTAGAATCAGTTTTATTGACAAAGTGTACTCACACACATAAAGAATTTGACTGTGGTCTCAGTAACTCTCAGTGTATATGTATATAAAAGCATAATACAAAAGGTATAAAACTAAGAAAGTAAAAAGAAAGCCATAGAAATGGAACCCAACACCTACCAGCTGAACATGTTAGGAGGGTTTCAGATTTTCTTGGTTATCCAGATAGCCCAGCAGCAGTCAGCCTCACTTCTTCATGCAGAAATGTCACTTTTTCAGATGTGACAGATGGCAGCTATGTTATTTGCACTTTTAGGACAGACTCATGAGGATGACTGAGAGGTACAGTCATGTGGTGAGAGCTCACATCCCTGTGGGGGCGCCAGTGCTTACTGCACAGGTAAATTTCCCAAACCTCTCCTGCTTCCTCTTTATGATCATCTCTCTTGAGTTTTTCCTCGCCACTACCGCCAAGTGCTTGTTCATGGTGGGAATTGTTTGGTCTCTGTAGTCAATTTTATAAAAAGTACTGTCTAGACCTGCTCTATATAAAAAGTGCCTTGAGATAACCTTTGTTTTATTTGACACAATATAAATATAAAACTGACTGGATCAAAAGCCTTTATGACTACAGCTGTCTTGGTGAGAGGCATTAGTCATTTTGACCTGTGCTGATGATAAGGATAGTAATTATGATGATATTGTGGATTCCCTAATTTTACATCCAAGACCTTGTAGTTAATATGTTTAAGTCCTTTTTGTATCAGAACTAAGATTGATTGATTTTTGTCTCATCAGTGTTGGTAGCACACACCACCGTTTATACTATCACTTTATAGACTGACCATGATTCAAGCTAAAACATGCACTATAATTACAGCTTACTGTCAGCTTTAGAGCTTTATGTCTGACTTGATTTGCCGTTACGACTTCTCTGAACCTGGCATCCTGACAGGTGTTATGTACAATTACTGACCAGGTTCTTCCTCCCGTTGTTGTTCAGTGAGTCAGTGCATGTAGCTGTGCAGGCGTTAATCTGTAAAGCGGGCTAAAAAACATATTGTTCCTCTCAGTTTACTTGAAAGGTGCATAAGAAACAGTTGTTAAGGAAGTTTTTCTGCAGTGAAGTTTAGCTTGTACATTAAACTGAAATCAAATCATCACAGGTATTGCTTCCTCTTAATCCTTTCTGCCCAGTTACAGCAGCCAGTTTACTTTTTACATGACATGGAAGACATGAAGAAATTAACTTCACAATGGTGATAAACCTGTTTTACCTGAGTGTAGATTTAGTGATCATCTGCGACAGGATTTGTACTTGAAAACTTGGTCACTATGACTTGCAGTAAAAGGATATAGAGCAAAGGATCACTTCACAGGATGTCAGGCCAAGCTGGGCCAGGAACAGGCACACTGAGCTGAACTGGGTCGCAGAAATGGATTCCTGGCCCTGTTTGCTGTAGGCAGCATGTGACTAAGATTACACTGTAGTGCTGGGTCATGCTGTGCCTTCCCACTGTACTGTGTAAAGGTGTGTGTGTGTGTGTGTGGTGGTGACATGATGGGTGGTAAATGGTTGGTTTTTAGCACATGCCTCTGAATAGTATGTCCTGAAATTACATTCACTTCTGCTTATTATGTGCAGACTGTTAACAGGTGTGTTACTTTTCTGCTGAGTAAAGGGGAAAAAAAAAAAGGAATAAAGAGTTAGTGGCTACACATTGTGCCTTTTCTAATCTCCAGTGTGTTTGTGTGATGGAATGAATACAGAAACATGGGGATTAAATGGCCAAAGGCGGCAGAGCACAGCATATAATTCTTGCATAACTTCGGCTGAACAACATTCACACACATACACAACATCACAATTCTAACCTGTTCTAAATTTATGTGTCAAAGAATGATCTTTATGAGATGTCACTGATACTTGAGCTCAGTTTTTCAGGATGACATCAGCTCTTTGTTGAGGATGAATCCTGTGTCAAAATGACTGTAGCTCTTCATCAGCCATCCATCACACAGGAATGTCCTTTTGTGTGTGTGTTTGTGTGTGTGTGTGTGTGTGTGTGTTTGTGTCTGCTTCTCGATGACTAGACAAAAGTGTTAGTGATTTTTACTGGGTCACATCTGGCCTGGTGTAACGAGTTGGGGAATAAATGAGCATTCAATAGATTTTTTTTTTTTTTTTTTTTTTTTTTTTCTTCCTTTTGCATTTTAAAGATTTACTCCTTGTGTGAGCGGGGATGTGTGGATGGAAGTGACCATTGGGGCCACTTACTGATTTATTTGCGATGGTAACTAATCATATTGTGGTGTAGATCCTAGAGCTTTTGTACTAAAGACATGTTCTTTTCTAGATTGAACAGTGTTTTTCAGCTTCTACATCTTCCTTTTTTTTTTTTTTTGTCTTTATGTAGTTCAGTACAGTGCAAGATTCTCTGTAGTAGTACTCACTCAAGAATCTGATTTATTTAGTCGACATATTTAAGATGAGCTCCGCTTTCTCACATGTAATTTCTGGAAAAAAACGATCCTTCATTCAGGCAAATACAGTATCGTCTATCAAGGATGAGATTAATTAGATGTTGTTGAACATATTGTCACATCATTTTACTAAATTGTGTGGTCCGTATTGCAAGCAGAGCTTCAACTAAAAATGGTCATTTATTATTGGTCATTTAATTCATTACTCAAGTAACAGTAAAAATCTAACAGGTGGTTTCATCTCCTTAATTGTCAGGATTTGCTGTTTTACCGTCTCTTAGCGGATGGTAAACTTTAGATCTTGAGATTTTCAGTGTGTAGGAACTATGATTTATCACTGCTTTATGACATTTTATAGACTAAAAGATTAATTGTATTATCAAAAAAGTGATGCAAATGAGTCACTAGTAGTAGTAGTTGTTGTTGCAGCCATAATTCCAAGAAAAGTGTTATTTAAGACGAGCAAAATGAATTATCTTTCCACCTCTCTTGTCAGTATAAAGAATAAATGCCAGTTTGTACCATTCTTTATAAAAAAAAAAAAAAGTTACCGAGTTGTTATGCGTCACTTGCAGACAGTTAAATGCCGTAATGTTTTCTCAGGCAGATCATGAACAGAGCAATGACCCACATCGTACGTAAGTTTCATAAAGATTTAGTAGGCATGACAGATGATGAATGCACTGGGAGCAGCAGACTAAAGAGCATTACTAATTGACTCTACTGTTTTCCATTCTACTGGAAGTGATCCATCTGAGGTCTGTGCTCTTATTAGCCATATAATTTTAAAAACAATGGAAACCATGTGCATCCACAGTTGTTTCCATGTAATTCCTTTTCTTAAACACCTGAATAATCTCAGTTCTTTCACAAGGTTTTTCACTGAAAAGATTTTTTTTTTTAATGCTTCATTCATTTCCTTCCTGTCTTTACATTAGTGTTGGATAATTAAAGCATTATTGATGATGGACCCTGCCAATGTTTGCAGCTTTTATTGCAGCTTTTTCTCACGCTGTCTTTCAGAATAAAAGTTGAGGTGAACTCACTTCATTGCCTACAGTCGGCTTCTTAAATGAAATCGCATCAATGTGAAACAACCACTATGTGCACACATGGTTAGGGCTGCAGTTAATGAATGTTTTCATTTGCTGATTAATTTCAAGGTGACCTCATTAAATGTCTTGTTCTATCCGATTAATAGTCCAAAACCCCAAATTATTCTATTTACTATATTGTAAGACCAAGATGAGCCGTCAACTCTTCCATTCAAGAACCTGGAACCAAGTTCCATGTTACACATACAAGTGGCTACGGCTGCAATTAATGATTATTTTCATTATTGACTCACCTGCTGATTAATTTCTTGATTGATCACTTAATACCTTTGTCTGTAAAAAGTGAAAACCATCATCTGCACTTTTTAGAAGCTGGGATCAGTGAAGTGTCGGCATTTCTTCTCAAATAAAAAAAACAAAAAACAAACTGAGATGATTTAAATTATCAATAGTTAATTATCTGTTGATTAATTAATCATTTTAGCTCTTGCTGCCAGCACGTCTGCTCACTGTCCACAGACATGTTTCCATGATTATTTTGGAAATACTGTAAATTGACTGCCTTCTTGTTCCGTGTGTGCCACTCACACAGTAAAGTCTATTGTTCTATTAAAGCTGGCTTAGCCTCAATTCAGTCCTCGCTGGTCACCTTCACCTTACAAGCTAGTAATGTGTTTTTTTTTTTTTTTTTTTTTTTTTTTTTTATACATGTGCAACAATTTGACATCCCTTTAGCTTGTCCTGGCTGTGGTATCGGGTCCTCAGGTCTGTCTGTGAGGAGTGTTCACATCTGTCATCAGCAGATTGTCTCCTTATCTCTCTGCACCGTCCTATTTGTTTTGTCTGTCCTGTCCCCTGTCATACCAACACACATCACGTGAACCACAAAATGTCCTCCACAACGTGTGTGTGTGTGTGTGTGTGTGTGTGTGTGTGTGTGTGGGGGGTGATTCTGCTGCAGAGTTGGATTTGTTTTTGAAAGTATTATGAAAAAACTTTGAAACTTAATTAATTGATTAGCTAAATTAACTCTCTTGACAATGCTTTGTTACCTCCACTGAGGGGGTTATGTCTGTGTTTTGGTTTTGATTGTTAGGATTATTATCCAAAACGTACTAAACCAGTTTGCACTGAACTTGGTGGAGGGATGTACCAGGGGGTAGAGAAGAAACCGTTACATTTTGGGTTAGATTCAGATCATTTAGCAGGAATTAGATTTTTTTTTAATTTTATTTATTCATTTATTTATTTTTCCTCGAAGACTGGCCTGCTGTTTATTGTTTGACTTTGACAATTGTGGTGCTCTGCTCTCTCCGAGTGCCCTTCTAGTTTCGGTCATACTGTTTCTAAGCAGAAATGCTAAAAAAAAAAAAAAAACACTTCCAGCTTTTTAAATGTGTTTTCTTTCAGCAAGTCTTCTATGATTGTAAGGATCTTTGGGTTTTGGGCTGTTGATTATATTTGGATATGTTGACATGGGCATTTCATTACCTTTACTGTTTCTGACATCTTTTTTTAGACCAAATGATTAAGCAGTAAAGAAAGTAGTTGCTACTCATAGCCCTTTAATACTTGTTTAGTTGTAATATTTGTATTTTTCGCCAAAACCTTACCTGAATCTGCCACATGTAGAGCTGAAACAATGAATTAAGTCAATTGTTCAATTGTTAACGTGAACTTGGCCTCTGGTTCCAGCCTCTCTTATGTGGAGATTTGTTGCTTTCCACTCCTTTTTAAATCATTGCAGACAGAATATATTTGGGGTTTGGGCTGGTGGCCAGAAAAGAAACAAGACATTTGATAAAATGTTGGTCATTGTTTGACATTTTAGAATCAGAATGAGTTATCAGTTAATTGAAAAAATGATAGGAAGATGAATCGATAATGAAAATAATCATTAGTTGCAAACCTAGCAGTGTGTATGAGAAAATAAGCCTAAACTGAAGTTGCAGCTATACTACATTACCGTAGTATCTCACCTCTATAGTACTACAGTACGTTGAACATCACTGCACTCTCATATTGCTCAGCCGCAGCTCTAACCTGTGTTAGTGTTGTAATGGAATACAATCACAACATTATCTCTGCGATAACCCACTTTTAATGTAACTGGGTATTTTTGTTTGTTGTAAAAACATTTAGTATCTGCATTAGTATCTTGGGTTAGGCATTTTAGCTGATCATGATGAAATTCTTAAGGGGCTGAATGAAGGTAATCTATCTCCACAGTTACTGTACAAGCAAATGAAAGTGGTTGTCCCGCTGAGCGCAACAGCAGGAATCTGCCTTGAGTAGGCTTAAAGGATTTCATCAACTTTAAGCAACAATGGATACCTTTTTAGTCTTAAACATCCCTGCTGGGCTTCATGGAAAAAATGCCCGAGGCTGTGGGTGGTGGAACAGCCTATAAGAAAAAGTGTACAGTTACAGTACAGGTCTACTGTAGGTGAGAATACATATCTAGCCTTCAACAACCACTTGTGTGCTGCTGATGGCATGCTGTGTTGTTGCTTTGAGAAAGGGAGAGAAATATAGTTAAAGGCTGAACATCTCTGTTCCCTGATCTGAATGTAACTGTCTTTTCCTGCTGCATGGAAGTCCTCCTGTTGTTGAACTCTAATAAAGAAAGCAGGAATGTTCTGGCTTTAGACCAGCCAAGTTATTAAAAAATGAAACCCCACAGTGTAAGTTAAGTTTTTTTTTTTTTTTTTAAATCTGGAACTTGACTAAATTTCCCAAACTAATGAAACTCATTAGTCATGTATAATCTTAATTGTACTTTCTCTGCACTGTTGTTGTCATCATCACCCCTTTCTGACGGTTCCCCCACTTTGGTCCACACCGACATACAGTATATCAACAACTACTGGATGGTTTGCTTTGAAATTTTGTGCAGATGTTCATGGTGCGTAGAAGATGAATCTCATTGACTTTGATGATCTCATGACTTTTCATGTAGCGCCATCAGCAGGTTGATATTTTGGGCTTTTAGTAGAATATTTCAACTGGTGGATTTTTCCATTTAAATTTGGACCCATCAGTCCTTTGTGTTTAGTGCTATTTAGCAAATGTTAGCATGCTAACACAGTAAACTAAGACAGCGAACATGGTAAACATTACACCTGCTTAACATCAGTGTGTAAGCATTGTCATTGTGAACTTGCTGACATTAGCATTTAGCTCAAAGCACCACTGTGCTTGAGTACAGCTTCACAGAGCCATTGGCATGTCTGCAGACTGTTAGGCTTGTTGTTGAATCATGATTGGGTAAAGGAGGCACAAATTTACAATACACCCCAAAACTATTAGAAGTCTAGAAAGTGTTTTATTGATGGTTCCAAAAATGGTTTGATGCATAAATATTACAACAGACCACATCCATAAAATGTAGATTAGTTACATAAAATGACAGAAATTAATTAGAAGTCATAACTGCAGTAAATCCAAGTAATGGAAAATGGATGGAAATAAAAGTTCAAATGTAATGAAGACAAAATGCAGGGATCAGTGCCATCTTTACTTTGTTTTTATGAGCCGAGCTGTATATAAATCTGTTTCCTTTTTGAGCCTTGAAATCATTCCAGCTGTTTCTGATCAACACAAGTAAAGGCAGATATTTCAGTGTGTGCATGCACTGCCGAAAAAAGACAAAATCCAATTTAAGTGGCTCACTCAAACCAGTGAACTGCTCAGGGGGTAATTGAGTTACAAAACCAGAACTGTGCACGTGTACGTCTGTCTCTGGAAGCTATGTAACTGATGTCTTGCTAAGAGCTTTGGGTGTTTCTAAGTGACTGAATCATATTGATTGTTATTGGCACTGGCAGCTGCCACAGTAATCTGGTGTTATACAACAAATGAGCGTGTGCATTTCCCTGAAGTCAGAATCTGCTTGACTTGGGCAAAATACATGCTGAGACCAGAAAGAGGAAACCATGTGACATGAAGGGTCAAATGTCTGTGGGATTATTTTCGAACCAAAAACCTCACCAGGTGACTTCATACCATATTTGTTTCTTACCTTTCAGGCTGAAGACTGAACTTAGTGTTTCACAAATCTTAAGAAAATAAAACCATTAAGACATAGTTGACAGGTTACAGTTACAGTACATACTCACTTATCACATTTAAATACAATAAAACAAAACCAAGAAAACCTGGCTTTTAGTAAACCAGGCTAAAAAGGTTGAGATGCAAAACCAACTCTTGACCATGTCTAAATAAAATTTTACTGTGGGTGCATCAAGTGGAGTGATGTGTGATAACCTGAGATGGATGTATGAAAGTGGTAAACCATTAAAAGCCCTGTTAACTATGAATTAAAAGAAGAGTTTCACTGTCACGCTCTGTAGTTGTAGCAGGTTGAACTAAATTCAATCAGCAATTGTGAGAATTATTGAATTAATTTGGCAAAAAAAATGTTGTTGCAGGTTCCAGTTTTTAAATAGTTAATGGCTGCTTTTCTGTCTGTGAAGACTCTGAGTCATCCAGGTCATGTTTATCCAAGAAAAGTTGAATCAAGGGCAGCAGGACCTGGTGCCAACTATTCAACTTTTCTTGGACTCATTTTCTCAGTTTTTTTTTTATATTACTGTAAATAGAAATTCTTTGGCTTTGGAGACAAAACAAACAATGACTTTGTAACTTTTTATTCCTTGTTTTCACTGTAAGCACTTTTATACATCTAAAAATAGAATTATTTTCTGTCGATTCAAATAATCAGCTGATCGTTGCAGCCGTAGTCACTGAACTGCTAAGACAAACTGTCTTATCTCCATTCACCTCTGTGCCACTGACAGGAAGCTGACCAGTGTAAACATGACCTTGCAGGCGTTTTACAATCTCCCCCCCCACTTGCCCCTTATGGTGAAATATGAACCCCTCACGTGGAGCCTGTCACGTAAAAGTGTCGCCTGCCGTCACACGAGCAGAGCTAGACATGCGCCTTTTTAACATTATTTCAGTTCTTTACTTTAATTTGTAGCATCTTTTATTTCTTGGTTTGGATAGTTTCACAACAGTCGTGACATTACTTTAATGTGTGATTGACAGGTTAATTTATTTTTAATCAAACTTGAAAGGATGGAAACTGGCTCAGCTCTGTAGTGTTGAATGCTCATGGAATAATGCAGCACACACCTGGCTGTATATGTATTTTTCATTAATGAAATGTTCAATCAACTTGTTCTAAGTGACAATGAGAGAGGATGTTTATACATATCACACATTACAGATTACTAGGCCTACCAGTGATCACTACAAAACAGTAATGAAAACAGTGGACCTCAGTAATTCCATGTGCATTGACAGTATTAATATTACCTTAAAGTTAAACTTAAGTTTTACTGTTTAAAGCCTGTTTGTCACCTTGTTGACGTTAATAAATTCATATGTACTCATTTGTTTAAATATACACATGCACAAAGTAAATACAGTTCTTGTGTAATTTTACTAGGAAAACAGGAAACAAATTTTCTATTTTTTTATTATTATTTTTTTATCTACTGGGTTGAGCCTGGTGAGCTGTCTTATTAGTTCAAGTTGCTCTGGCTCATACAGCTGTGGAAATTTTTAATTACAGTACACCAGGGCTGACTTGGAACCATAACATCCTGTGGGTTTGTTTTTTATCTGAGGTCTTTTGTAATAGAAATGGACCTTAACAGCCTTTTTTTCTTTCATCAGAAAATTATTATTATTTTTTTTTATTTAAAATTTTTTTTTGTAACTCTTTCAATGCTTTGCTCATGAAGTACATGTCTACTTTTATAGATTTTTTTTTTTTTTTTTTTTTTTTTTTTTTTTTTTAAATGCAGTTTTAAGTCTTGTAGCTTGAAGTAATAGATTATAAAACAGAAATTAGAGGAGGCAGATTGGTTTCAGCTGAGGCTTTGTTCTTGCCAATTGGACAACAAAGTTCTCCTTTTGGTTAACGCTGTTTACCCACAGAAAATGCACAATAACGTTGTAGTGCATTTACCAGCAAACCGCTTCAGTCTTTGGTATTTAATGCAGTTGTAAGTAATAATTTTGATCTGAGTGGCTGCTAAAATGGATTGCCTCAAAGAAAACTTTGACACTAGAGAAATATTGATTTTTTTCGATTTTTCCCGCCTTTTCATTATTGTACAAACTTTGAATCCTTTAACATTTCAGTGATATAACTGAGACTCAAACCTTGTAATCCACAAACTCTCTGAGGCTCCCTAACAAACTGCATATATAGTGAAAATGAGGAAAAGCTAGAGACTTCCCTGTTGTTGCTAAGAGAGAAGGTGAGCTGATATCACTGTTACATCAGCTGCAAACACAGGTCAGTCCAGATCAGGTTAGCTGTTTTTTGAAATTTTTATTTAGAAATGATGAACAGTGCATACAATATACATTTCAGTTGGATCTATTCTGTGTATTGTTTGTTGCATCTTAGGGATTTTGATCATAATTGTGCTGCTCTTCTGTTGTACCTTATTGTAAACTTGAATATCCTTTGGTCTGGACTGTTGGTCAGACAAAACAAGCAAAATGAAGGTGTCGTCTTGGCTCTGACAAATTGTGATGACAATTAAAATGTTTTTTTTAACATATTGCACATTAAACAATTAATTGAGAATGTAATTGAGGTCACGCTCCATGTAAATGAGAATAATTGTTGCAGCTTTAGTATTAAGATGTTGTTTTATATTGTGAATTTGGTCCCTGACAAAGATCTCTGATTGAAACGTTGTGTTTTCAGTGGATTTAGTTCCACTCAGTCTGAAAATCCTCAGATGTGTAAGTTTTCATGACCTCAGATGGTTTTTCTTGAAGGTATTGAAGCCAGTTCTCACACAGTAAATCCCTCTAATCCCGCTGCAGGCTCAACTTAGTCCAGACTTAAGGACTGAACTACAGACTAACACCTGGAGGGGACGGAGCTGATTTTCACATGAATGCACACTCTGTCAAATTTAGCACTTGAGATGAAACCGCCAATGCAAACATCTGGTGTGAAGGCCCACACATGACACGGCACAAGCCTGCACAGGATCCACAGATCATGTTACCATGGTTATAGATACAGGTGGTAACTCTGTCCACCAGCTAGTGTATTCTGGGATGGGTTAAAATTACCAACGCAGTTGTCTTTGTTCCTCGCTTTTGTCTTCTTCTCTTCTTTTCTATTCTCTTGTTTTCTTTTGCTGAAAAACACACTTTTCCTGCTTTTATTCTTTTATATGTTGTCTTTTACATAATGTGAAAAGTAATGTTGATGGAACTGCAGATTTCCTCTTACATAATCACAAAAACTCACTTTCAGTTCTTTCTTCTCTCGCTCCAGTTCCCCATGTCTCCTTTGTTTTGTCGTGTGTGTGTGTGTGTGTGTGTGTGTGTGTGTGTGTGTGTGTGTGTGGTGTGTGTGTGTGTGCGCGCACGCAGATTCCCCGTCAACACCAAAAGACAGAAAACACAGGGATTAGACGAGGACAGTGTTTTCTGTCTCTTGGGCAACAGTGGAAATTGGCATTTGAGGATGTCATGCTACAGTAGCATGGCTCTCCTTCACCCAGAGGCTGCTGGGATACTCTCTGTCACACTCCACATCTCACTCCTGACTCACAGTACTTGGAGTGCCACAGGGTGGTCAGCACTCGGGTCAGTTATGTGCTGTACACAGTATTCACTGGTCAGAAAATTACTTGTCGAGAGAAGCACTCACTTTCTATGGATATTTGTAATCACGTGGAATTATTAGAGGATTACAGCTTTGCAGCTATATCATTAACGTAATATCTTTGGCATTTGCACTATTGATCAGGTAAATCAGACATTGGAAGACGTCAACAAGGGATCTGTTCTGTGTCTGTGGAAATGGTTTCATTGATAATGAAAATAAGCATTAGTTGCAGCCCTAATAACAAGGCTCTTATTTTTAGGCATCATTTTGATAACAGTCCATGGCTTTTACTAAACCTGCTTTCTGGAATCCCCACAGATTATCTAAACCAATTTATTTGGGCGTGAATCCAGAAGTGAGAACAATTTTGCTAATAATTCTTCATTGAATGGGGAAAATTGGATTCTCCAATGATTGAATTCTCTAAACTTTTATTTCCTGATTTGATTTTCTCCTGTGGTGGATATTCTGGTGAAGCACAGAAATGAAAACACAAACACTGTCTGAGTGAAGATTAATGAAAAATGATTATTGATCAATGAGGGGACAAGGCTCACACAAGGTTGGCACGTGTCATTCCTTGTCCCAACAACACGGAGTCAGATTAACCCTTTTATTAGAACAAGAAGTGGTGGACACGGACTGGTCGAGATACGTTTCACCTTATGTTTACAACCGATAACAATCAACTATGAGACATACATTTGCATATCTACTGCTTTCAAGTTGTTATAAAGTTACTTAAAAACTTAACCCACATGCAACCTTTCAGATAACCTCTGACTGTTATATAATATATATGATAGTGGGCCTTTTCAACACTTTTGCTGCTAATGATCCACTCAGTGTCACAGGAGAAACAATTAGTCAACTCATCGATTATTCAGTCAACATAAAAAATGAATCGGCAACAATTTTGATAAGTGATTTATCTTTTTAGATATTTTTAGTTTAGAACATTTTGCTACTTAAAGCTTATCGAGTGTGGTGACTTGTGCTGATTTGTCTTGTCATATCTGGTGCCCTCAGGTAATTTTGAGTTTAAATCCCTGGTTTGAAACTTGCATGATCATATGACTGCTCATGTTTCCTCTCCTGTGGATTTCCTTTTTGTGATATGGCCACATTTCCAGATCTTAACTTGATGATTAAATGTTGCATAACCCCGAGGATTGTATCACTTCTTGAACATAAACAAAGCTTATTAAAGGCTCTTTTTCAAATATTAACATGTTAATCATGACTAGCACCTGTGACAGAGACTGGTTTCTTTTTTTATTTCTCTTTTATCCCTAAAATCACCTGCTCCCTCTATAGGTCACACTAATAACTTATGCTTGTGATTAAATGCTGTCTGTCAAATTAACTTATGTCTCACCTCCCTCCTCCTTATCCTTTACCCTTCTGCCTCTCTCCTCTCTGCCTCCTCCCCCATCTCTTCTTCTTTCCTTTTATTTCCTCCTTTTCTTCTTCTTCTTCTACCTCCTCCTCTCCCTCTCTCTTGCCCCTTCCACACAGATGCTCCCAGCCGCCCAGCTTGACAAGAGTGATGGGATGTGTCAACTAGGTATTACACCTATCCCAACATTTTACACTGAGAGCAGGGAGACTGGCTGGATGGGAAAAGATTATTTTATTTTGGGGTCAGGGAAAAAAAAAATATACGAAAAGGGAATGTGACCTAGAAGAACGGTGGTGACGAGGCACAGTACAGGTGATGCCAGGTAGGCATCTTCTGAGATGTCCATTAAAGTCTGTTCCTGACATGCACGGTTATGCACAAGTAAAGCATGGAATTAGCACAAAATAGATTTACTGTACTGTCGTGTCTACTAGTTTTGCTAAAGACATCTGCGCTTAACAATTTAAAGAATACATTTAAAATTGCCAAGTGTTTTGGGATGTAATTTCATTGCCTTTCATAGACAGGAAATGTGAGGGGAGATGGACATGACGCATCAAAACTCAAGCTGGGCATTTATGATTCTATGGTCGCTGTTTTTAAGGCCCAAGGCTTTTAGGATGCCCCTCTTCTTTTTTTTTTCTTTCTTTTTTTAATTATTTCATATAAATTATCTCCAGGCCTTTTTGGGTTGTCTCCATGGCGACTGCCAAAAGTCACATTATTAACAACTGTTTAACAAGCTGTAAGAAAGTTAAGTTATACTTAGAATCACAGCTCTTACAGCAGAAAATTGCTCTTTTTAAAATCATGATTTTGATCTAAAATGACTAATCATTCAGTCTCATTGTTTTTTTTTATTAGCATTAAGAGTTTTTTTTAAATATACTGTATATTTTGGTCATTTTGATCTTAGTTTTAGCCAATATAACTGTGAATTACATTGATTGTAGACAGAAGCGCTCCACAAATATTTCATATTTATTGGATTTTTAATTCTTCCAAAGGCACAAACAAAGCAAAGGATGTCGCCGCCCTAATATCAGTACTATACACATCCATAATTAAAAATGGGTAGCAAAGGAAAGGAATAATACAAACAACTGTGTACATAGTTAATTGGTTTTAATGCTGTAATACAAAAGGAGTTGGTTTGGTAACTTGGTTTCTAAGTAATGAATGAGATGACCTTTTAAATAATGAAACCGCTTTTCATCACAGTGGGAGGAAGGAAACTGGATCCAACAAGTTCACTCTTCACTGACCTGTAAGACTTTATTCAGAGGGCTTAGTAAACATTTAACATTATTACCTCAGTGATCCAGTATAACTGTCTTTTGTGTTGCAACACTGCTTTTGCAGTTAACCTGTCAGTGGACCCTGATGAATCTAGCACAGTATTTGTTTGTGATGTGGTTTCATTTAAAGTGATGGTTCATGAGCTGCCTAATGCCATCTTCAATCAGAATCTCAATCAGAAAATGTTGTTCAAAGACCAACGTCGTGTGAACATGCTCACAGTTTTATTAACTCCAGACAGAGGTGTTGGAGATGTAACCTCAGCTTGAGTCATCCACTGTGTGGCTATCTTTTATACTGAATATTTTTTAATTTTTTTTTTTTCACATATTGTACACCAAACCATTCTGCAATTTTTGTCAGAGAATAGTTGGTTAGTTATTTCAGTTTTACTTGTTGAGGAACTCTCCTTTAGATCAAAATGTCTTTTATAAGAGTGACCCGAGCCTGTATTTTTTAAAAATGCTGAAAGTAAAAATTCAGAGTTGAGTGAAAGATGAAAGTAAGAATCCTTCACTTTTACTCCTGTTTCCAAACTTATGAATAAAAGCTTTTTCTCAGACTTCTTTTAACTCGGAAGTTTCAGAGCTCCAGAGCTGCAGTACAGAAACTGAGCTGAGCGTGCCTTTGTTTTCTGTCTGATGATAATTATAACTGAAGCTCTATAGCTAAGAATAGACTAGTTTTAGTTTATTACTTGTATTTGACTGTTTGATAGGATGTTGCACTGCTTTCTGGCATCAATTTCATTTGCACTAAGCATCTTCACTTCTGCACTTGTCTACACTCAGTGTGGTTCTAAATCCTCTTTTATTTCTGACATGCCTCTCGTCTACCAACAGCAGGATATCAGAATTTAGTTTCCCTTTCAGCCAATTTCCTCTTATTACATCCCTATTTATACATTATACTTTTGTTAGATTGGTATCCATTACCACACTAATTATTCGAGGAGATTTAAACATTTCACACACATAAAATGAACGTGAACTTGGTCACTATATATCTCTGATTGACTGTTCCTTCTCTGAATATACTATATATGTAAACACATAGTGATGCGATCACATGCTAGTGACAGTGATTATTAAAAACCACAAAGTTCTGGGATGGTTCAGAGTGTCGCGTCGCTTTGTTTAGTTTCACACAAACAAAAGTAACACACATGCAACCGCCAATCCTTTATGTGCCTCCTTTTTCATCACCTCTCAGCTGTTTCTGCTCCTCTTCTGTCAAAAGATTGTCCATGTTTCACTCTTTCTCCAAATACTAGTGTAATCTCTCTTTGCCCCGTTTCTTCTCGTCTCCACAAGACAATGATCTGCTCGCAACATGAAAATTTTCTCAATTAATCTGTTGACTATTTGATAACAATAGATGCAGGTCTGCAACAATCATTTTCAGTATCTGTTAATCTGACAATTATTTAATCAGTTAATTGTTTGGTTTGTGAAATGTCAAAAAAGATAATTATCCTTTTTTAAAGGCCAAGGTGATGTCTTCAGATTGATAGTTATGTCTAATGGTTCAAAACCGAAAGATGCTCAGTTTACTTTAACATGGGGCAAAGAAAGTGGGCAAATCCTTTTATCTGAGAAGCTGGAATCACTTAAATCTTGGCAAGTACGCTTGAAAAATGACTTCATTATTAATCAGTTATCAAAATACCTGATTAGCATTCCCAGCTCAAGATTAGTTAATCATCTAGTCAAGTTTCCAGAGACAAAACGGGAGTCTTAAAAGTGCTTTAATAATCTGCTTAACAACCCAAAAACCTACAACAGCCCAAGAAGCAACTGATGATAAATGTTTGCAGGTAACATACTCCTGCCGTCCAGAATGGAGAAGAGAAACAAAACAAACCTGAGATAGGTTTTTCCAATCAACAAGAGGCCTGGCAGCCTCTCAGGCTCTGTGTGATGTGATCAGACCTTCACAATGAAGTCAGGATATTAGATCCCTTAATGTTATAAATCAAGATAATAATCTCTCTCTTTATCTGTCTCTATTTCTCAAAGCAGACGAGGCAGTCCTGGACGATGTAATCGGACTGAAGGATTCATCTGCAGTGTTCACACCAGAGCGAGACAGAGGAGGGACAGAGAAAGGGGAGGAGGACGTCGAAGGCACAAGGATGGGAGTGGGGAAGAACACCACCTCCAAGTCGATGGACAGCAGCAGTGAGGGGGGAAGATATGAAGAGGAGAGCAAACACGGCGCAGATTTCTACCCTATACCGGTACATAACCGTTCAATGGCCTTTGTTCATCGTTTTAAAATTTTCCCACAGTGACAAAACCACAGATCTGGCATGGACATGCCTAGTAAGCTCATAATGAAAAAATGTCAAAGACAGGGTTTGGCCAATGTGCTCACAACTTTTTAAATACTCTCACCCTCCTTCTCATCTACCCGTCTCTTTCTCTTTCTCAGACTCTCACTCAGATTTGGCATTGCTTTTTTTCTTGGAATGTATTTGTGTGAGCGGACGGCCAGAGTACACACACAAACTGTCCACTTCATGGCCAGTTGGTGCGTGCTGCTGCTGCTGCTGCAGCAGTTCAGTCCGTCCATTTCCTTTGTTTGTCCGCTTGGCTCCAGGCCGGTGCTTCATCTAGGTCAAAAGGCAAAATGACAACAATGGAAATTCATAAATCACACACGGGGACACACACAAATCTGTGCTTTATTATAACTGCTTGTTTTTTTGTTTTGTTTTTTTATAAATCCAGTGGTGGTCTTTAACTAGATACTTCTATTCAAGTTCTGTATTTAAGTACTATTTTAAGGTTTTTAGAATAAAATGGAACATGAGAATGATTTGGTGCTGCAACATCAGTAATGTGGCTGTTGTCTCAGATCGTTTTTCGGTGTTGATCGGCGTTCCAGAGATCATAAATCCTCCCTGAGTCTGCTGCCACTGCATCACCGCCCTGGATAAGCAACGAAAAAAAGTGGACGTTTGAACTTTCACGTTCATGGAGTAATTAGATTTTACGATGCTTTATAGTTGCGTGTCACTACATTAAAGAAGTATTCAACTTTTTACTCCACTGTAATTATTTATACTGCTGATTAAGAAACATTGTTACGGATTTATTTCACAAAGTGTATATAAAGCAGATAAAATTACCTCCACTTGACACTGTAACTCCTGAAAACTGTAATCGGCATTTTCATCTTGGAAATAGCTCTAATGAGAATGTGAAACAGGTTGCTTATAGTGACAAACACTCATCTCTGCAGTTTCCCTCACTTCCTCCTTAGCTTTATGGTGTCTTTCAGCTCTTTGTTTTGGTTTTCTGATTTGCAGCTTTCCTGTTTTTGTTAATGCTGAAAAAAGTATCGAGTAGTGGTTCAACAGCATCATAGACGGGCAACAAAAAGCTTTAATGAAGCCACTGACTGACACCTGCCTGGAACAACCCGGCACACTGACAAAGTTAGCAGCTAGCTGATGAACACAGTGGAGCACTTAACAATAAGGAGTTGGTAAAGATCAAAATGGCGTTGGATAGCCAGTGAACTTGTGTCCGTCTGCTGTCTGGAAACATGGATCTAATTGAATGCTATTGGTGCCGTATCTGCTGGAAGTGTCAACAGACAACTGCTGACACATTCACCATTATCAACTACAATGTTAGTCCCCAAAAAAATCTGTCAATACAGGCTTAAGTAAAGGATCTGACCACTGCTTCCGCTGCACAAAACAAAGATAAAACTTTCCACAGAGCTGTGACAGTGACCTTGAAGTGTGCTGGTTTCCTTTAGAAACTAAGTTAAGAACAATCGCAGGGCTTCTCCTGTGTCATTATCTGAAGCCGTTCTGTAAAACACAAAGGGAATGAAATACGATACTCGCCTCAAGTTTCCCTCGCAGTTATTTTGTCCCATTGAAGCATTGTGCGGAAATGTTTGTCTCCCTCTACAACTTCAGGGTTATAGACATTCATTTCCAGTATTTGAGGAATTCTTCTTACACATACAGAGACTCTGCTGCTCATTCTTTAATCTAGTGGGCTTGGCATGTGAACAAGGCAGACTATGTTTACATGTTGGAAAACACACGAGTACATTCAAAGCTCAGTCCCCTCCCTGAGATTTTTCTCAGAAGGGAATGTGGGGCTGTACAGTAAAAACTGGCTTGTGATAAAACAACTTGTAACAACACGAAGACAGATGTGGCAGTTGGTAGATGAACATTTTTGCATGCTTCCATTTCTTTGCATATCGTCCCTCAGGCTCAGAAACATTCAAGTATTCAAGTACATCAGCTTTAAATGTAATACAAAGTGATTTTTATCCTAACAGTGTGTTCCTTTTTCTTCACTCTTTTTTATTTATTTATTTTTTTTTTTAAATGATCTTCCCTTTGTTGACTAACTTGACATAGATATATTTGGAGACATACACAGGAAAATCACACGTTCGCACACCTACTTTGCAGAAGACATTTGTTTGTAAGGCAGCAGGTTTGCATACAGTAGGAAACGTTGTCATGTCGACGCTCCCAAATCTGGTTCATCCTTTTTCTTTATTGCATGCTGTAATTAAGATTGTTTTTTATATATATATATATATATATATATATATATATATATATATATATATATATATATATATATATATAGTTTTTATTTATGTGTATATGATATTTAAAATCAAAATGCATTTATGTGTTTTAGGTGGTGGTTAACGGAGTTGGTGGTGCCAATGGAGACCAGGATACTGAGAACACAGAGCTGATGGCCATTTACACTAAAGATAATCAAGGAGCAGAAAAGGTAATTCAAAAGAAAACATGCAGAAACATAATCCTTGTGTGCTTCACCTGTCATTCAAAATTATAATTTACTCTCACATAAATCTCTGAGTGACACATAGTCACACTTTTCAAAAAGATTACTCATACAGTCATGTGCTCAAACTTGTGCTGCACACTGTAATTTATTTTAATCACAGTTGGCATCACTCATTGACGGTCTGTTTTTCTTCATTCACTTTTCCCATACATCCTATAAATAGATTTATTTATTTATTATTTTACTTCAGAGTAGTAGCGGTACCAATCTGTGAAAATTTACGGTTACAGTAAAAGTCCTGCATTCGAAATTTTACTAAAACTATAATTACCAGCAAAACGTTTGACAGAATGGCCTATTTCCAAAGTTATATATTATTGCGAGTATGTATATTTATAACATTAAAACTGCAAATAGCAGAAAAGTGCTGATGAGGTGTGGACCACAAAGAAAAGTCTGACTCATCTTCGCTGTTATCTTCCCTCTTTCATCTGTGTGTGCTTTTGTCTTTGTCACTGTGACTGTGCATTTTTCTTTGCCAATCAACAGATATCATCTGTTGCACTCTTTCATACATACATTTTTCTTTTTTTTTTTTTTCTTTTTTTTTTATGTGCAGTTGTTTTCATTCATAAAATTCAGCCCTCCTAGTATCTGCTCACATGTTTTTCTTACATCAGCATTTTGGTTTCATTTGGTGTCATCTGACAGTTATTTTCCTGTACTTCTGCAAAACCTAAAATTCTTTCAGAATATACACTACTCTGGGCCTTAACACAGAGCACAGTGCAGAGGACAAAGTAAACATGTCAAGAAGGTTATGAATTATGAAGATATCCTGCTTCTTTGTGTGTCACTGTGTATGTAGAGCTCGATGTCTGAGACGCTGGACAGCACAGACAGTACGGACGCAAGGAGGATGGATATGATCTACACCATTGAAGACACCCCTCCCTGGTACCTGTGTGTGTTCTTAGGCTTACAGGTAATCTTTTTGTTTGTATTGTTGTTTTTTGTTTTGTTTTTACCTGACTAACAGATCAGGCTGTGCCAAACACTTTTAATATGTTAGCACTTATCACTGTGTAGTGTTTTTCTTCCAACCGACCATCCCCAGTATGCATTACATAACTGGGCACCAGACACAAAAATAGGATATTGGTAGTTCATTGGTTAATGTCCTCACTGTGTGACCTCAGTGTGTTTGTATTTGACACTGGACTTTTGTTCTCTGTCACTTCCCTCTGTCTCGTAGTCATTACTGAGTTCTAATGTATCTGTGAAATACAACAGGAAAATGGCCAAATGTAAAATACCCTTCGAACACTAAGGGAGCTGTCCTTTAAGTTGTTTTTATTTAGGGATTACTTCCATTAAACATCACATAGTGTAGAATATTGTGGCTTAATGCTGGTGTCCTCAGGATTGTCTGGCTCCAGGAATACCAATCAAATGAATGGCCTTTCTGTTAGGACAGATTAGCAAAGACCAACAGATAAAGTGGGTAAGTGCAAACTGGTTCTCTGACAACTAAAGAAAATAAATAAACATTAGCTATTCATTACCATGTGAATTAATAATTCAACAAATTGAAATTTATCCAACTTCAAATGTTGTCCAAACATACGCATGAAACTATAACTTAACCACCGCATTACTAAACATAGACTTCATTCATTAAACTGTCAAACCAAACTTGCAATTCATTGACATTTAAACTACATACCATCCAAGCTATTAAAGGAAAATTAACCATGATTATCCAAATCCTTTCTGGGAGCATCAGAGCTTGGTACAGAGATGAACTGTGTTTAAAGTATGAGTTAGACTCTTGAGTTATGGCCATTTAAATGTATAATGTTGTTTCAGATGATTTTATGTAAAGGGGAATACCCATACATTTTCCATGACCACTCATGTGTCATGGTTACAGATACACACATACACACTGACTCTGGCGTCTTGTCTTTGCAGCACTACTTGACGTGTTTTAGTGGGACGATCGCTGTGCCATTCCTCCTCGCTGAGGCCATGTGTGTCGGATTCGATCAGTGGGCCACGAGTCAGCTCATAGGGACCATCTTCTTCTGTGTGGGGATCACCACCCTGCTACAGACCACACTGGGCTGCAGGTACTCGCACAGACACACCCACAGCAACACTACATCACATGGAGGCAGGGAAAGGCTTTGAATAAAAAACACTCCCCAGTCATGCAGCAGTACATGACGATGCAGCTTTTCTTTCGGTTGTACATTTTATTATGTCTTTCAATGTCTTTCACTTCCTCATCGCCTCTTTCTCAGGCTAACTGCAGCTCTTCTTAAAAAGTCTTAAAAATACACTGAATTCAGTTCCATGGAAAAAGTCATTAGAAAATATTAAAAACCTTAAATTTAATTCACAAAGGTCTTAAAAATATTTTTTCTTGCCTGCTGTAGACGGTAACAGTTGTAACTTTTGGCTGTCAGGAGACAGTAGCTAGGAGGCTCATTGACTCCACCAGGAGTCCATTTTACCAAAGACTTAAATTAACAAATTAATAATTTATTTTAGAATTGGTCAATCCATCAGTTTCTGTCAATGATCTGGGTCCAGACATGTGTGGATTGTAAAACAATGGGCATAGATGAGGGAAAGGCCCTCAGTCCTTCCATAAATCAAAATGTTATAGAGTAAGTCAATTAAATATTAAGTAACTTCAAAAAGAGGCTCTTTGCCCCACAGACCTTTTCTGTGATTCATACGAGGATCCATGTTAATTGATTAATCATAGCACTAGTAATTATTGTCACATATAGCTGAGAAGTACTGGCAAAAATGTGAAAACAATGTCTTTTTGATTGTTTTCTGTCATTCTTCTGTGAAAAAAGGTGTTGTAATTACATTCAATGCAGTGTTTAAAAAAAGTCTTAAATTTTCTCTCTTCCTCCGCTTTCTTCCACTTTCTCTCTTGTCATTATGTACCACTTAAAGACACGGGCAACATTAAGTTTCTTTTTCTCCAGTCTTCAGCTTAAATGTCACTCCGGAGTGGGTGTAAGTGTGTCTTCACACATTTGAGTACATGCTTACATGCCCTTTCTTGTCTTGGTACGTTCCCAGAATTGTAAAACAGTCGGTTTTTAAATATAAATTTGTATTGAAAGTACCTCACAGTTAAATTGAGACAGCATATATTATACGTCTTACTTTTTAGAGGGAGAGATTTTTATTCTGTCGCAGTTGTCTTGTATATATGTTTTCTATCGGAATATGATGAGGTAATAGTATTTTAACTTCCTCGTTTTGTTCATGTGACTGCAGTTGTCACGCGCAGCTGAGACTTCTTCTTTTGTTGGAATAGAAAGTAGTTCATATTCTATCAATTGAGACAACAGAACAGCAGCTCATAAAGTTCCAGAAACTAAAGACATGGGGCGTTTGACTGGATGCCAGAGGAATGAGCTACATGTGGTTCTACTGTTGCATCACTTCTGGGCAAGCAGTGTGAATTACGCTGAAGCTTTAATTGATTAAACACACAGATGCATCTTTGTCATCAACCTATTAAGCAAAAGGGATGACTCTGCTCTGGGATACACAAGTAAGCGCATGTCAGGAATACCTCATTTCATCCCGTTTCTCACAGATTTATTACACTCTGTTAGTCTAAGATGCCTTGTTCTCACTGCTTACACACATTCCCCTTCATGTTCTTTTCCCCCTCTGTCTTCACTTTACATCGATATGCCTTGATCTGGAATCTGTTCATCTCTGCAGTTCACCACATTTCACGTTCAATTGGTTTTTGCTCTTATGTAACGTTGATCGAACATTATGTGATCCAGTTTTGTGTGTGTGTGTGTTTTATAACCAGTCATTCACCTGCTTCATTTCATGAGAATTTCATCAGTTCCATCATTTCCCCATAAAATATCAGCTGACATGAGAAATTACCTGTTGCCATGGATATTATCCCATCTATCAGATTGGTATTTCAATGAAAGCCAGGTCATGTTAGCATGAGGTGTTATTTTTCTTTCATAAAAGAATAGCAGTTCAGTGAGGTAAACTCACTGCTTCCATCTTTGTAATAAAACTAATCTTTCCATCATGTTGTGGCAGATTCTCAGTGTCTCATTATTGTTCCCTGTGTGACGCAGCAGCCAAATCGCCTCATTCAGACAAACCCAGACAGACACAGTCGCTCAATGTTCTTTTTGACACCAGCTCGATGGCCTTGACCGAAGCCTTAGTGAAAATAGTGCACAACACTGTCCTGACTACTTCTTTTCTTCCTATCCCATTTTCCTGAAGGTGATATCTCAGCCTTGAGGGAATTTCATTACGTCTGACACAAACGTTTACTCAGACTCAAGGATGAACAGATTAGAATTTGTGGTCAAAGGTCAAGGTCACTGTGACCACACAAAAGATGTTTTTGGCCATAACTCAAGAATTCATTCTCTGATTATTACAAAATTTCACATAAATGTCTAATAGGACATACACAATAAGTGCAAAAACACTTTGGGCCATTATTCAACCTTGTACCTCAGGAACAGAAGTGGAGATTGTGATCATATAGTTGGTGGTTACAAAAAAATCGAACAAAACGTGGAAAATGCCTTTAACCCAGTGGGACTGATTGATTGATCATGGCCGTCTTTCCTCATGAGGCTTTAATGTGAAACATCTGTTTCCCATTTTTGTCAGTTCTTCTAAATTTTCTCATGCTCAGTGATTTCATCTCTTTCCTTTTGAACTGTGCATAAAAATATCTAAATTTTCTTTGCTTCAAGGCTAGACGAGCCTTCAGACTTTGGTAGGCGTACTTTTCCCAGCGTCAAAATAAGGAACAATTATGTCATGAAACTCTATTTGGACACGTACAAAAGTCACATTTTCAAAAAGTGAATTTTGAAATGAAATATGAATAAAAAGTGGCAGCCCAAGCAGCTACAATTTCTTGGGAGTTAAAGGAATATTCCACTGATTCAGTATTTCAACATTTCTTAAATGATTAAACAAAGAAACTGTCAAAATTGCTGCAGCAGCAGCCAAGACATCCTCACTTTTTTTAGCCCGTAATACAGTATGGCTGAAGCTCTGGACCATTCCCATAATGCAGCATCTGTTATTAGCCTGGTAAATGCTCACGCCTTTCAAACATTTAGATTTTCTGCAAACATTCGATAATATAAAAAAAAAAATAAAAATTTTAGATGCCACTTAATATTTGCCTCGTCATAACAACAACAGAGAAATTTTCTGTTCAGTCCAGCTTCCAGGAAACTCTGGCAGAGGGTGATGGCTGTCAAAAGTCCAGGGGGACTCTCACACTGAGTGAATGAGATTGAAATAAATGAGAATAATTACTAGCAAGAAAAGAATAAAGACAATGGAAGTGCTGTACCCAGGTGGCTCTACACAGAAAATCTCTTTTTATCTCTCTCTGTTTTACATATAACAATATATATATATAATACTTGATATAATTATTGAGGCTTTTTAATTTCATTACTGAACAATGCTTTCTTTGTGTTCAGGCTGCCATTATTCCAGGCCAGCGCTTTTGCCTTCCTCGCACCAGCCAGAGCCATCCTGTCACTGGACAAATGGAAGTGTAATAGTACAGGTAACTTCTCCTTCTTCTTCTGTCTCTCAAACGTCCCAACGTCAAAAAGCTGTCGGCCTCAAAACAGCTCCACACAGGATTAGCTGGTTTATATTTGCATGCTCCAAATTGATAACTAGAGTTTTCTTTACACAACCAGATGTTCCAGCACTGAATGGCACAGAGCTCTTCAACACAGAACACATCTGGCATCCCAGGATACGAGAGGTGAGAAAACTTGAGACAAATGAAAACTCATGCAGATAGCAGACAGTAAAACTGGATAGAAGATGATGAAAAAGTGCTCTAAAACATATCTTTGTATGGTATATTTGCAATGATGAAAGGAAGAAGCTGAACTCAAAGTAAACATTGGCATAAGATGTTATTCAACTTAACTTATGCAACTCATTACACAAAGTTTTGCACAACTGTAGTTGAATAACATGTCTGTTTGGTTTTTTTTTTTTTTTTTTTTTTTTTTTTTTAAGCTACTGCTCCTAACAGTTGGCATTTAGAATTTTTCTTCCCAAGCATGAAGATTGCTGTCTGTATATGCCTGAGGGGTTTGGTTTTCTGTGGCAGGAGCAGTTAATTTGCATTAACCTTTTCTGTTTGCGTAAGCCAGTTGAGTAATAGTTTTTTGTGTGATGCAAGAATGAGACATAACTCAATCAGAGTGAATCAAATTGTTGAATGGGACAGCGATGGGCTGTAGGCAGGAGGAGCGTGCAGGTGATAGAAGAGAACAGGAAGACGAATAACAACCAGACAAATGGGATTATCACTCGGAGGTTTCAAATGAAACCTGGCTCACTGGTGATTCTGTAACACCATCTCCTCCAACCATGGTGCAAACAAAATGTTCCTTAGCTTAAGTTTTGATTCATAAATTGAATTTCACATTTTTAGCTAGGAGGCAAATGTTATACAATGATTTACGCCAGGACATCGCATGGCAAACTTTACTAAGCAAACCATGTGATTGAACGGTGTTAACACGTCTCATGATCTGTGTGGTTCATATAAGACGATTCTAACAATCGCCTCATTCATAAAGGATGTGGATGTTGCTGTGGAATTTACCGCCACTGTTCATTTTGACTGAGGTTTAATAAGCATATTGTATTTTATAAAAATGTCAAAGTTCTTCCATTAACGTTAGGAAATTATATTTCAGGTGAAGTATGGCGCCTCCTTTACTAAAAGCTGTGGGAATTTTTTGTAATTTTGCAAAATGGAAGCATTAATCTAAATTTAAGATTTAATGAAAATCTACGTTTACATAACGTCATCTTTTGTCTCTCTGAGCCATCACCTGTGCTTCGTTTACTTGAATTGATGATTCAAGGTGAACATGATGTGAGACTGCAGCAGGGTTTAAGTGGGTAGATCCACATTTTTTTAAAATACGTCCTCTTTTCTTTGTTCTGTCAGATCCAGGGGGCCATCATCGTGTCCTCCGTGGTCGAAGTGTGTATCGGAGCGCTGGGTCTGCCCGGGCTTCTGCTGAAGTACATCGGACCTCTGACCATCACCCCCACCGTAGCCCTCATCGGCCTGTCTGGTTTCCAGGCTGCAGGGGAGAGGGCTGGAAAACACTGGGGCATTGCTATGCTGTAAGTACAGACCCCCAGAAATGTACATTCATCTGTCAACATCTAAAATCCCGGCTCTGTTGTCCCTTTGTATGTTGGGTATGTTCTGACATGAAAGCCTGTCTCCATTGGAAACCACTGAAACTGACTGAATAAAAACTATCTCGCCATTGTTCTGTTATTTTGGGTGTACTATCATCTTAAGCTTTTATACAAAGATGAATAGTTACACGGTGGCTTGGAGCTCACTTTCACGGATTAACAGTGACAATAAACTTCCTCCTCCTTTTTTACAGGGTTCTTTGCAGCCCAAGAATGAGCAGATAAGAAGAGGTCTAGGAAAGAAAGAAAGCACTTCTTTTACTCAGGAAAAGATTGTAGACTGTAAAGATCGACTCATAGGCAAAGACCCACTTCAAAGCTGTGATATTTAGGTGGTGTGACATCAGTTCCTGCTGTGTCACGGCTGTTTACACTGCAGCTGGAGGGCCTCGTCTCTCGCTCCACAGGGACAGGTTATGTGCCCGTAATTGCCACTGATTCGCTCTTTCTCTGGCAGTTAGGGTAATTGATTGGCTCTGAAGCCTCTGGGGCTCCAGTCAGACGTTAACAGGAGCTGAATATACAGTCCAGAAAAGAATAATAAAAGGCTACTCTCTGACTGTGATCCACCGATCTGTTTCTGTCTGCAGGACTATCTTCTTGGTGCTGCTCTTCTCTCAGTATGCCAGAAACGTTCACTTCCCTCTCCCAGTCTACAAAGCCAAGAAAGGCTGGACTTCATATAGACTTCAAGTCTTCAAAATGTTTCCTGTAAGTACATACATACCTCAGCTTTTTGCCTTTTGCACAAACCGTGTCTGGACTCCTCTTCCTGATTCCTTTTTCTTAGAAAATATTCTATCTATCTATCTATCTATCTATCTATCTATCTATCTATCTATCTATCTATCTATCTATCTATCTTTCTATCTTTTAATGAACATACCCCCCCCCCCCCCCCCCCCCCAACCCCTGCCTCCACTGCAAACTGTGTTCCCATCTATGTCACAAATTACTCAACAGGGCTAATCTCACTCCTCCATGGGGGGTTAAGACGCTCTCTCTTTGTTTGCCTCTGTGCAGGGTGTAAATCAGTCTTTTCCTGCCCTCTGCTGGTGATATATGAAATAATAAAAACTCTCTTAAATTCACATCAAAGTTACATACCAGTCTCATTTATACCTGTCACCTCAAAAGGTTTCCCATTGCTCTTTTGCTTTTTATTGGCTCACTGTTAACAGTAAAAATGTTAAAGTGGACTTGATTTTGCTGTAGCCAACATGCCATAGCCTTGGAAGCCGGCAACATGGTGCAACTCTTTTAAACTTCACTTATTTTCTATGGAAGTTTAATTGTGTTAAAAGAACAATGATAATAATAATCAAAAAAATTGATTGAAAGTCACATTTAATGACAGTTAGAGTCGTCATCTGCTGTAATATTTCCCAGTGAAACAAAATGTGAGCAGGGGTATGGTTCAGAGTACAGTGTGCATCACTCAGGCGGGGGTGTGGTTGGTGAATGTAGCAAGTATGCAGGTTTAGAACTGGTAATACATGTTTTTACTTCACTTTGTCTTTAATGTGACTGATGAGTGTTTTCTTTCATCTTGCTACAGATCATCATGGCCATCCTGGTGTCGTGGCTGTTGTGCTTCATTTTCACTGTGACTGATGTTTTCCCGCCAGAGAAGGACAAGTATGGTTTCTACGCCCGTACAGACGCTCGTCAGGGAATCCTCACAGCTGCACCGTGGTTTAAGATCCCATACCCCTGTAAGTGTGTTTATGAGGAGGAGGAGGATAACGACAAAGGGGGTGTTGGAAATGATCATTGGTCTAATGCCTGGTCTAGTGCCTAGTGAAAATATTTTTTTAAAAGTCTTAAATTAATAAGTTTTCAATAATTTGTCTTGCCTGGTGCGTACAGTGATGTAAGTTAACGGGTCAGAATAAACAGGTTGTGTAGTTATAGTAGGAGGAGGTGTAACTACGATACACAATACAAACAAATAATATAAAGATTTACAGCACAAACAAATGTGACTCTGATATGTCAGTACTATATGTACAGAGACCAATAAATAGTATATACAATATATTATTGGTGCAAATCACATTGAAAATCCCCAGAATAAATTTAAAAGTATAAAGTTGATATAAAAACTGTGTGACCCTTGTAACAGCAGGAGTTAAACCCCTGCTGTTTAAAACCTGCCAGAGGCAATGAAGAAAAAAAAAATATAAGAAATAAAATCATTTTAAAGTTATTTTCTGTTTAAATGCAGCTGTTTCTCACTGAGCTTTTACCTCTACAGTCCAGTGGGGCCTTCCTACTGTAACAGCTGCAGGCGTGATCGGGATGATGAGTGCTGTGGTGGCCAGCATCATTGAGTCGATTGGAGATTACTACGCCTGCGCTCGTCTCTCTTGCGCGCCTCCACCTCCCATCCATGCCATCAACAGGTAACTCTTCAGTTTCTCATTTCGACTTTCTACTCCTACTCATACTCGCCAGTACTCCATTTGTTTGAGTCATGGCACGGGCAATTTACTGTCTGTCAGATACTGTAATTAGACTGTTTTTCGTCTGTCTCTGCAGGGGGATATTTGTGGAAGGTATTTCCTGTGTGCTGGATGGTCTTTTTGGAACGGGAAACGGTTCTACCTCCTCCAGTCCAAATATAGGTGTCCTGGGAATCACCAAGGTAACACACAAGTCTTTGCACATATCTATTAACGTTTGTATTTCTTTAATCAGGGCTAGAGCTGAAACAATAAGCTGCATCATTGATTAAGCAATTGGCAAAACAAATAATTGCTATTGCTAATCCATTAATCATATGACCGACTTTTCAAGCAAAGATGCTAAATGTTTCCTGGTAACAGCATCATAAATTTTCTTATTTGCACTGTTTTTATATTATTTTAGATTGAATATTTATTCTTGGTTAGCGGGTATTTGCTGTGGGCATTTTACAAATTTTATGACATTTATCAACAAAAAAAAATGGGCAGATTAACCAATAATGTAAATAATTGTCAGTTGCAGCCCCACATTAAACTAATAGCTCAATTGAGGTGGAGCTATACGTAAACTGTAAGACACACCTACCACCCTGCCATGAGCAGGAAACATCCATTAATGTGGTTAATGATGGGCCTTGTTGATTCTTTCTCTAATTTAGAAGACTGTATAATATATACTGTTTCACTGTACATGTGTAAGATCCCCAAAACGATCATCATATACTATAAAATATACAGTTTGTCAATTTCGGCCCTCAGTAAAGTAAACCCTCCACTTTAACATACAGACGCTGCTTCGGGGTTGAGCCCCACCTTATCAAACGTTTTATTCCGCCTCTCACTGACTCCTTTCCCTTCCTCCAGGTGGGCAGCAGACGTGTGATTCAGTATGGAGCTGCCATGATGCTGCTGCTCGGGCTGGTGGGTAAATTCAGCGCCCTGTTTGCCTCTCTGCCTGACCCTGTCCTGGGAGCTCTCTTCTGCACCTTGTTTGGTATGATCACAGCAGTGGGACTGTCCAACCTGCAGTTTGTCGACCTCAACTCCTCCAGGAACATGTTTGTCCTGGGCTTCTCCATCTTCTTCGGACTGATGCTGCCAAGCTACCTGAAAAAGAACCCACTGGTGACAGGTGAGTGAAGAGGGGTGATCCCTGTACCTATGTACAAACTACTTTTTGACTAACAAAGAAGCAATACATATTGGATGTGAATAAAACATACACAGCATTGATTATCTCAGTGTAATATACTGTTGTTCCTGGTCAAGTGTGCCATTTTTTTCTTACTACTTTACCATGCACCCATCATAATGTGCGAATAGATGTGTGTATGTGGTATTTAGCTGTAGCATAACATTTAGCTTTGTTTTGTTCTGTATTATATTCATTGAAGACAAACTGTGCTTACACAACCAACTTGCCATATTTTTTTTCTCTACCACCTTTGTCATCTTGCACCCACCTCCAGCTGCAATTCTCTCCAACCTTTGAAAAGTTTTGTCTTGTCTAAATCTGTCTGGAGGCTCGACTCCAGTGAGTCGGAACAACGCCTTTTTCTCTTATGAATAAACCCACACAAATGATTCAGTACACACAGCGACTTGTTGTCAACCTGTCAGAGGGAATTAACTAATTTACTGGACATACGAACATGACTGAAATGAGGTTGGTTAGTAACTGATAATGTTAGTTTTGGTAATTTTTCAGTTCCATCCTCAATACAAACTAAAACATATTTTAGTCAGTTACTAAATTCCTGTCCCTTTTTTAATCTTTCTCAGGCATCGTTGAAATTGACCAAGTGCTGAATGTGCTCCTCACCACTGCCATGTTTGTTGGAGGCTCTGTCGCCTTCATTTTGGACAATACGATCCCTGGTAAGATGTTTAATCCACTGTTTCACTTTCATTTGTCCAATTAATGATAACCCCATGTAAAATTAATGTAAATTGTGCTGTTAAGTTTATAGCTTGATTGATTGATTGATTGATTGATTGATATAATGGTAGTATAAAACATTTTTAAGGAATAAAATCATTTTAACATGGCTGTGACAGCCAAGCAGGTTTGATCATATCATCTCAATATCCCTGTGAGAGACCTGGAAGATGTGGTGGGGAAAAGGACGCCTGGGCTTAACCTGCTGCTACGACCTGGATTGGAATAGGCAACACAGGATCAATGGGCAGACTCATACCCTTTAAGCATCTATTACTTTGTATTTCTTTATGTCTTCAAATTGATCAAAAGATTGTAGCAACAAAAGGAAGCTCATGTTTTTCTCCATGGTCCTATTTGTTTGTTTGGACTTTTTAATTGTGGATCTTTAGGAACTCATGATTAATCTCTCCTCCCTTTTGTCTCATCAGGTACCCCTGAAGAACGAGGCATCAGGAAGCTGAAGCGTGGTTCTGGTCTCAGTGCAGCAGAACTAGAAGGGATGAGATCTTATGACTTGCCATTTGGAATGGACTTCATCCGCAGATACTCCGTCTTCAAGTACTTCCCCATCAGCCCCACCTTCACAGGCTATCAGTGGGGAAGGCTACAGGAAGCCTGCAGGAGCAGAATGGGACATGGAGATGCGGTGAAGGGGGGAGGAATGGGAGGGGAGGGAGGCACAGCACCAGGGGAGAGTCGGGTATAGCCAACGGGCTTATGTGTGGCTGAATTTGGGGAGCAAGATGATGGTACACTAAGATAAAAGGATGGGAGAGCGGAGGACAGAAGCGATGCAGGATTTGGGATTGTGATGCACCCAACCCCCCTGTCAGTATGTGTTTTCTTTAGCTTGTGTCAGTCTTTTCCCACTTCCCACTATGCTATTTTAAGCATGCTCTAGCAAGTCACAGCATGCTATAAAAGATGTCACCACACAGAGGTTAATTATTGGTGTGTGTGTATGTGTGTGCAGTATGCAGCAAGAGATGATGGCACTTTAATCCAGAAGGAGACAGATGGGTTTCAAACAATCAAAGCAGAGTGTTTGATGATTCACTGACTCGTAATCACTGGAACTTCTACTGCCTGTGTCATTTTATGAAACATATTCTACTGAATACTCTACAGTAGATTTGATTATGTCAGTTGAGGATTATGCAAAATTTCTGTTAGGAATCATTTTCCTCTAGACTCATTATGCAACCGCATTAGAGATACACACATGCGCACACACACTAACGGCCTCACCAAAACTAGCTCGAGCGCAACAATGCACGTCGGGGTCATACAGACTGATGGAAGTGGTTTGTCAGGTGCCCTTAGCCATGCAAAGTGATTGTGAAATTTTATTTTTGCACTATCTGCCTTTGCATTCAAATCTAGAATGTCACTCACGCCCCCATTTCTTCTGTAAAACTCCTCAGAGCAGCACATCACATCCGCTCATCTCATGCTGAAGAACCTCACATCATCGTTTTTTTCTGTTATGTAGTACAGAGCTGATATTCACAAAATCTCCCATGTGATTGGGCAAAAATTCACTAACAGTTTACGTCTCTTTAATGTGTCAGTATTATGCATCATTGACTAACTAGACCAAAACAATAGTTTACTTGAACCTTGACTTATTTGGCTTCAGTGGTGAACAAAATTATCAGGGTTTTATTTTTATTTTCTAACCGTAATTTGCTTATTTAACATCTCCTCGAATGCACTTAGGCACTTACATAATGAAACAAGCTTTTAATATTGCCTATGCTGCCGTAATGACAGCAGTGAGTTTGCAAAAGCTGTAGTAATGGCACACAGTAACACAGAGATGTGGCCTTGTCAGAGAGACTTTTGAAAATTATGTATATAAGTACTAAAAAAGAAAAAGAAAAAAAAAAAAAAAAAATGACAACAGGAGAATTAAATCCTCTGTGTGGATCTTCTAATACAGTTTTAAGGCATTAATTGGGTTGTTTATAGCAGTGAAGACTGCTCCATAAATAATACACCACTGCCAATATCCAAATGTGGTAGTTCCATCATTTTGTTCACTAGCACTTGCATAATTAAGATTGGTCATTTTGATGGATAGAGTATTTAAATGTAATAACAGTGGTTTGGAGATTTGAAATTTTTCTTTTGTCCTCTGGATCGACTCACAGATTGTGCATCGTTTGTTTTTTGCAGCAGCCAAACTTAACTGTTGCTGATGTTACTAATAGTTTTCACTTATTTTACAGTGGTGATGACGACTTTCCCCTCACATTCTCCTTCCTCTCGCCCTTAGTCACCCCTCCCCCTCCCACCCTCATCTCACTTCAGTTAGTTTCCTGCTGATGTTTGTCACTGTTTATGTCTGTTGTGGTTCAGGCTGCACATTTTGGCTGAGTAACAAAAGTTTCAGCAGCCTGTATCTTACTGACCCAGGTGTGTAGAGCGAGTCTCTAATTTGACCACACTGTGTGCCTCTGCTTTAATTGAAAAAACATGAATTAAAAAAAAAAAACAAATTTTGTGACATATATAATTTTGGTAAATGTAGAAATAAAAAGTAGCACAATGAGAGAAAGAACAGCTAAAAGATGAATACTAAATGTTTAGCCCAACTGAGAATTTTACTAAACCAAAATGCTAAAAGCTCTTATTTTCTATTTCTTCTTATTGTTCTGTAACCATACCAAAACATTTCGTTAGAATTGGCAGTCGCTGTTGAGAAACTTAAAAAAATTAATTTGAAATTTCGTCCCAAATTTACTTTTTATCTCTTTTGTTAAAGCTATTTATTTATTTATGAGAAGAAAGTTGATGTTTAATGATTGCTTGAAGCAGGTTTATTTGTCTGTTGCATAAATGTTGAAAGTATATTTATTATTTCACTAGTTCGTGCCCTGTAAAGAGCGGAGTGATGACGATTGACTGGTCCTCCCGCCCTCAGCCTCAGCTGCATTCACTGCTTTTAGAAACTCACTTAGTGACAGCAGCTTTTGATAAAGTTAGTTTCTAACATGAGTTAAGCTGCTTCTGGTTCATTCCATTTATCATGTTATTTGATATAAATAGAGAGAAAACACTTTAAGTGTCAAACAGGATAGTTTAGTCAAATTTCAGAGTCAGGGCCTTCTTACCACAAGTACTGTTTGCACATGTTATGTTGCCAAGAAGATCAGGGTCAGAGTGAGTGACACTGACCTGAAACCCTGTAATGTCACTATCGTTCTTAACAGTTCTTTATAGTCGCATATGAACAGGTTTTTTTTTTTTTTTTTTTTTTTTTTTTTTGTTTGTTTGACCTGAAAACTGAACCGCTTTGTGCTGAATATTGTTGGGCCTTGTCTCTGATAGCATTGCTAGCTATAGCCCCTATTATGGCCTCATCTCTCTGTACATGACTCTTGTGATTAAGTCAAATAGCGTTCTCAATGCAAACATGGGTGGGAGGAAATTCTTCTTCTTCTTCTTTTTTTTTACCTGCTACACAGTGGTGAGATGCATCTTCAAAGGTATTCTTGTGATCTTACTAATGTCTGTCTGCCTAGAATGATTCAAATGGACAAAAAAACTGAGGTTAAAGTCTAATATTTCCACAGACTTCCTCTACTTTGCTGGAAGTACTTTTAGCTAGTCTAAAGTACTATACTGGCAATGACCAGTAATAGAATATGATGATACTTGGGACCCCCACATTGTTTATATGGGGGCACAAATTTTGGTCTATTTCATCTGAATTAGACTTATCAGTTTTTAGTACATCAGAATGACAACTATCAAATTTTGTGACCCTGTCTTGATACTACGGGGGCACCACTTTCAATTACACCAATCAGAATCCAGTATGCAATAAAGTAAGATTAAGATGTTTGCAGTGCTAATGGGCCATCGAATCTGGTGGGAATTTATTATAATGTTGGTATCACCAAATATTTTGGCATTCTGTGATATGACCAAATCACAGAGAAACATAAAGAGTGATGAAGTCTCAGAGGCAAGGCTAGCTATTGACCACTGATGTGCATGGGAACTGTAAATCTAAAACCTCACCATCATCATCTGTATGTTGGCTGTGCTCAGGGCTTGCAGCTGGATAGCTGTGGATAAAGTGTTATGAGGTGGTTGGTAAAATTAGCAGTGTCATTGGCACGTCAGCAGATGTTTTCAGATTCCACGTTGTGTAACCTTGCTCCAGTGGCAGGGGTGATCAAGTAGAGGTCATAGGGCAGTTGCTGCCTCCTGCCAACATCCCTCGTAGAGAGAGAGAGAGTAAATGGAGGGTGTTTTACAGCTCTTGTTACCTCTGTAGTGAATTTTCTTGTACACGGCATGCACATGTAATAATCACATGGACAACCTGTGACCTTGTTTTCTGTGTCATATCATGTTCATGCAACCTGTACTGACTTGTCCCATCACATCCTCTCTCCTCTCTCTCCACACACACACACACACACACACACACACACACCACACACACACACACACACACACACACACACACACACACTGTTTAACTCCCCAAGTCCTGCAGTGAAAATATATTGGTGTCCTCTCATGTTTAGTGTACCTGGTTTTCTCCCTGGGAATTCTTACTGTTGTATCTGGATACAGGAGAAGACACTGGCTGGCCACCTTTATTAAGAGCCTGTTGGTCATTGGCAGCTGAGTGAACCTGCCTTATCACTTAAGAGCAAGATGAACATTGGATGATTTAGTGCCTGAATGCAACTTCCTCTTGATTTTAACTTTCAACCTACAGTTTTTATCTTACATCCTGTCTCATTTTAGGATCCTTTACACATGCATGTGTTTCACACAGAAATAGCGTGGTTACAGTAAAAACAGTTTGGATTTCACATGCCCAGATGCTATTCCTTCATAGGTTTCTGGCTTGAATTATATGTCATTTTAACCAACAGATGGCTCTTAAGAAGGTGGCCATAAGGTGTACAACACAGACATCAATCCCTTTCAGTTATTTTGAAGGGGGTGCTACCTGAAGAATATACTATTGTGTATCAAGTGTTTTATCTTTTTCAATGTTTTTGTTCTTTTATACATCATTTTTATGTTTTTGCAAGCAAATATTTGTAAGAAACAAATCATAACTTTTAATCTTAAATCATGCTGGAAAGCGCACCATTTTGTTGTACTTATTTAAGAAGTAAATACATTTTTATCCTATTTTGAATCTGTGGTTTGGTGGAATCCTTTTGTTTGTTTGTTAGGACCTTTACATATTGTATTTTTTACTCTAACATTGCTTTTCTGTCCATGTTAACACATTACCAGTATAAATTAAAGATCGAGCTGAAAAACTTTAGATGTAAAAACAAAAAATAAATGTATATTTAATGGAGTAAAGTTTGCTAAAACCTTCTGGAAGAGAAATTG
Source organism: Seriola aureovittata (assembly GCF_021018895.1). Lineage (NCBI taxonomy): Eukaryota > Metazoa > Chordata > Actinopteri > Carangiformes > Carangidae > Seriola > Seriola aureovittata. Next base: position 24,106,514 of record NC_079368.1, read on the forward strand.
TGTAAACTAATTGTAGCAACAAAATGTTTTATTCTTTGTTCCTAAAACTATTTAATAAGATGTTATAGAATGAATGCAGTCTTCTGTCTTTATTGGTTGTCAACTCTGATCATGACAGCTCTGCCCCCAATGTGCCACATTGATTCACTTTATCTTTCAGGTCCGGTCTGTGGATATTAGAAATGTGTGTCTTGGTATAACTGCTGAGTCTGTGAAAATTTCCAGTATCATTTTAGTTGTTGATCATCATGAGTTTGAAACGCAAAACTAAGGAATTTCCAATGAAACACAAAACTACAGGTAAACATGCATTTCAATCAATATGCAGCCTAAATCTAATATTTACCAAGTGGCCCTTTAATGTATGACTGTTCAGTAGTTGTAAAATTCTGATGGATAATGACATTTGTTAATTTTTCTCTTAGCCTATCCATTAGGCTACATAATTCCCCTGTCTTTCCTAAAAATATTATAACAAGCAGGTACCTTACAACTTCTCCAATTTCCTTATAATTCATAAATTGCATATGATTTTCTAGGAAATATCTCAGTAATTCATATTCAAAGAGCCCTACCAGCTAAAGTTATAAAGAATTATGAGCAAAGTTTCCAGGAAACAGCTCAAAATATGTGGCAGTATAATGGAGCATTTCTTCTTCTTCTTTTTTTCCTTTTTTTTTGTTTTGGCCTTGGTGGAAATGAGCTTCCATACATCTTACATGTAAGTTTGTAAATGGGACGACTGAGTTTGACATTGGACACTTAAAAATCTGTTGTAGTTTCACTCGCATTTAGGTTCCAGTACATTTGGGTTTCCATTGAATAATAATCACTAACTGATTTTTCACAGGCTCTCCCATTGTTTTCATGTTTTCATTCAGCGCGAACAAAGGGGCGTCAGGGTCGGTCTCTGATTGGCTGCCGGCCGGGCCCCCGAGGTTGCTGTGCCGCGAGCTTATGCGCGAGCTCCGCCACAACAGATGGACCTCTCGCGCTCTCCTCCTCCTATCAGCTCGTGGTGGATGCACGCGCCCAAGTGATTGTCTCCAACGGCTGGAGAGCGGGCGAGTTAGCCGAGTAGTTTACCGTTAACGGACAGTAACGGGAATAAGGGGAAAGACGGAGAGGAGGCGAACCGGAGAGCCTGCGTCCCCGGGTTTGGTGAGCCGAGAGAGGAGCTCCAAAAGTCGGCAGGAATCAGACAGAAGCCTCGGTGTAGCTAAGTAGGTTGATCATAATGATGTCTGTGGGTTGATGTGGCGATGTGGACTGGGTGTAGTTTGATATCGTGACTGTTTGTACGAAAAGAAGACTTAGAAATGTTTTGACAACATAAAATACAAAATCGCTGACATACATATAGACGAAAAATCTCGCATTTTGGGCATATGTGGTGCATTTAGTTCACATGCAGTGGTAAGAGCCGTGCTCCATAGCACTTTATATGACGGACCAGCCTAAATCTTGAACAGAAAATTAGAGATTATCCGTATTTTATCACATGTGGACTGTATCAGGGAGTGTGTATTGCTATGTTTTAGTAAAATGGGTTACATAACGAGCAATAGATAGTTAAGATTCCTCTCGGCACACATAAGGCTGGCGAGACAGAGGGAGTGCTTTAGGACAGACTCTCTGCCAAAAAGTGCATACCTAATATTTTTGCCCTGTGATGTGGACCCAGTTGCCAGTGTATTTGGTACACTTGGCTAAAAGTAATGTAGTTTAATATAACAGTCCTGTGATAAACCTCTGCTTATGAAGGTTATAATAATCAGTTTTTGTTGAAACTGCTTTAGAGACATGTGGTTTCAACTCTGGAGTCATTTTTGCAGAAGTGTCTATTTAGTCTACCCATGTTAATATAAATAGGATGGACAAAGTATTAAAAACGGTACAATCCAACAGCACCACATCTAAAATGATCGTAACACCTTTCTAAAACAGTTAAATCAAAACCTGAACCATTATAACCTTTGAGAAGGGAGGATTTATTGCACAGCTGTTGTGCTAGACTGCATTAGTTTTACATAAGTGGACCTAATCTAACAAATTTTTAAGAGAATATCCAATTGCCTGCAACTAACTGTTATTTCATTAATCCACCAATCATACTTGTAATCAGTTAATCATGTGGCCTATAAAATGTCAGATAGCAAAAAAATGCCCATCACAAGTTCCCTGAGCCCTTGGTGACCTCTTTAAAATGTCTTGTTTTATCCAAGCAAACACACTTTATAATCCAGAAATATTCAGTTTACCATCACAGAAGACTAAGAAAATCAGAAAATATTCACATTTAAGCTGGAACCATTTATTTTCTTGAGTTATAATTGATAATCAAATAGTTTCAAATATATGCACAGATAAGATGCGAGAATAGCTTCAGCTTGATCTTGACAATCTGGAAGCCATATTTAGATTTAAATCGAGCCTGTCGACATATTCGACAACCCCAGTATGCCTAACAAGGAGCAGGAGAGACAAACACACATACACTATTTTTGGCTCAGTGTTGTGGGATAGTTGCTGGAGCTCAGATGTTTTTGGTGTTGCTATGACAATGGTGACAATAGTGAGGCAGAGAAGTAGTAATGTGGAGGCTGAAGACGGGTGGTGGTAGGTTTGAAAGCAGTCAGGAGGAGGTTTGGAGCTATTCATCGTCCGTTTCGGCCAAAGACGTTGACAGAGGAGGTTTAGAGGCAATAGGGCAGAAAACAAATGTGCATGTGTGTCAATGAAAGAGAGAGAGAGAGAGAGAGAGTGGGGGGAGAAAAGTCAGGAAGTTGTGGTCATGAGTTTTAATAGCATAGTGGATGGCTTCACAAGGGAGCATGAAGCAGACAGAGGAGAAAGCTCAATGGCAAAAACATTCAGACAGTGGAGAGGAAAGAATTTCCTAATCAGAAAAATTGGACAGCCACTAATAAACCAAGATACCGTGGTACGAAACAACTGAGCAGATGAAGCCAAATGAGACATAAGGATACGGAGAGAGAGGGGAAGATGGAGGCTGAGGATTGGCTGACCATGTAATGAGGCACAGGGGAATTCAGGGAGTCAATGAAGTTTACATTTGGACTGTTGTCCAGTTGAGAAGAGCTCTGTGATCTGAAACAGGACTAGGTCAGCTGTGGGTCAGTCTGGCTGCATTTATATGCTGCTGTTGGCTTCAAAACAAAAAGCTGAGACAGCTTTCTGGAGTCTACAGATAGTTTCCACATAGACAAGGTCCTCTGGTTGTAAGAGACAACAGCTATCACTAGTTTGGAACTGGTTTGTTTTTATACATTTCTATAGGCTATAGGCTTTGGAGCTGCAACTATTAATCAATTAATCGATTAGTCAATCTAAAGAAAATTTGTCTGCAATTATTTTGAAGATTCACCGAAGTCATTTTTCAAGCAAAAATGCCAAACATTTGATGGTTCCAGTTTCTAAAGTGGGACAGTTTGCTGATCTCTTTTGATATTTAATGATGTCGCCATGTGCTATAGGATATTGTAATGGTTATTTTTCACTGTCTTCTGTAATGTTATAAACCAATTTAGCCAATTTTAGTCTGTTTTTATTTCGGCAAAGTTCTTTTACAGGAGCTTGTGTTGACAGGTTTCTTTCTTTTGTAAATGAAGAACATGTTCATACATTTTCATACATGCATAAAAACATTGTCAATATTGGTATGGGCACTAGTATTGAAAATAAAATGTTTCAAAAATGTATATGTTTCAAAATATATCCAGTCCTACCCAACTATAATGTAGCCCTTACAGCCAGGAAAATACAAGACTTTGTCACAACAGTACAATAAACACAAACCCTAAACAATATCTAGTGTCATATCACTAAATCAATATTGCACTGATATCTCCCAGCTGTATCCTGTGGTTCAAGAAAACCTCAAGAAAACTCTTCAGTTCTTGATCTGAAGAAAACTATTAAAATCCCCTTTGGATAAAGTGAAAATACACACTTAGCACGACAAAACAAGTTTTATTTTTCTGCAAATTTTACACGTTTATTACATCAGTGCATGATTATCCAGCCTTAAAGGTTAAATGTCTGATTTGATCTTTATTTTAGGAGCCTGAGGTAACATCAGGGAAGGATCAATTTTTGCTATCAGGTGGCATTTTAGTTGATTTAAAGTTCATGTTGATTTGCCTGACAATTACAATGTTGTCTTGGTTTGACTGGCGGCCACATATCTGCCTCACACCATGGGAATCATCTGTCATGAGTCTATGAGCATGGCTGGCCTTGACCGTGACTGCAGTATTAAAGACTAATGATTTTCATTGTGTGGGTCAGTGGTGGCTTTTGAGCGCTTGACAGGGCTAATATAGGTGCTGAAATATTGATAGAGCTTGGCAGGGGGCTGGGCTGATTGGTTTTTAATATTTAATTTGTTCACAATAACTGAGCACATTTGTTTCAGAGATTGACAGCTTCACGTTAGTTATCAGCAGTGTGTGTTTAAAGCTGCAACATTACTCTACTTGTCAGATTTTGAATATCCTTGTTTACAGTAAACTGTTAGGAGTGTGTTTGGTGTGAGTGTGACAATGGGGTAAAGTGTGGGTCTTATCAGATTTTCTACCGGTGCTCATGTATGTCAACTGGTTGGGTGTGCATGATAGTTCATCCGTGCTGCTTGAATTGAGGAAGTTTTGGGCTGTGTAAGGGCTACTGTCAGTTTCCTGTGTGACTGACTGAGTAAAGGAGGAAGTGATTTAGCGGAAGGGGAGCACTTCCTTTAAACGCCCCCACTCTTCCCCCTCTGTTCGCTGTCACACTCACAAGAAAAGACCCCGTGGGCCATTTGAAATCGACACCTGAGAGACAAAACTGCTCTTACCTGAAGATACTGAATCTAGCTGTCTAATCTCTTGATCTCTCTCTTTCTCCACATCTGCAGCTCACTCTTTCTGGTGACTCAACAAGATCACACTGTCTTCACTACGGTAAGATCAACTGTTCTCTTGTCACAGACAGTTACACCATATCCATTTGGCAGGTGTGTCTCTCTGAGTTTTAGTATTGATTTTTTATTAGTTGCTGTGTTATGGACACGCTGTGTTATTACAGAGTAATATTTAAAGTCAACTGAACTGAGACCATGCTTTCAGAGAGCGTTTCAACTTATGAACAGAAATGTAAAGGTCAATACCATGTTTGAGCCCATTTACCACAAATTCCATGTACTTTAAGCTACTTTGTCTTAGAATTTAATAAAAAAACATAAACAAGTTTAAAAAGTCTACCATTGATTTTGATACCACACGCAAATGAATCAAATCCAATGGTTACCTCAAACTGTAGGAAAAATACACAAAGACTAAGAGTCTAAGCCATGCTAGCAACTCGGTGCAGTTGTACAGTGGTATTTTGTGCTAAATAATAAGGTCCGCGTGTTAACGCCCTCACAGTGAATAATGCTGGTAGCAGGTATAATGGTTACCATGTTAACAGTCTTAGCTTAGCCTATTAGCAAGCTAACATTTGCTAATTAGCACTAAATATGAAGTACAGCCAAGGCTGGGAATGTCATTAATCAATTTTTAACCTGATGATGGCACTTAAAGAGAGATGATCACCAACGATTAGTTGATTAATCAATTCGATGATTGACATAAAATGAGTTGTCAGTTATTTTAATAATCATTAAAGTCATTTCTCTAATAAAAATGTGAAAAATTTGCTTCTTCCTGCCCCTCCAATATCAGGATTTCAAGTTTTTCTCCAATTCATATCCCTGAAAATTGAATATCTTTTGGACTGATGGTCGGCCAAAACAAGACATCTTATAGACCAAGCAACTAATCAATTCATCAAGAAAATAATTGGCAGCCTACTTGATCATGAAAATAATCATTAGTTGCAGCCCTTGACATTTCTTTTAAAACCACAAATGTGAACATCATGTTAGCAGGATATCATCAGGGTAATTAGGATTCATCTTCTGGGCACTGTATCAAATTTCATAGTGATCCATCCAAAAGTTGCCAAGAAAGTTGGCTAAAAGCCAGAAATTTCAATCTTATGGTGGCGCTAGAGGATAAGTCGGGATCACTAAAATCGGTAGGAGTTATCCTCTACAGACTATAAATGTCTATACAACATTTCATATATCAATCTATTTAATAGTTGTTGAGATGTCACACTATGGACCAAAGTGGTGGATCAACCCACCAGCACTGTCACCCATACCCAGGGAGTAAAATGTCCAGATTCATGTTGCAAGAATTTGAGTTGAATCTTCTTAGTTGAGTTGTGAAATGTTTTCAATTCTTCACCTATTTGTCAAGTGAAGAGATTGCATGCACTCTACATATACATGCAGATATAATGGATAAATGTATATAATGTGTGTTGGCAGTGCTGCCAGTAGCACGCTCAGATATAAATGTGTAAGAAGTTGAAATAATTAGATGCAGCAGGTGGCCCATGTGTCCTGCACCTGTTCATCTCCTTCCGGAGGCTTCTGTCGTGCCTCCTCTGTAGATGCACAAAGACAACACACACTCACACACTCACACACTCGCACACACTCACTCGTTTAGCAAAGCAGGAAGGAAGACTCTTCGGATTGATGGCAGAGTGCCATTTAAACAGCTGCAAGTGTGTGTACGTGTGTGTGTTTTGGAGTGTGTATGTGTTAAGAGAGAGGCTGACATGAGGAGAGAATTAAAAGGGTGACAGGGAAGAGTGAATGTATTGTAAGCAAGAGGAGCAAGAGAGGGTGAAGATCAGCTGTCTCAATCCATCACACAACAAATGTTTTGATTGTGTAGAGAAACATATCGACGGTCTAACTATCAGTTGGTCTGTATCTTGAAGGAAATAGTTGACAGGAAAGTAGATATGATCTGCAGTTATTGTTTGCTGTCTGGAGCTGTACCTGCTCCTCCTCTTCCTGCTGTTACTTTCCTCCACACCATGCTGCCCTCTTTGTGTCTATGCTCACTGCTGGTCATGAGGAGTCATGGGACTGAATCGGATGGATGAAAATTATTAACTCTCTGTGTTGCTTCTTTGTCTCTCTCAGCTCCTCTCATGCTGACTGAAAATGGATGATACACAGGACGGGGTTCAGATTGGAGAGAACAAGTTCATCAGCAAGTAAGGATTAAAAACCCCACTGTTTCTGAACACATATACATATACAAACGCCTGTCGACAAACTTATCTCAAACAGTCACTTTAACCTTTATTAACCTTCTGTATATGTTTAAAACAGTCAGTCTATGGATTAAAATAACAATTTGTGAGAAAGGTTGTTAGAACATCACGCTGGTGGTTTAAGAGTTTTCTGCCTGTTAACTATTCACAAACTTGTGCATACTTAAGTTCCCTGAGGACCATTTTCCAAGCATATATACATTTTATAGATTTTATATCATATCGATGTATTGATTTATTGAAGTATGTAGTGTTTAAGTACTTGGAGGGGACATCTATCTTATACAGGTTTTAAGACTCATTTAACACTTGTCATGCTGTCGATACAGTATTAAAAATCAACATGCAGAGGCTGGAAAATTGCTAGTTGTATGTTATGCAACATATGTAACATGCATAACAATCACAGTCACAGTGAAGAGTCAATTTAATATTTTTTGTCAGTTTTAATATCACACATGGTAATTCAGTCAAGATCATTAATTTCATAATTGTTATAATCTTTATTCAATCAGGTAGTCTCACTGAGATCCAAATCTCTTTTGCAAGAGAGACCTGAGGTACAGCAGGAGAAAGTGTGCAGTGATGAGACACGCGTACAAGCACATACAAATTCCATCAGAAACAAACCTTGATACAGAATTACCTTTGTCTAACATATTTCAAGTCTTTATAAAATGTTTTTCAAACTGTGTTGAAATTAAATTCATATTCTGCCTTGAGAGCAGGAAATCAATCTAACCACACTTCTTATGCTTTGGAAAATGGGCAACATAAATGAAAACGTGTACACATGTGTTGTAGTGAGTGGGCCAAAATAAGCAGCAAGATCCTTTTAAACAGCATTTCCTCATCCATGATTCAAAATCTCTGTTTCCAGGGCAACAATCCTCTCCCATCTTAAGACATACAACCTCTACTATGAAGGGCAAAATCTACAGCTCAGACACAGAGAGGTGAGTATTTACAGTTCGCTGTGTGTGTGTGTGTGTGTGTGTGTGTGTGTGTGTGTGTGTGTGTGTGTGTGTGTGTGTGTGTGTGTGTGTGTGTGTGTGTGTGTGCGTGCGTGCGTGCGTGCGTGCGTGCGTGCGTGCGTGCGTGCGTGCGTGCGTGCGTGCGTGCGTGCGTGCGTGCGTGCGTGCGTGCGTGCGTGCGTGCGTGCGTGCGTGCGTGCGTGCGTGCGTGCGTGCGTGTGTTTGCCAGAATGTCTCCCTGTCGTCTTTTCACCTCGGCTCTCAGTCATTTGCAATTTAATATACCATACCCATTATATGCTCCAGGCCAAAGGGGTAATAACTGTCCATTGTCTGTATTTGTGTGCACGTGCATTGATCACAGCTTCTTTCCTCTCTCCCAACAGGAAGAGGGGGAGTTAATTGTCGAGGGCTTGCTAAATATCTTCTGGGGTCTGCGGCGACCAATCAGGCTTCAGATGCAGGATGACCACGAGCGAATTCGACCACCCCCCTCCTCCACGTCCTGGCACTCGGGTTGTAATTTGGACAGTCAAGGGTAAGAGATCCAGACAGATCCAGTTACACCTCACTAACCGGAAATGGTGATACACAGTGGGTCAGCGAGGGCAGATATAGATTATGTCTAGTTTGTCTGATGAGAAATGACCTGGTATTTAATGTCTCTTAACCGAGTGTCGATTAAATTTTGTTGATTTTTGAGATTATTTATTGTTGCAGATTTATTTCCCTGCAAATACACAGGCTGTTACATCACTCAATAAAACACCAATTGGCAACGATCCATAGATTTTGATTTGATTTTATTAGGTTGAATGACAGTTAGCAGCATTTGCCAGCAACAAAAAAAAGCCCTGGCTATCAGGTTTTGATAATGCAGAAGTTTACATCAGAACCAAAAATTCCAAAATGACTCTCACAAATCATGACGGCTTATCTCAACACATACAGACTGCATCAACTAAGAGAAACGGCTGTCACAAGTTGAAGCAGAACAGCAGGGATATGTCGTACACACAGTGTGTGGTGTAGAAGTGGTAAACAAAATGATGCTTCTTGGCAGGAAATGAAACCCGGCCTTGTATCAGTGTTTGCAGTGGTGATGTTGCTAAAGTTAAAGTCCTCATTCTTACACTGTTAACATTATTACTTACTTTATTAATCTGTACTGTAACACCCTTAACCTTTGTTTCATAATCACCCAGTGTCATTAAATTAAACAGTTTATATCTAAAAACTTTCGGTTATGTCTTTACAGTTTTGCCAGCTTGCAGCTCTTCCTCTTTGGCCCCGTGTGCCTTCATCTTTTAATCCCAAACTCTCTCTTGCTTCCTTTTTAAAGTTCCCCCAACAGCACAGATGGTCAGCAGATGACACCGCAGAGCCCGCCCACAGTGGAAGTGACGCCACCCGACATCCAATCCAATGACAACGGTATGACAGAAGAAGAGACAGAAGGTGAGTGGCTTTACTGACAGTAATGTTGTATATTACTCCCTTGGCTGTAATAAGGATGCAGTGAACAACACCATACATCCATTCCAAGTATACACAGTAGAAACGACCTATTACTGATCTTCACTTGTTTTGTTTGCGTTGTCTTATCAGTTGCAAAGACAACAAAACAAACTTTGGTTATGGTTTATTGAGTTCAAATGAATTTAGCTCTCAAAACATTGTGCTTCAGATCTGTAACTTCCTCTCAGCTGCTTTATATAAACACACCATCACTGCTAGGTGGAAACCTAATCTCTATGGCAACTATTAAACAACAATAAAAACCTTCTTTTTGTTTAGTTTGTTTTGGAGTTTGTTTTCAAGCCTTGAAAAGTGCATATTGTGTAATTCCATTAGCTGGAATGAAAACATAAAACTTACATTTAACAGTGGAAATTAAAAAAATAGAAAAAGAGATGAGCACCACGTTTCTCTCTCATATTTGCTTCATCTTGTCTTTATTGAAACATTAGAAACACAACTTTTGTTTCCAGCTCTGTCCATGTGATGTTAACTCTCTTCACCTGTTTTTAAGCTTGCAAACACAAAAATGGTTCTCTCAGGAATAGTTGTGTTATCAGTCCTTTCTTTGACAATTACTCAACACTGAATAATAACGGATGATCTAAGGTAATGATTATTGATTGTACAGAGGACAGTGAGAGCTCCGCTCAGCTCCTCAGGACAAAGAGTGATGCCGGAGTCTTAAGACGGGGACAGCGACGGTCACCGAGTGACCAGAGGAAAATTCGACGCCATCGATTCTCCATCAACGGACACTTCTACAACCATAAGGTGAAGCCAGCCCCGCGTGTTTGTCAGGGGATTCTTGGTCTGAAAAAATTATGCAATAATTTCTAATCATTTAATTCTAGTTAGTTTCAGAGAGTTATGTGCTACTTCTAAATGGATGCTGGACTTGATGTTGATGTTTAGATTTGTGCTGCATTTATTTTTAACATTTATCAATTGTGTTTAACACACTAAGGAGTAGATGTAAGCACATACAATGACATTTTAGTGTTAATTAATGCATTTTTACCATATTGTCATTCATTATATAGTCACAGTGTGTTATAAATTATTAATTAAATGTTTAAGTACTGCTTATAAATGCTGTGTAATTAGTTTGGCTTTGCACACATTAACCCATGCATGTGTATATCTGTACAAAAATAAATACTAATAAAGTTATATAGGAAATTAAATTCATTCATTTGACTGTTTTTTTTTCCCTCAGACAGCAGTGTTTACTCCTGCTTATGGCTCAGTGACTAATGTCCGCATCAACAGCTGCATGAGAACACCTCAGGTGCTACGAGTCCTCCTCAACAAGTTTAAAATTGAAAACAGCCCAGATGATTTTGCACTCTACCTTGTCCATACAAGCGGAGGTGAGTGTGAATTACTTGTCCAGTATATAAAAGTGGAAATGGAATTCAGGCTTAATGAGGAAAATACTACAATGGCAATAAATGTACATGTATTATTTGTTGTTTTTCTTCTGTCAGTCAATACTTTTTTGGATGTGTTGATGTTTCAGAGCGTGTGAAGCTGAAGCGGAGTGACTATCCTCTGGTGCTGAGAGTAATGCAGGGTCCATGTGAGCTGGTCTGTAAAGTTTTCCTCATGGAAGAAGATCTGGGGGAAGAAGTCACATATGATGTAAATCACCACATTCACTGTAACTTCTTCTTTAAAGGGAACACAGATATCTAGAGATGTGACTCTCACTGTGAATGATCATGTCTCACTCATTTTGTGTGACAATTTGCATACACAAAATCATTCCAATACCCCTGTATTTACCTGACATTAGCCTCTCTTTTTTCTGCGTTGTCATTACATTTCTCTTCTCTTCCACCAGGTGGCACAGTATATCAAGTTTGAGATGCCTGTCCTGCAGAGTTTCATCACCAAGCTGAAAGAGGAGGAGGACAGAGAGGTGCAGAAACTCAGGAGAAGGTACAAGAAGATGTAAAACCTACCTTTTTCTGTTTTGCCTATAATAGGCCAGAGTCTTCAACATGCCCAATAGGAAATACTGTCATACATGTGTCTACATAGTATTATAATTATTATATATAAAATGCATATTTTCCAACACAGACATTTATTCATTCTCTATGTGCATTTGTCTGCTTGTACTTGCAGGTATAATTACCTGCGGTGTATAATTGAAAAACAGCTCCGGTGTCTTCCAGAGGGTGCAACCTGTATTTGATCTGCTCATGGTGAGGACTCCTTCCAGCACATCAAACTGTCAAAACCTTTCCCAGAGTACAATATCCTCCACCCAGCTGTGCCTGAGAATTAGCTGACAAGAACCTGATCATCCTGCTCCTTTGAATCCCTGCTTCTGCATGGAGTCTTTTTCAAATCAATCATTCAATTTACAGACAAAACTTTAACATGCCATGACTTGTGTGCATGTTAAGTGTGACCATCTCAGCAATAGTCTTGAGAGTCGTGATGACTCACAGCCTTGTAAAGTGTATTGAAACTCAATCATTTCATCTCTGCTTTTCTCTCTATATTTCTTTGTCCTTATGTACAGTACATACAGAAAGACATTCCTCTACACCTGAGTAATTTTAATGTCTTTGCAGAAAAGTGCTTTGCAGAATGAGCCTAAAATGTGACGTCCTGTCTTCTGTCTACCCCCCCAGACTGCACACTGATACCCAAAATCAATTTAAAGCACAAACTTCATAATATATGCTCTTAGCAAAGTGCCTGTTAAAGGTTTCTTCAAGCACAAAAACACACACTTTGATGAAATATTTAGGACATTTTAGGGGTTTTAACAGGAAAGCACAAAGCTATGGTAGAACCATGTCAGACCACACAGTTCAGGTTAAATGTGAAACTGACCAGACCATAAGCAAAAGGTTGTGGCCCCAAAAGCTGACACCATCCAGTGCCGGATTGCACTGGGTGTTTTCATGGTCCTCGCTTTTTCAGAATTTGTTAAATATTGTAATTGAAAGAATATGATTTACCCTCCCCTTTTTATTGCAGCTGAGAACTTCTCTGCAGGGGTTATTGAAGGCCATGTGAAGGGATAATGTGTGTATGTTGTCACCATCAGTCTGATGATGACAACAGTTGTGCCTTCTCTGCAGGCGTACAAACTGAATGTTTAAGACATTTTAAGATTGAAGTTAAGGAATAGTTTGGTATTTTCAGAAAAATACATTCCTTCATTTTCTTGCTGACAGTTAGCTGAGAGGATTGATGCCACTCTGCACTGTGTATATGAGGCTACCACCAGCCACTTAGCTTAGCTAAACTTAGCATAAAGATTGGAAAAGGGAAATGACAAGTTGTGGTTTTACAGGGGTTTATGTGCCAGATTATATCTTGGTTGAGACCTTGAGACCTAGTGTGGCACATAACCTCCTGTAACATTTTTTTTTTCACAGTTGATTCATCAAACTCTGCAAAAAATCAAATAAGTATATTTTCCAAAATGTCAAACTTTTCCTTTTAAAGAGAAAAATCCATCTGGAATTTAACACTTTTAGGCCCCTTTTGTTTTCTGGCTATCTGAATGTTCTTACTTGTTTTACTGCCTTAAGCAAGATGACAATGAGATTTTAAGCACAGTAAAATACTATTTGACAGAATAACAATTTTAATATTCATTCTTCACACAATGTCTGAAGACACAAAGTCTTAACGCCTTGTCGAAGAATATTCATGGGTGGATTTTTTTTTTTTTTTTTTTTTTTTTTTCCTTCTACATCCAACAAAGAATGACGCAAAAAACACAAGACACAAGTGAAATCCCACAAGACTGTGAATTATACTGATTATCTTTAATGGAGAATGTTTTAAATGTGCAAAAGATCGTTTCAAAGCAGTACAGTTTGCCTCCACATGTACAGCGCTTTGCATATGTCTGCTTTTATCTGTGTGCGTACAGAACGATGTTTTAGTATTTCCAACACCTTTGTTGAAAATCTCGCAGTACACAGTGGACTATGTCATCAAGTGTGTGTGTGTGTGTGTGTGCGGTTCTGAAAGTGTGCATGTTATATTTTTAGTGACTGTTAAGACTTGCCTGCTTTTGTATTTTGTCTTTTACAAAACAATGAAGAAACTCAGTCTTTAAAATGTTCAGAACTCATGCCACTACTTAGAAAATGTAGTTTTTTTTGTTTTGTTTTTTTTCGTACAATGATTGTTATTTAATAAAAAAAAAAGTTATCTTGAGAAAAGATGTACATATATATCCGTGGTCTCCCTCTGTCTCGTTCAGGTCAGTGGGTTAAAAGCCGAGCATGTTATGTAATGATGTTTAAAGCTTGTTGTATAATTTAAAATGATATTATAACACAGTTTGCTGGCGGCGAGGACTCATGGTCGAAGCTTCTGGAGAGCTCATTACGTGTTCACTTAGGGGGGAGTTAAATAATTGAGACAAATTTAGAAACAGACGCTCAGGTATTTATATGCCTGTTGTCTGTGGTACAGCAGCTTACTGTACATTCAGCCAGTGAGCAGGTGTGAGTCAGAGTGATCCACTCCACCTGATTGAAGTTGTCTGGAGGATAACAGGCTGGCCCTGAAACATACTTCCCTACAGACAGTCAGGAGGAGTCTGAGCTGCAAACACGCACTTTGTGGAGGAGGAGCATCATCTCAACTGCCGCACTGGTTCCTCTCCGTTGAAAACAGCCACTCAACAGGTGAGATGTCTTATTCTAAGAAAACAATCATTTTTTAGAATTAAGGTGTGTTACTTTTTTAGTATAAACTGGTATGAAGATTTTCAGCAGGTTGAAATGGTGTTTCTTATTTTCCTATGTTGTTTTTGTCAGTGTATTTCCCTTTTTTTTTTTTTTGGATGTAATGTTAATACGTCCTCTGCTGCACAAATTAGGGACCATCTCTAGAAAGCACAATTAATGATACACTGGGAAACGGACCATGGTGCTCCAAATTAAATCAAGTATTTCATCTTCTCTGTGAGTCTAGGCTACTGTGGCTGTAATCTGAGAGTTACTGGATTATTCTCAAACTAAGTGACCCCGTGTAATTATAGCTCAACTCATCTTCTGAGAGGACACAGATTAGAGGGTAGTTTGACGACAGCAAAGCAAATGATGTCATGCTGCTCACTAGGAACACACTGTAGTCGGGGGGCGGAGGTATTCAAATTGTTTACTTATGTAAAAATAATAATACCACACTACACAAATACTCCTCTATAAAAAATTAAAAAAAAAAGATTCATGTAAAAGTATAAAAGTATTTACAACTAAATGTACTTGAAGCATAAAAATTTAAAGTTGTCATGATGCAGAATGGTCCCTGTTTTATTTTGGGATCATTTATTATTGAGCAGTACTTTGGTGCTGCAGTTGGTTTAGGTGGAGTCAATTTTAACAGCTTCATATGGGCTCCTGTTGCGTACTTTAATGTACGATAATCCATCATAATTTATAAAACGTGCATCCTTGATCTGAAAGACTAGTAACTACCAGCAATAGCTGTAAATGTAATAAATGTAGAACAGTATTTCCTCAGAATTGTTGTGGAGTTGAAATATAAAGTGGAAGGAAGCCACTCAGGTTCAAAGTTATAATTGCATACAGTACTTGACTAAATGTTTACATCACTGCTTATACTCCTAATTTGTAATTATTTGTTAGAAAAAATATTGTCAAGAGTGTGTGAGAAAAAACTCCAAGAGTCATTTAAAAGTTCACTTAATCAATCATCATCTTGCTTAATCAAACATTTTCTATTGAAAGAAAATGTCACATTATTCAATTGATTATTTTTATTATTTATTATGACTAAATACTGAATGTCATATTGACAGTGATAAATTATAGTGACATATCTAACACACAATGCTTTATATTATGTTACACTTTATAATAGTATATTATTACTGTTTAATATGTGAATTTACATAGTCTGCACATACATTCTTTGTAACACTATATACTTGGAAATTATGAAATCTATCTGATCCCATGTCAGCTGCAGTGTTAAATTGTGTTGCAAGAGTGATTGTGTAAGATGTTTGTTAAAGCTGGATTAAGACCAGTGATCTGTTCGGCTCTTAATTTGTCAGAGATGTAAAAATACCACACAGCAGGACTAAAGCTGCAATGAGAACATCCCATGAGTCTCTGTATATATGTGTGTGTGTGTGTGTGTGTGTGTGTGTGTGTGTGTGTGTGTGTGTGTGTGTGTGTGTGAGAGCACTGTGTGTCCTAACCCTAAGCAATGGTGGAATATTACTAGGTGCATTTACTTACTGAAGTACAATTATGAAGTACTTATACTTAAGTACTTTCATTTATGCTACATTTTTACAGAGAAATACTGTAATTTTTACTCCGAGTCCTGCACTGATTGAACATCTATAGTTTGCAATTACTTAAAAATCAAGATTTTGCACCCATGAATATGATGAAATTCTAAAATATGCACTTTTATGCATTAAACTACCCAATGTTTGCCTGATAATATGAGCTATTTTAAATTTTGAATGTATGATTTATAGCTTATTAAAATATTTGTTATGATTTACTTAAGGCTTCCTTAACATCTAATGTATTTCTTATAATGAGATGGCCTTTTCTATAATAATAAATACATTTTTAAATGCTACTTATTACCTGTGATTATCTTTATTTTTTTAACTCTGGAAAGTGTTTTTTGCTTGAAAAGTGTTCTATGAATTAACTGCTATTATTAACTATAATTATTATAAATGACCAATTATTATCAGTAACAGAGTATTGATAGAGTGTGTTATTACTTATTACTTTTATTTAGGTAAAGGATCTGAATACTTTTTCCACCACTGTCCAGAATCATAATAATTGATAAATGATAGTTTCCTTACATGTAACTAACTAAACCTAACAAAAGAAAAGTGAACAAGTCCGTTTCTAGTGGTTAGACACTAAGTCAGATACTCTCCATTAAGGAATTCACATGTCCTAACGATGTTTCCTTTGTCCTATTTTTTTACAGAATAAGAAAAATGTTGGTCCTGCAGAAACTCCCCCTCACAGTGGCCCTCTGCCTGCTGCTGCTTGCCACACTGTTACCCAGCTCTGAGGCCCGGCGTGGTCGTGGAGGTGGTGGCGGTGGCTTTGGCCGAGGTGGAGGAGGTTACAGCCGGGGCTGGGGTGGAGGTGGCGGACAGGCCTACAGACCAGCACCTGCCCAGGGGAGTGGTCCCAGTGCAGGGAAAATAGCAGGGGCAGCTGCAGCGGGCGCCATAGGAGGATCAATGATCGGGTCTGCTTTGAGCCGCCCTGGGTATGGGTACGGGTATGGTGGAGGTTATGGGGGTTATGGTGGTGGATTCGGTGGATATGGAGGATATGGAGGGGGCTATGGCTACCCACGATATGGTGGTGGTGGTGGCTATGGCCCCAGGCCTGGCTATGAGCCCGAGGGCTCTGGAGATATGGAGTACTACACTGGCGCATCCAGTGGCCCCATCTACAACAGTATCATTGTTGTTATCGGCTCCCTGATGTCTCTGCTGATGGGCCACTGGATGGCAGTCATGTAGAGCTGGAGACAGAGCTGAGATTCCAAAAGAAGACGCAGAACCAAACCATGACCAAAAATAACCCACGACCTGACTGTACACAGGACCATTTTTCATTTAAAGTCAAATGTCACCTAAAATATGATCCTGGAGAGATGACAAGCTGTGGCCAATTTGAGACTTCAGTGACACTCCATGAGGACAGGAAGAGGAATTTGACCCATTTAACATCTACAACATGTCAGTGTGACACCGTGCTTCAGTCTGCAGGTGTACTGATGAACAAAGACAACTTCCTGTTGATATTTGTCCATGAATAACTATCTCCATTGTATCCTTCACTCCTGTTTTTCCTTTTAATGTGTCCAGTCTTTTTATACTTTTGATGGTTGTAGTACTAATGACAGTGATGATTCATTGTTTTTTCTCCATAAACAATCTATGAAGACAGCAGGATAAAAAGAATAGATGTGTAATCAGGTTAAGTCTACCTCAAGAAATAATTTCCAGACCGGAGTTTAAGAGCAGCTATACTCTAAATAATATGATGCCATTTCTCAGTATATTTCATCATTACATAATCATTTTCCCTTCTGATTCACATTGTCTACTCTGCATATGTTACATTTTCAATGTATTCTTGTATATCTGTACAGTACATAATTAAAGTACATGTTTATGCCATTCTTTAGACTTTTATGTAACAGTGCAAAATAGGGTCCCATGTTTAATATTGTTTTATAAGTAAAAAGAACTTAGAACAAACATTTCTGTTGAATTTTATTGTCTACATTGTTTATTCAGATGTGACCTGCTAAAATAACAGTGGATGATCCACTGTTTAGACATGTTTAGATACCCAACGTCTATGTGCATTTTTAAGTGACAACAGTGTAGACTTTTAGGAAAACTCAAGAGTTTTGAACTTGAACAATTGATTCTTGACTAAACAGCAGGAACCAAACACAATATCTACTCAAGCTCCTCTGTTCCGGAGCTTTCAACCATATCTCACTACCATTAATCGGCACATTGATCTTTCAAGAACAACCTTTAATCTGACATGGACAAGAAGTCCTCAGAATAATGGAGGGTTTACTGCTGCAACTCCATAACAGCAGAATAGTGTTGCATGACTCAGCTTTTCAGCTGACAATAACATCCTGCAGCCTTGCATCATATATCCGCTTCATGAGAGCAGCAGCCGATCACACAAGTGCTCGTGTTTGCTTTCTTCTGTCCTTTACAGTGCTGTAGTAACCATCTCAGAATCTGATGATGATGCAGTGTGTGTTTATATTAAACATACATACAGTAAACATACAGCAATGTTCTTCACATTCAGTATTTCATCACAGGCTCATTACCTGAAACAAGAAGTGTCGCCACACCCTTGTGTTGTTGCTACAACAGACTTGACTTTTTACAGTCTGAGTTTTGGTTTACACTTAACCCAGAGCCATATTTTGCCATATATGTAAAATAAAGTCAGGGATAGAGGTTTATTTCTTATGAAACTCAATATTTATATCTCAGAATTACCTGAATGCTGCATGTTGTGGTTTTGGAAATAAACTATTACTTACAAACAAGTCTGATGGCACTACACTTGAGTATTTCCATTTTCTGCTATTTAATACCTTGTATTTTATACCATCTATTGCACAAAGACAAAAAATATATTTGAATATGTTAAGACTTACATTATTTCTTTTTCATATTAAAAAAAATCTAATATAAAATAAATTCTTGAGGTTTCCCTTTGAAATTATAATAAGGTTATCAAGCCTCAAATAATTTGAGCTCAGTCCACTAAAACAGTTTACCCAGATTATTTTAACTTCACATACAAATGTGTTATATCATCAAGTTGTTACTCAAAAGATTTTCATATAATGCTGGTTTTCAGTCAAAATGTCACCTGCAGTTCTAAATGTAATCAAACAAATATCCACAAATGCAAATTAGTAAAGTTAAGAAGTTTATTTGACCAGAAAGCATAAAATGCGAGTCAAAGCTCAGTGTTCAGTAGAACCTCCAACAGCACAGTAAATGTGAACCGTCACAGGAGAAGGCATTCATGTCTTTACAAGTGATTAATGTGCATTTTCAGATACATTCAAAGCCAGACACATGATAACATTGGCTACATACGACAACACATTAAAAGTCCACTGTGGGTTTTTTTTGTTACTTTTTACCACTTGGGGTCAGGGATTGTTTTACTGTCTACTAACTATAAAAAGTGTTGTCATTATAGTTCAGTGATAAGCGAATCGCGGAGAGCAGCGAGAGATTTCTAAACAGAACAATCAAAAGGCAGAAGGTGTTAGTGGTGAAGCTTCTCCCTGATTGACTAAGCTAAGGTTGAGGAGACGACTTTATACCAACATTGTTTCTAGTAGTAGGGATTGTGTGTTAGTCACGTTTGTGTTTTGTCAAGAAGTTTTGAGTATGAACTTTTTGCAATTCAAACTCCAGACAGTGCCTATTTAAAATGTTTTTTTGAAGTCATCAGCTTCCATAATCAATTCCATAAAAAGTATTATTGTGATAATCAAGCTTGGTGAAGCTCAGCTGATAATGCAAGATAACACTCAGTAGCTTTGGGAGATGTATTGCAGAATTAGTGGTTCAGGAGTCTTATACTTTAAGAGCCCTTCTACAATCACAAGCTACACCAGAGACCGGGATGAGAGGCAAAACACTGGACAGACAAGCGACGGGAGGGAGGGAAGTATATAGAAAAATATGAGAAAATATACAATATACTTTACAAAGTGAAGGCAGTACACATGGAAAAATGAATAAACATTCAGAGAAAGTGATCTTTGCTTGCATTGACTTCAAAGTCTGTCATTTTAGGCGTATTAGGACAACAGCAACTGTCTGTTTAGAGAATCTGTTTATCCGAATTAAATAAGTACCCACAGATATAATCATCTGCCTTTTTGGTTTGGGTTTCTGTGGCTCAGTGGACCTTATATGATAAAAGTTCACATATGTTTCACGCTACAAACACATCAGTAGATATGATCCATTACAAACACCCAGTCATGCTTATAGTGTAAAACCTCCCAGTCTAAAACACTGATACTAGCAGTCTTGGGGATAGTAGGCTAATTGAATATCGAACAAGTTCAGTTTTCCAACTCTGCCCTTGAAACAGAGTCATTGAACATAAATGTGTCTGGAGTTGATGAAATTATATCATACTTAAAGCACATCTCTATCATTGCAAAGCAGTTTATTTATACAGATCATCACCATGACAGAGACTGTACCGGACCCGTGGGTGCCGACTAACCCTCTCAGATGCTGTTTCCTCTGAGACATAGAAAGGACAAAGATCCTAGCCAGTCAATATGTTTTAAAAGCACAGAGATGAGTCAGAGCTGGTGCCACTCATCAATTATATGGCTAGAGAGCCTGTTAAATTAAATCTAAATGGACATTAATGGATCAAATTTCTCACCACCATCACAATCGTGCATCAGAGTACAGTTAATGGGCCCTTTCTCTTTCAGAAGAGGAGGAGTAAAAGGGGAGTGCAATTTCTTGTAACACTTTTGATTTCCTTTCCATTAATACATATTTCAAACATGCAGCCTAAAAAGGAACTGTAAGAGATTAATCCCTCCATAAATGTTTTCCATCTGTTTGGTGAAATTCTTGGACACATTCTCCATCATTTTCACTGTTAATGAAGGCCTCAGTGCGGCAACATTAGTATGTTGCTGTTCAGTAGCATCAGTATTGTACTGGTGACCACAGCTAAAAGCCCTTTCAAGCCCATCTCCAGTCCCTGCACCCCTCCTGTCTCTCTCTTCAAGTACTTTTCAGAGTAAACCATGTACAGCTCCAAACATCTCCTGGCCTTCAGCTGCTCAATCAGTGCCGGATAGCCGATCTCCACAACACTGACTGTATCATCGTCATCAGCCTCACTGACAGCCTGTGAAGCTGGAGGCACAGGACTGGCTTCAGGCCGATTCAGAGAGCGAGGAGTGGTAGATGCAGATGCTGACGACTGTTCTGCTGCAGTACTGTTGGTTTCTGTTTTGTTGCTGCTTGTGCCAGTGTCTGGAGCTGAGGTGACAACAGTAGTTGTAGTGGTGGTTGTGGCGGCAGCTGGTTTGTTTTTTGGCTTTTGATTCTCCTCAGGCAGAACGTCTGTTCTCTTCATGCATGAGTCCATGAAGCTGTCATAGGACCGAGGTGGTTGGCTGTACTTGTAGTCTCTGCTGTAGTCATCGTTATCAGTAGACTTGACGCCATATTTCCTGTACATGTAGTGGTTGTAGTAATGCTCTTCCTGGGCGTTGTGGAAGTGGAAGGGAGGACGAGGGAACCTCCCTAGCCCGTAGCCCAGAGCCATTCCTGCCATCGCCCCTCCAGCTGCTGCCATTACTGCACTGCGCCCAAACCCTCTGGAGTTATCTTGGGGATACACCCCCATTGCCTGAACTGAGTTGGAAAAGGGAGAGCCACGCCCACCACCGTAGCCCCCGTAACCAAAGCTGCCACCATAGTGAGGGCTCAGGATTTTGTTGTTGGGGTTTTGGTTGATGTATCCACCTCCATAACCTCCATAACCTCCATAACCTCCCTGACCGCCATAACCTCCATGACTGCCATAACCTCCATGACCGCCATAACCTCCTCCATATGGGGAGCCCCGTGCTGGATACTGGTTATGGTACCCTCCTCCACCCCCCTGCTGAGGGTAGCCGCCCGGATACCCAGGTCTTCCTGGCTGCGGAGGGTAGCCTCCTTGATTGGTTTGTCCAGGCTGTTTGGGGTATCCACCCTGATTATTTTTCTGGCCTGTATTAGTGCCTCGGTTTGATGTAGGGAACTTCTTTGAGCTGAAGCTTTTCCCAAAGCTACCGCCCCCTTTCTTAGCCAATGTGAAATGGGTGTGAAACAAAAGAAGTAACAGACACAGTACAGATAATGAATTCATCTTCATCTTCACCCTGTAGGGATGGGCAGGGAGAGAAAAAGGAAGATTAAGAAAGGGAGAAAGTCTAGTCAAGAATAAGTTGTAACTAATGTTATTGTCAGTCCAAAACCTAAACGTACATAATTTACTATCATAAGAAAAACTGCACATCCGTGAGGCAATTTTTATGTGAAAAATTACATCTACAAACATAATTTTCTGCCATTGGATTGATCAGCTCTTGATTTTATCCATAATGCCCACTCGTAACTTGATTTTATTCACTTTTATTCCTTAGTTTAAGCCTATGAAAGATGTCAGCAACTACTGTAGCACGTACGTAGAAGGAACGACCTGTATGCCAATTATTTAATTATAAAATGAAATGAAATCTGATTATCAGGCAACAGTTTTTCTCATAGTGTGTTTCACACTTGTGAAGTGTACATTAAAGTCTTGTGTTTTAACATTAGTGTGATTTTTAATAGTCATTAACAGAAGAAATATGAAATGCCTCATGTCTGGCAAATTATTTGGTGGTTTCAGAAGTAGCCTTTCAATAATTAATTCATCTCATGAATTATTAAATACTCCTCTCCCTTGCAAGATAGCACATGTACTGCTTTTGGCAATTCAAGAATAGATATCGGAACTGATACAATAAAGTACTGACTGGTAATGATGAAGTGGATCTGGTCGTCATATTACTTAATAGATATGGGATTGAAACCAGGTTTTGTGGTATCAGCCACCCTTTCATTTCACTGTTGCAAACAGAGGTATTAAGTGTGTCTGGAAACATGGCCAATACTCTGTGTGCCCATTCACACACCCAACAACAACAACACTGGTATTAGGTTATATAGGCTATCCCACAAAGGCATTAGATAGACGGCAAATACTTATGAGATAAGGATATTATGAAATGTTAAGTAACAATTAGGGCACAAAAGTCACATTAACGAGATGAGGTCAGCATTTTTCTTTTTAATGGATCTGTTAACATTAATTTCACCCTTAATTCGCCCAATTTTACAAATTTTACTTCATAATTTTCAGAAAACAAATCTCTCAATACACAAACACAACAGGTGCGGCAGTGATGGCACACAAAAAAAAAACCTATTGTTTTTTTTGTTTTTTTTATCGATATGACAACAATATCCTAACACCTCTGAACAAAGCAACCCATAAACGGAATATTTATGAAAACACACTGTAGATAAACAATAGCACTGACCTTGTACTGACAGTGCACTCACTTAGATGTGGCCTGTCCTTTGCTACTGACCAAACGATCAGTTTACTATCAGGGAGGGGGTGAGCGAGCTACGGGTTTCATTGAAGACAGATGATGGCGTGAGGTAAAAAGGAATTAACGTAAAAATGGATAAGTACTTGAAATAAAGAGCCAGTCTTACCTTGAATGATGGTTGTTTTGGTTGGGGTTTTTTTCCCGTTTTACTTAGCTTCACTGCCTCGCGGAGCTTGCCAAACCCTTTCACTTGCGCATTGACGTGAACGTTTCCTCCGTTTGGAACCTGGATAGTTCCATATGACGTAACGCCGCCGAGGGATGTGGATGGCCTCAAAACAGAAGACAGGGGCGGGGCTTCACTTGACTCACTTCTCAGCATCATCAAACCTTGTGACAATGTCAGCCTCATCCGGAAAATCACCAGTGGATGTTGAAACCTTTACTCGAGTGAAAGTACCAGTACAACAGTGTAAAGAAAACCTTCTAGTATTTGTATATTCCTGCATCCAAAATGTACTTTTGTACAGACTTATTATTATTATTATGATGAGCAAAATGTAAAAGGCGTGGGTTTGGTTTTATCTTATCTTCATGTGCAGACACGCATAAAAACCTGACTGCAACAAAAAAACAAAAAATGTAAACATGTATTTGCTGATGCAACTGGAACAAACCTGATACAAGCCTGAAACCGGACTAGTATCAACATTTTTATTCCTGATTTTAAACAGTTTATACATACAATATTACATTCATCACACACACACACACACACACACACACATATATATATATATATAATATATATATATATATATATAATGATGCCTGACATTAACAAACAAATCAGCTGGACAAGCTGTGGCTAATTTACCTTATAAATAATATGCATTTATAATATGCATGCCTTAATGACCAATATGCAGTAATAAGGGGCACTGATGGCATTAAATAGACGATATTATGGCATATAAAAGAAGATACATGTTTGGCTTGATTATAGTACATTCTTATTAGCTAAGCTCAGCTG
The DNA here is from genome assembly GCF_021018895.1 of Seriola aureovittata. Lineage (NCBI taxonomy): Eukaryota > Metazoa > Chordata > Actinopteri > Carangiformes > Carangidae > Seriola > Seriola aureovittata. Next base: position 24,130,931 of record NC_079368.1, read on the forward strand.
TCACTTATACTACAGTTCTTCTTGAAAAAGGCCATGATGTCTTATTTGATTTGGGACCTTTTTTTATCCCACTGATAAAGTTAAAAAAAAAAAAAATTTATATTAATTTTAAAAGTAACTCCTAACTACAGCTGTCAGGTAAATGTAGTGGACTAATAAGCTAAATTTCCCTCCACTACCTTATCGTCACCAGATAAAAGCTCAGTTCTTCAAGGATCAAATATTTGAAACTTACTAAACCAAAAGTTACATCTCATCTCTCATTGAGCAATACGTCCCTTTCATTCATTATTAATGTAATGTAATAATACCCTTCAGACACTTCAGACTTTGCGGTTCATCTCAAAAGCTCCCATTTGCTCGTTGGCAGCACTGTGGACTTGTGGTAAAAGAATGCAGGATGGCTCGTCTCGGTGACTCAACTGCAAGAGCCCTTACGATGAAGGCTCATTTCTGACCGGAGCAGCCCTCGAGTCCGTCCCGTGGCCCCTTTTAGGAGCCAAACAGAGAGCTCAGTGCAGGAATACATTGTTAAATACAGATGACGCCACCTGTTGCCCATTGAAAGTCCTAGATTGAAAACCATTTGAGAATCATTCAGCGAACCCATAACCCCCTGTCTCCCTTAGAATAAAAACAGTCATCGCAATAGAAAATCTGTTAATTCATTTAATATATCAACCCAAAGAATCCACTCATGAATCTATTGGTTTACTACTCATACCAACACAAGACAATAGTGATATTTTCACAGAGACACATTAATTAGATTTTGCTTGACAGGCAAGATGGCAAACAACTTTTAAGGGTGATTCTAATGTTAAATCTGGTTTTACGTTGCCAAATCACTCGTTTTCCATGGTAAAGTGATAAAGTGCTGCAGGGTAAAACAGCTGTGCAACTTTTACTTTCTGAAGAAAACAAGCCTGCAGACATCAATATCAGGTATCTGTGACAGTAGAAGATAGTAACAGTCTTCAGACAGGCACAGTGTGGAGCTGTTCACAAAAAAGGTAGAATATAAACCATTTGTTCACAATTACAACTCCACAGTGCACCTTTTAATTTGTTTGATGATTAGACAAAATCTTGTACAAATCATAATTCAATCTCGCCAACCACAAACTGATAATGCAAGATAACATTCAGGAGGTGCAGGGATTAATTCAGTTCAGATTCAGTTCATCAGATGTACTAAGAATTTTTACAAGCATACGCTGCCTCAGAGGCAAAACACTGAAATGAAGAGGAAGAGGGAGGCAAGTATATGAAAATATTCCAAAACATTCAATGTGCTGCACAAAGTCCTTTGAGAAAAAGAAGTAGCCAATATCATCCACGATACAGAATAATTGAGAAAAAGGTGCTTTTCTTCCCTTTGCATTGATTTCAACATAAGTAAATTAACAAGTGTTAGGAAAACAACATGCATACTTATCCAAATAAAACAAGTACCAGCAGAGATCATAACCAGCCTTAAACAGGGCTCTGATTTGATTATCTGTATTTCAATGCTCCATATGGTGGTTGCATAAAGGTTCAGTTATGTTAAGTACATCAAGAAAACATTCACTATATTCTTCTCAGTCAATATAATAATTCATTCTTTTCCTCTTTCGAGTGCCCTTGAATCAGACAGTCGTTCAACATCAGCAACCCTTGAGTTATACAATCACTATTTCATACTTCAAGCTCTTCTCCATTGTTGCAAAAGCTGTTTATTTACACAGGTGACACTGTAACAGAGCCGGTTCCAGCTCCAGGGCGAAAACTAATCCCCTCAGCCACTGACGCTGGACAGTTTGCCTAAATAAATAAAACAGGACTAAGTTTACAGTTGTGCTCGCAGCTCTGTGTCGTACATCGACGCAGTGGTGCTTTCAGTTAAATGTTAATGTCAATGTGCTAACATGCTCACAATGTTTACCACCATCTTAGCTTTGGTTAGAATACTAATTTTGCTCTTCGTTTAGCTGAGGATGATAAGAATGTCAATAGTTTTGCAAATATTTGGTCATAAAGCAAATTGACCTAATGATTGTAGCCTACTGGATGGAAAAAGTCATCGCATCACCAAACGCATTACTTTTATTGTGACAATCCACCCAAAACTCATTAAGATATTTTACTCAAAGCCAAAAATGTTGACCTTGTGTAATTGGGATTTGTACCCAAATGTCCACACAAGATTTCATGGCAATCCATCCAGTAGTTGTCGAGATCATTTCAGTCCGGTCCAAAGCGATGGACCGGTGGACTGACACTTTCATCCTTTGAGCGTCCATGGTGCTTATGTACTTAACTGCTAATGAGGGCCTCAGTGCAACAGTATTAGTATGTTGTTGTTCAGTAGCATCAGTATAGTGCTGGTGACAACAGCTAAAAACCTTTGCAAGCCCATCTCCATTCCCTGCACCCCAACACTCGCATTGGACGCTATCTTTTTCTTCAAGTACTTTTCAGAGTAAACCATGTACAGCTCCAAACATCTCTTGACCTTCAGCTGTCTGATCAGGGCTGGATAGCCGATCTCCACAATACTGACTGTATCATCATCATCATCATCAGTAGCAGCTTTTCTGACAGCCTGTGAAGCTGGAGGCACAGGACTGGCTTCAGGCTGATTTAGAGAGCGAGGAGTTGAAGGTGCAGAGGTCGGGGACTTTTCTGCTGCAGTGCTCTTGGTCTTTGTTGTGTTGCTGCTTGTGCCAGTGTCTGGAGCTGAGGTGACAACAGTAGTTGTGGTCGTAGTGGTGGTTGTAGTTGTAGTTGTAGTGGTGGGGGTGGCAGCTGGTTTGTTTTTTGGCTTTTGATTCTCCTCAGGCAGAACGTCTGTTCTCTTCATGCATGAGTCCATGAAGCTGTCATAGGACTGAGGTGGTTGGCTGTACTTGTAGTCTCTGCTGTAGTCATCGTTATCAGTAGACTTGACGCCATATTTCCTGTACATGTAGTGGTTGTAGTAATGCTCTTCCTGGGGACTGTGGAAGTGGAAGGGAGGACGAGGGAACCTCCCTAGCCCGTAGCCCAGAGCCATTCCTGCCATCGCCCCTCCAGCTGCTGCCATTACTGCACTGCGCCCAAACCCTCTGGATTTATCTTGGGGATACACCCCCATTGCCTGAACTGAGTGCGAAAATGGAGAACCACCCCCAGCACCGTAGCCCCCGTAACCAAAACTGCCACCATAGTGTGGGCTTGGGATTTTGTTGTTTGGGTTGTGGTTGATATATCCACCTGGATAACCTCCATGGCCACCATAACCTCCATAACCTCCATGACCACCGTAACTTCCATAACCTCCATAACCACCTTGACTGCCATAACCTCCATAACCTCCTCCATATGGGGAGCCCTGTGCTGGGTAACCACCAGCTGGATAGCCCCCTGCTGGGTATCCTGGTTGCTGGGGGTAACCTCCTGAGTTAGGGTTTCCCATAGGTCTGCCTGGTTGCTGAGGGTAGCTTCCTTGGTTGAACTGTTGTTTACCCTTAGATTTGGTGTCCACATTCGGTTTCTTCTTAAAGAGATTAAATTTCAGGGCAAGCCCTGTTTTTCTCGTGGCCAGGGAGAAGTCAATATTCAAAAGAAGGGACAGGCACAATGCAGCTATTACAGTCAGCTTCATCTTTGCACTGCAGAGAGGAGTTGGGGAAAGAAACATGAAAATATGAGAAAAAAATCTTTTTTTCATTAAAATCTTGTCTCTTTCTGAAGAGTTGTCTTTCTGGAAACGGTAGAGTTCACAAAGTGCTTTGAGGGGATATATTTTAGGACCACAAGTAACAATCTTTTTCCTCATCAGTTAATCTGCCAATTATTTCCTTGATCATACGTGACAGCAGCAAATCCTCACATTTGAGAAGGTAAAACCAGCAAATGTTTGACATTTTTACTGGAAAATTGACAAATGAAAGGAAAATGATGAAAGATAAATCGATTGATAAAATAGTTACCAATTCATTTTCTTTGTTCTAACTAATAGATTAATTGACTAATCATTACAGCTGTATTATATTGACCTATATTGCATTACATTATGTTAACATACATTTGATGGATTTGACCACCTGTTTTACCCCATGAGTTCAACATGAAGCTGTTGGTCCAAAATAGCTGCCAGGCTTAAAATATCACAGACCCGTCAGGCTTATCTTATCACAGGCGTCCAAATGTCACTCTTTGTTTGTAATTAATATTGTTTTTAAGGCTCAACTTTTTCTTAAAGTGCTCATGAAGACCTAAAGAAATGTACTAAGTTACACGATGGTGTGTCAGGTGGTGTGTCACCTGATATCCATTAGCTAAGATCAGGAAAAGACAGTCACATTCATTAACACCCACTTGGGGTTGTATGAGGGGCACGGTGACGCATTGTGAAAACATTTGCAGCTTTCTATGGAAAAAGTTACAAACATGACACAAGTCAAATCAGAGAATATTCATTAACTCATGGCCATACACACATTACTGACCTGGTGCCGTGAGCGCCTCCACAACACTGCCTTGTTTTTCTTTAGATCATGTGGTTCCCAAACTTCTTTGAAGAAGTCCCCTCCCCCCCCCCCCTTCCCTTTCCCGCGGGTAAAATAGTTTGTGCCAGAAGTTTTCAATTATTAAGATAAAAGTCTCACCCCCACATTATAAAAACATTCCATCATAGGCACAGAAGTATTAAAAACAAAATGTACTTGAGTTTCAGAAGTAGACTACTCATTATGTGAAATGGCCTTTTCTGTGTTTTGTCATAATGTTGGAAATGGTATTGGTTAATGTTATTTTTATTCATATACAGAAATGTGATAATCACTGCTAAATGGATAGATTTACACTAGCAGGCAACCTTATGAATTTTTGTTGAATTGCACTGTTATCTCCATAAACTTATTTCAACCTTTACCTTGGATGTTTCTGTCTTTAGCCACATTTGAAAGGTAATGTTGGATGTAATATCAGATCTCCGCTAATTTAAAGTCCAAAGAAGAATTTGTGATTTAGTGTTGCTAAACATATTGTGTAAATTATTGCGTTTCTAATTAATATCTAATCTATTCAATATTTGGTCTTGGTTTAGGCATGGATTCTTGTAAACAGATGACGCCACCTGCTGGCCATGAAAAAACATACATTTAAAAATGCTGCTGTGGTGAGTGTTTCTGTGCACACTGTACATGATTGTTTAAAATGGCTACGTTAGCGTAATAATGTTAGATGTTCTGCTACCACAAATACAACAGTGATATTCTCACAAAACAATTGAAATCATTTCAACAAGTACTGTCAACAAAGAGAGATAGGAGACGACTGTAAAGGGTTTCATGATTTTAATCATGTGATTAATTGTTTTTCATCACCTCAACACTCATATGCCATGGTAAAGTGACGCATACATTTAATGCAGGGTAATGACTAACTGAGCAGCAGTGCAATTTTGAACTGAAAGAAACAAGCCTGTAGACAAGTGGACGCATCATGATGGCACTGATGCATCGGACCAGCTGAGACAGTAGGTACTAATAGTTTCCACACAATATGATGCTAAAAAGAATGAAAAGGAAACAAACAGCTCCAAGAGTTGACAGGAGAAAAGGTTATTTAGTATGAGATAGGACGAATAGATGGGAGATGCATCCTGTCCAATAACTGGGGTAGAAATTTACAGCTTTTTCATTCTGAGTGGCAAAGCAGAAATATGAAACCAGTCGAGTCGTCCACATTGTTTAATTTCTGTGCAATCTTTTAATCTTGCAGTACACAGTACCAGTCATCAAACAGATCAAGTCAGGAGATCTTCCAGCAGATCAATTCAACAACATGACATGTCTTTCTCAACAGGGCAATGACACGTGTTGTTAAAGAGCAACTTAACTGACCTCCAGTTCCCTGTGGTTACAGGTAAACCCAACCACACCCATCAGTAGCTAGGTTACTATCCAAATGTGGAGCCAAATTTAACCGAATTTCAAGAAAATCTGTGGCAGAAAATGCAAATTAATGCATATCTCATTGCTGTTTGGGTGAATATTAGGAGCTGGTAGCGCTGATTTACCAGTCAGGTGCCATTAAACCACTGCAGCAGAGGAGGACAGTGCAACATTTAAAAAAGCACCAGTCAAACTTCAAATGGTGAAAACAATGTAGGAATTTAGGAACGCCAATTTTTCGATATATTTCAAGATTTATTTTTAAAATTCTACTTTCTAAAATTTTCTCAACTCAAGGTTGTTTTTATGCGCAAATTAAAATGCACTTCAAAACAGGTGGAAGTACAACACACCTGTCACACCGTGCAAGATACAGTCATGAAACTTTTACAGGTGTGTGGTTGAAGGCCGAGTTCAAAGATGGGTGTCATCTGACCAATGAGTGCCGAGTACTAATGGGTGGGAACATCAACATGTTGATGAGTGTGCAGCTGATGTGATCCTATTGCAAGGTGGTCTCTCGTCATAAGTCACTCTTTAAAAAGCACCATTTGTTTCTATAGAAAACTACCATAAATGCTGCATAAATCAGTTCACATCCACTCGGAAGTTTGGGGGAAATCTCAGGATTTTTTTTAAAATATTGCAGCAGAGCACAAACCATAAACGATAAAGCACTATTTTTTTTTATTTTTATCAATTAATCCTTTTTTTTTTTTTAATATCTCTTTCACCCCACGAGAGCAGATCTGATTGAAAATGTGTTTTTCCATCAGCATCAACACTGGTAAGGGAAGGATTCATTTGGATTCGTCTTGATACTCGGATCAAATGGGAAGGGAAAAGGAGACATTCCACTAAAGAGAAAAGGTGCAACTGGGCATTTATAAACATACTGAGGTGAATTCTCAAACTCAAATACAAACAGATATAACAGAGAAAATCTGTTCTTTGATGAAAAATGCAAACATGAACCCAATCGCCCTTTAACCTTAGGCACATATGTAAAACCAATAATATAAATCTTCATTAGCAATCAATCTGCTTAAAAAAATATCCTTTCATTTATGGCATCCACCTCTGGGAGGTGCCTATGGATAAATAGCAATGAGGAAAACTGGCAACGACAACCTTTCATCCAGGTGCAATTAAATTAGTGACTCATGAATGTCAAAAGTTTAAAGGGGGATGAGAGGGTTACAAAACACACATAACTGTATTTATACAGTACACAACTATGTAGTAAACCTTCCAATAACAACTAGTAGGGTCATATACTGTATTATCGTTAGAGCTTAATGAAGTAGGACAGTCGGGCGATCAGTCATATTGCTACACATCTACCTCTTTTAGTGCCACAATACCAAAAATAACAATCTCATTTGTGGCTTTTGTGGCTTCTCCCCCACATTAATAATATATCTTTATGGATAACATCAAGGATTTTCTCTTTTTAGTTTAAAGAGATCTTAGCGTCATAGTGTTAAAAACACAATACATACAGTGTATATGCAAATAAACCCAAAGAGTTTGGGTTTTTGTTTTAGTTTTTTACAGATTGTCCATTCAGTGGTTTACCACCAGCGACAGACCGCACTTTACAACAGTCACCTCTGGGTTTAAGGAGTGACCACTCTCTTAACATTACAGTCTTCATTTACTCATTACAGCAGCAAGAAACTACCTTTAGTCGCCCTGTTCAGAGGCAGAGCCGGTCCAAAGCTGCTGGTCCACCCGCTGACAAAATCAGATTATGACTGAACCTTTTGCATTTTATTCAATTGCAGGTTCAGTTTGTGCCGTCTTTTTGGTGTCTACTTCAGCACATCAGCGTGGTCCAGCTTACTGAGCAAAGATGAAGGAGGGACAGAAACTGAGCCAAAAGGCTCAGCAGAAAAATGGATAACTTCTCTCTCAGCCTGAACAGGAGTTAAAAAGCTACGCAAATAAAACAAAGTAAAACTGCTGAGAGAGAAAAACTTGAAAATTTTCAAGAGACATTAGGCCTTTGCATAGCAAACTGTACAAAGCTGCTGCTGTGATGTAAGAGAGCTGAAAATATACAAGATATTTACAAATTTACAGGAGGAGGAGGAGGCTGTCTAGACTGTAGGGAGACACCATCAAACAGACAGCTGACCAGGATCAGTCATGGGCGGTTTGGGCGTCACTTTGAGGACATTAGGTCAAACAAATCACACCATTAATGGGCAGCCAGTCCAATGAGATTTCAGGCTGGTTTGCCCAGTTCTAACGGAGGGTTATAGTAAACGGAGTGCACGAAAGCGACGGTACAGGGTTGAGGGTACACAGAAGCTACTGGTGAGACAAAGCTAGAGAAACAGCAGACCTTTCCTGGGTGTTAACAGAAAGGAGGACGAGGAGGGAACAGGACTCCTGGATGAGTTGTGTGATCAGCTGTTATCGAATGCCAGAAACACTGCTTCGTCTCCCTCTTGTCTAAAGAGGGGAGAAAGTAATAGAACGTAATGTAATATAATATAAACCATCGATGACTCTGTCACTCTTCTCTCCCCCCCCTGACGACAGAGCTCAGTTTGAGTCTATCTCCACTTCAGTCCGGAAGCTCCTGCTCCTCTTTAAACACCGTTGGCACTCATCTTGCTCTTCTGCGTCACCTCTGTCGCTGCTTTGGCCTGTGGACGAGGTCAGAGAAATTAGTTTGATCATAGATTCCTAATGTGTCAATTTTTACAAAAACTATTTAACAAACCATTTTAATTAATAACATAGTTAATCCATCTATCATTTTCCTGGCATGGACAAATTATGAAACAAAAGGACCCTGGGCATAGAAAAGTAAAAGCCCCCCACCCCTCCTATTCCATGAGAGTAGTTTTAAAGATACAACAATCACATTAAAAAATTCAACTCACAGGGGTTTTAGATATGTGTTTTGAAGTCATGTCATATCCCTTTAAATGACCGGTTGATTTATAAAAACAAAATGACTTGGGAGCGTGCGTGACTGTGACAGGTCTATATTTAACAGCTATTTTTAAAACCTCACACAGATTAAATTGCTGTTGATCAGTCCCTGCTCTCCCAGTAGCTTTTTGTATGTGTGAGTGTTACTCTGTCAAACATATTTCTTCTATATATATCTACATAACAGCTGTCCAATCAGTCTCTATACATTCCTTATCGTATCCAAGTATTTTAGCTGCTGTGTTCCACTGTCAGAGATTAGCAGGTCATGTGAGATACATCAAAGCAAGGGAGAAAAAACTGGATTACGAAACCCTGTCTAGCAGCAAATCCCATGGTGGTTTTATGTGGCTGCCACAGGTCTAAGCAACCATGGGTGCTCTCACCTGAAGGACTTCGGCAGGTGTCAGAGGTTTGTCCGAGACCACAGGAGCCTTGTCTCTCATCTCCTCCACCTACAACAAAGAGTAAAAACTACATAAGAATAAAACTTCCCTTCTAGACCTGTTTTCATATATATGTTACTATGATAAAATACCCATATTAATATATGAATATTAATCAGACTTTTCCTGTTCTATGAGATTTATCTTTTCATGAACTTATAATAAGCCTATTTCCAATGCATGTTTGACAAGTCAGCTGGTTTATAAATAGTCTATTTAGCTCTGATATTATTATAATCTATTGACAGTTTCAGGTATTTTTCAAGCAAAATGTGAGGATTTAATTATTTTCTTTGTTATATATGTCTATACTGAATATCTGTGGGTTTTGGACTGTTGGTAGAATAAAACTATAAATTTGAAAACTTCCACATGAACTGTGGGACATAACAGGGATTTTATAGAACAGACAATTACTTGAGAAAATAATCCGTAGATTAAATGAATAATGAAAATAATCATTAGTAAATAAGTACATTTCCTAGAATGTCATTTTTTTTGCAAAGAGTTAGACACAAAAGCAATCTCATATCTGTAGGTTAAATATGGACGTACTAGCAGCAGCTGGTTATCTTATCTGAGTACACTAACTGGAAAAAGGGGGCAAGAAATCAAGAGAGCAAAAAAGCCGTAAATATTGAACTATTCCTTTAAGAAGACTTTTCTCAAACCAGGTGTCCAAAAATCACAGTTTACTTTGTAACTCGAAGATCAGTGGCTGAAAGAAACTGCAAATTTTCTTGCCAGTTTTTCTGATTTTATTTGTTTCATAATTCTACATGCAGCTTTTATGAGTGTCTGAATATATGAGAATATCACAGGACTCGACTGCAATTAGAAAAACTGCCTCACCAATATAATAAGCGCATCTACTGTTTTAGCAGAAATCTATTCTTAACTATAGTGATGACCCAATTTCCTCTCCGCCATCAATACAGTTCATCTTATCTCATGCTGCTGTGTGTTTTGTGGCTGTGTTTCAGGAGTGCACTGACCGGTCTGTCCTTGATGATGAGAGCAGGGTCTGCCAACATGTCAGTACTGACTGGGGATGTGTTTGCTCCTGTATTCTCCGCTGGGGGAGGAGTAGCTTTCTGCAAAAATAACAACAAACATCTGGTCAGAGGACTGAGTCCAAAAGGCGACTGGATGCTCAGGTTCATTTCTTGGTAAAATTTCCCCTCACTCAAAAATAATGACACTAAAGGCCTGTTTTCACATTCATCTGCTGAAGGGTAAAAGTTTCTTTGTGCTCACTCTAAACCTGACGTTAACCTGTGTACGTGTGAGCACGTATGAGCACGTATGAGCACGCACGAGCAGTAAATACCAGTTTCACAATAATACTGGCCAAGGTATGGGGGGAAAAAAAAAAAAAAAAAAAAAAAATCAGCGAAACCAGTAAGGATGTGTTGCTGGTTTCATTGATGTTTTTCACACTTTACATGCACTTACTAAGTACTTCTACATACCAAGTGCATGAATAGATTGATATGTGCACATTTTTTCAGATCTTCCACACAGTATATAGCTAAAATTTCTCTGGCTCTTGGAAGATTCATAGACTAAACCATTAATCAATTAATGAAAATAATCATTACAAATAAACAGACAGACCCAGAAACATCATAAATAGTTATAAAACAGCTCCTTAATAAGGATAGCAAACACCAAATGTTCCAAACGCCAGTGACCTGCGTACAACTCTCCCTAATCTGTACATGAGGGAATATGCAGTGGTGTGGCCTGTGAGATGTTAAGTAGATTGTAAAGGTCGAACCTCTAGTTTGGGAACAGGTGGGATGACTGGGGGTTTGGGTTTGAGGTCAGTCAGGTACATGGCTCTGGAGAGCAGCAGCAGCGATGGAGGAACATTCTCCTTCAGGTGAAGGTCCAGCCACTGGGTGGAAGAGAATAACATTTATTAAAGGAGATCTCTGACAAGACGGACAAGGATCTTTAATCACAAATGCCCACAAAAACAAAGACTTCTATTTGTATTCATTTTATATTGCATTTGTTTACACAGGGTCTTTTACACATGGACGTTTTAATACCGTCTAACGCCTTCTTTAAGGAAACTATTTTGTCACAAAACAAATATGAAGAATGATTATGCCATTTAAAAAGATTAAAATTAAGATTAAAAAGAGACCAAACTGTATGTTTGATAAATGGAAAAGAAATGTAATTCATTGAAGTCTCATCACAGTCAATCAAAATAAATGTAAATAAAATATCACAGAGGAATCAAACATTTGTGAAATCAGGATTTAGATTCTGCCAAGCAACAAAAGCTAGTCATTCAGTAGCTCACCTGCTGCATCTGCAGACGTAGCTGATCCGTGGTGAGACCCAGAGACCTCATCCCACGGCTACGACATGCTGCTTGTAACTCTGACACACTCATAGCTGCCACACCCTCTGCTGCAATCATCTGTGAAGACACGGGGAGAGGAGAGTTAAAAGAGATGCACAGGTGTGAGAAATTAGAAAATCTGAAGTTAATTCGGTAAGAGGACAACAGAGGTCGAAACATTGCAAAACTGTTTAAATTGTGGATGCTCCAGGGAACAACTGATTTCTGTTCATTTCACTACAATATAACAGGAAAGTATTAAGTTTTGAGTGTGGTTTAAGTATTTGACAGCAGGGACTGTCATGAAAAGGCTTCATAACAGTTGGTGCTCCAAGAGAGAGATGGGGCATAATTCACAAAACTGGTATGCTTGGGAAAATAGTGAGCAGCTATAAAAAAAAAAAAAAAAAAATAGAAAATAGGATACTGTTTCATATCCTCTGTCTGTTTCTTCCTCTCATGACTATAAAATCTTGTTGACAGTTCCTCTGCCATAAAACTACAGGTTCACAGTCTCACCTCATCATCTGATTTGATGGTCCTGAGTTGCATCATCAGCTGAAAACGCAGCAAGTTGTTGGTGCCGATGGGCTGCAGCTCCAGCAGTTTGCACAGAGCCACCAGCTGTGGGCGCTCGAGGTGCTCCAGCGTCAGTTCGTCCTCAAACAGCTTTGAAAACCGGACGATGTCCTTCGTGGTGGGCTGCTCGCCTGTGCCCCGGACCTGAAAGGTACGCACAGATGTCACGGATGTGAAGCGATGAAACCATCACCGGTAAACGTCATGTAGCTTTACCAACAGTTTCAGAACTGATGACAATTATTTGTGAGGTGTATGGACAGATTAACCTCCTAATGGGCCGCAGGGCAACAGTATACATGGCAGTTTATGACAAAGAAAGAGATGCTCTGCTCCATTACTCCCAAAATGTTTTCTCTTCACAACATATACATTATATATTCTCAATTATAATCTCAGTTGTGGTTCAGTTTATGCTTAGAAATGGACTGGGTGTTACCTGTATGAAAAGTATGCATGGGCTGCCACCAACTTTTTGGACACACATTATGGTAAAAGTTACCTTTGCTGTAATTTACCTTTTGAACATATGTGGAGAATCGCTGCGTTTCATCATCTGTCTGAGCTTTAGCCTTATTTCTTCGGGCCATCTCAGCGATGGTCTCTTGGAGAAACTTGGCTAGTTCCAGCTTCGCAGCCAGACCCTTCTTCTGCTTCTCCTCCTGCACGAAGAGGAGGGAGGAGACATGGGTTAGCTTTAGAAATATACTCTCAATACAGCTACAGTGCCATACATTAATATACAGTAAATACAGTAGCAACTGACTGGTTTCTCCACTTCAGTACACTGCATTTTTTACATTACAAGTTATATATATTTCATTATTATAGAGGTAAATCTTTTCATTGTGGTAGTTGGATATTTTAAGAGATGCAGTTGTTGGTGTCAGTGGTCAACTACAAAAAGCTGTGGACAATATGAGACAGCTGCAGATAATGAAAATATAAAAATAGCAATGTGATTAAATATGTTGTTGTTGCTTGTTTGCCTTGTTCAGGACTTTTGTTTATGTTTTCCTTCATGTTTTGCTTTTTCTCTCAGCCACATAATAATATACTTATTTCAAAAGCACCGTGTTTTGCTGCCAACTTTTACCACAGACTAGTTTGTTTATCTTCTCCTGCAAGGAAAACGTAATTTTTCATAATAGAAAAGGCAACGAATAAAAAAACAAAGCAGATTTTTACTAATTAAAAATATCAATTAATATTATTTGTCAAGGAGACAGTTATAGACGAATATTTGATGAAACAACCATTTGAACTATTAAGGTTTTCGCACATTTTTTTATGGAAAAGGACTACCTATATTTCCTATTAAAAAGCCCCTGACAATGTTTGCCTTTGGGTCACCACGGATCATAACATGGACAGTAAGTGACAGTAAATAAATGTTTCATTTCTCTCTGATATCTCCTGCCTTGTTTTCGACACTGTACTGTAATCTTCTATCACAACATACTGTTTTTTTTTGGTTTTTTAATTCTTTAGTCACAGAGCCCGGACACCTCTGTGCTGTCCAGGAGCATGAGAGCATATCTGTGAATCACTCAGCCGCGCTCCAGCACATCCAGGGAACATCAGATTTGACAAGCCAACTGGACCAAGTACAGAAACCTGCTGCTTTTCCTCGGAGATTAGAAGTTAACAAAAGGAATGTCATATTATGTGTTTATCAAAATCACAGAAATATACCCATAGACAATAAGCAGGTTTTTAAAAGATTAGGTCCAGTGTTTGTGAAGCTCTTTAGAGCATTTTACTGGTTTGGAGAGCTTGTGTATATTATGGCACTGCTCCCAAAGTAAATTGCCCAGATTAGATAGTCAACTGCTTGCACAGTCATATCTGACAAATTACATAATCTCAATGAACCCTGTTGCCGGTCATTCAGGCGGCAGGGGGTGTTGTGTGTGTGTGTGTGTGTGTCTCGGTGTGTACATGTCCACATGCCTTTTTGGTCTCTGTCTCAAAGGTGGAGGGCAACATCTCTGGGAAGAGTTTGAGAAAGACGGGAAGAAGGAACTCCATGAAGGGAACGATGATAAACACCATGAAGGGAACCAGACGGAACAGGTCAGCACAGGTCCTCATCAGCTGTAAACACAAAGGAAAAAAATGCTAGTTTTAACATGGGTCAGTATTCACACAATGGCACCGCTGTCGGTGCTCAAGTCTGTAAGATCCATTGCACATGCACTGACGCTCTTCCGGTCCTCTTGGAAAATAGCTCAAATATATTTTTGCAATGGCATGTGCATAGCTGGAGTAGGTGAGCCTGCATACTCACGCTGCAACACATGTACATCAATCAGTCAGTGACACATACAGTAGTGTCTTCTCTACATGAAGTGAAGGAAAGCTTATCTGAAATTTGCACAGATGGGTTTAGGAAAGAGCTCACAATATATATATATATTCCATTTTTTAAAAAACATTTTCAAGTTTTGTGAACACAACCAAACTAGGTCAGCTGACCACATCATCCAAGTGCTGTTTCATAATATGTTTAAAACGCTGACTAAGAGCATCTGTCAGTCAGATTTGAGCTCATCATCTGTTGAGCTCTGATATAACTACTTGAACTAGTTGAAAACAGCATTTCAAATTTAAATACATTAAAGGTTATTTGTTTATGAATTGAGAAGACGACCTTCCTGCACTGCACAGCTGTATAATGCACAAAATAATTATTAAAAATTCACAAACAAATTGTATTCATTCAGGCGCATAATTGGCGCACACTTAATATTGAACAACTCAAGAATTAGGGGCAAAAGAGAATGATCATGACATATACAGGTACTTGGTGATATACTACAGATGGTTTAAAATTATTTGCTGTCATGCTAATGTTCCACCATAGTTATAACAATTTAACAATAATCCTAAAGAATATACACAGATTTAACCTAACATTTAAGGATTTTGAGGAGTTTTAATAATGTCAGTCAACAATGAGACAATACAGCTGCAGATCTCTAGCTATTTGAGCTGTAAGGCTTTTTTTTTTTTTTTTTAAATCTCCTGACAGAAAACTAGTCTGCTGGACACACCGACAGTTTCAGTGCTTAAAACTGAGCAATAATTTACAGAAAGGTCTGTTTAACGACTTCAGCACACAACCACATACCTGCTCTTGCACACATTGGTTACAACCTGGGGAACATACAGTACACATTCCTTATTGACATTTAAAAGTGTGAACCCTTCGAAAGGAACCCTAAAGCCATAAAACATTTACTGATAACGACCCAGAGGAAAACAGTAACAGAGGAGTGAGACCAGGACAACTACTTTTTTGAGTCTTTTGTAATGACAAGGATAGACCAAATGATTGTAAAGGAACCAGACAGACGTGCTGCTGTGACCTGAGGGCAATATGTGACGAAACAAACCCAGGTGAAAAAAAGAAAACAAAAACAGATTTCTATTGAGGAAATGCTGTGGATAGGTGGTTTGTTGGATATCTAAATTGAAATATCTCATGTTGAACTACAGTTGCCTAATGTGAAAAATAATTTATTCAAAAGTCAAAGATCTCTGTGTGCAGTTACTTTCAGGTAACTATTAGAAACAAGCAGGTTTAATGGTTTCCCTAAAGACAAAATAAGTAGTTTTGGGTGTGAATTACCTTGGACTTAAGATAAGTCCATTTAATGTTTTATGGCTTAATTATCAGTGGATTTAAGAGAAAGAAAATGCTCATTACTGATGCTACATGTTGCTGGTTTTCTCTGATCAACAGACCAAAACCCGAAGATAATCAGTTTTTAGCTCTGCTAGTGGCGGCATATTTGTCTATGTGTAGTTATGTTCAGGTACATTACTGTTACAAACAGGTAGTTTTATGGTTTCACTGGAGAGAAAAGATTAAATGAAATTGAAGACCGTGTCCATTTCATGCTCAATATAATGATTTAAGAGCTACACTTTTTAGATCCCAGTGACCGACATTGCAGGGGTTCACAGCAAAAGATAAAACCCTTTGTAAAATCAGACAGATCATCTACCATTATATACATTTAACTTCTCTTACCCGTCTCCTCTCCCTGCGTGTGAGCACTTGTCCATGCAGCAGCCTCCACACCATCCTGCCTGCAATGTTAATGTCGATGCCAAGTAACCGGAAGCCATTGTAGTAATGCTTCAACTCATCCAAAATCCTCTGATACAGAGACTTTTTCACAACTGCCCTCTCCTGCACCGGAGGGACGGCAGCCGCTGTGGTGGTGGCGGCCGCTGGAGCGGGAGCTGAAGGGGGTTGAGACTGGGGCGCAGTGGTCACAGAGTCCTTTTTAGCTCCTGGAGAAGCTTCCTGGGCGAGAGCCGGTGAAGCTTTAGTGTCCTCTTGCTTTATATCCTGGAGCCAAACACCTGAGCTGTGCAGAGAGCGGGCGAGCAGGGCGGAACAGTGGCCGTGGCCTCGGTAACAGTGGGGGTAGCCGTAGCGGGAGTGCCTGAGTGGGTACGAGGACAAGACGTGGCGGGGAGGGTCTATGTGGAGATAGGCTTTGGAAGACAAAGAGGAGCAGCTGTGCCTCTTGGACAACAAATATGATCCCCTGTTGACAGCAACAAGAAAAACTGGTTAGTAATTATATAATATTGTGCAAGGGAATGTTCTCACAAAAAAATAAAGAAAATGCATGTGTAGTGCTCAAATGTGTATATGAACTGATTAGCTGATCAACAATTCGCATTATAATTTTGACAATTAATGCATCAGTTAAGAGAAAGAGAGAAAGTAAAGGTTTTGGTTGGTCTCGTGTTTCACAGTATCGTAAAGTCTCTATCTCTACAGACCTTCAAGCTCTCAACAATTAGCCAATGACAAAAACTCAACTACTCTGAAAATCGACTAATTGTTTAAGTAATTTTTAAAGGTATAAATATAAAACATTCTCTAGTTGCAGCTTCTCCACTGTGAGGATTTTCTACTTTTTACTGTTTTAAAATCATTAGAAACTGAATCTCTTTGGTTTTTGGGCTGTTGGTTGAACAAAATATTTAAAGACGTCATCTTGGGCCAAGATACATTTTGACCAGCTTTTCCCACCATATACTCATCAACTAATCACAAAGAAGCATAACTATGGCTGTCTATCAAACAGGCTCCTTGTGTGCAGGTTAAGCAGCTTTAAGCAAAACTACCACATCTATACTTATGTCACATGTTGCTCCCAAGTCTCTGTTGCCTTAATGATTATCTGGCTAAAGAGGAAAAGTACCACAAGTCAATAAAACAAAACAAAACCACACTTCAGACAGAAAGAGAATGGATGGAGGGACACAAGAGATTTCAGCTACTAATGTACTGATGTTAAATTAAAAAGTAAGTCACCAAGTTTTGAATTACATGAATTTTATTTTATCCACCTTCCTCTATATGTTAAAGCTGCCCTATGGAGTTTCCTTGTAAACAAAAACAAAAACAGTTATGTTTACATTCAGTTTTGTGCGTGTCCTTGAGGTCTAACGAACGTGTCGAATGCGTATCCGCTCTCATACAACATTTGCAAAGCATTTTAAATCCTGCATTGTTTACATCTATGTTTACTAACTCGCAGTCCTGCACATTACTGCCACCTGGCCACTTGCATGTGCATGTGCTCGTGCATGTGCACGACTAAAAAAAAAGAAAAAAAAGAAAACGAAAAGCCCCATATCACTACTAGAGGTCAAAAACTCTACGAGGAGCCTTAAAAGAACATAAACATACGCCAAGGTTGGGCAACATGAATAGATGATATCACGATATCATATCATATCAATATATAATTTAATGCAGTGGTAGCCTAATCTAGAGATATTAAAAGAATAGCTAATTAATCTTTCATGGTATACTCAAGTCTCTGACAGCTGAAATATTGGCATATACGTATCTTCTCATGGCATATATATAGGTCTGTCGCCCAACTGAGTTAAAACTGTAAAACAAAATGAATACTGTAATTGCAGGTGTAGTGGCTGTTACCATGCTCCATGGTTTCAGTCCACTTAATCTGCAAAGTATCTTAGTTCTGAACCATGCTCCACTGAACCAAATCCAACTTTCCTGTGAAAACCCAAAGTCCTCACAAGCACATTGAATGACCTCTGTGTATGTTAATGTGCCATACAAATAAATTTGCCTTGCCTTGCCTTCTGATGGCAGGAAAAACATTTAGTGTTTATTTGAAGATCAATTACATCAGGACAGGTGATTCTCTTCCAAAGTTACATCTCAGCCTGCTCCATTACCAACTTCATGTTCTATTCCCATCTCAGCCCGCTCCATTACCAACTTCATAATCTATTCCCACTTACATAAAAATAACTGCACGTTATTACACTATATGACACGATCAAAATCTTATTTTAGTCCAAAGCTTTGCAGACTTCTCTACACCTTACTAGCAAAAATGTCCACCTGTACTCTAGCACTTAAACAGAGAATACAGAACAGCAAATTTGAACACAACCCTGGCATAATCTGCCTATAATACACCATTCAAAATAGGAATAAACTTCTTTATAAATATATATATACATATAATCTATAAGTTTATTACCAAGTACAACTTAAGTGGCTCTTACAGCAGGTTAGGATACTAAAAGTGAGGTAATAAAAAAAAAAGACAGCTGCTTTAACATCTGCTACTTAAACAAACTGAGTTTCCTAGTTGTTTCACTGCGATATGTTCTAGCCTGATAGCCCAGTTTTTGATCTTGCATCATCAGTAGAAACCACGGTTGTTGTGTGTGTACGACTAAGGTCATGAGATACACTGAGTAGGTTTCAGTGCAACAGACACTATGTAAACAGAGACAGCCTGTGTTATGGACTCTCCTCCAACACAGCAGTAACTGCTCCCAAGAGTTTGTAAATACTGTCAATGAACTTTACGAAAAGAACTACTTGTGCATTTCGTTAACCTGTTAGGGTTTAGCAGGCTTTGTGTGGACAGAGCTTTTGTTTTATGTGGACAAGCGTAGCCATGTGCTGCTAACTTACCTTGATCTTGTGACTGCAAAGAGCACCTGGTGACTGAAGACCGCCATTGCCGGTGCAGATTACAGTACTCTGTTTAAGCACACATGGAAGGAGAGGGGAAGAGGAGAGAGCAGGGGGGACAAGCAAGCAGGTGTCTGGTTACAGTTCACAGCTAAAGGCTAACTGGAAAAATACAAAAAGCACAGCTGAGAGACCTTATGCTCTGCAGGTTAGCTCACACTGAATGACATAACACGGCAGAACATTAGCATGATCACAACAGGGCCCCATACTTCAAATGTATCTTAACAACTCAAGGCTAACATGCTATTATCATGCTGAAATAATACAGTTTATTCTCATCATCCTTGTGAAAGCAGTTTGAGGGCTGATTTATCAATCCTAAATGAAGCTATCTGGGAAAACAATGCTCACTTGAAATAAAGGCAGAATTTCACTGTTTCTATGCTTTCATTACTACTTATCACCAATGAATGTGGTCAGTCTATCAGTGGCATTGGTGTGAGGTTAAAAAGCCTAAGTGATAATCATAAACCTGCTAATCACACTCACATAATAACACGCTTTTAGTCGAGTTTATGCCTTTTTCGTCACAGTATCTCAAACGACATTTGGATGAGATCTTTTTTTAGTCTATAAACTTTTAATTTGTATGTATTAAGTAATGTGTATGTACAGGTAGTTAAATTGTGAAAATTACACCAACAGATCAAAGTTATCCTTAGTAACCTCAATGGATTTAATATAATATCACAATTATATCAATATTCTATCATGATAAATCCAAGAAAGCGTTTGTTATTAGTTTATGCATGGGGTTCACCTTAAAACCTAAATGTCAACAGGCTGTAGGTTTAACTTTAACGATTTGTTAATTTGACAGTTTGTCATCTTTTATAAAAAAGCTTCAAAGAACCAAAAAATACAGATACGTCAAATTGCTGACACTGTCAATCTTTGAGTTATCTACGTATGATGTATTGTCAATATTATGTAACAACACACTAGCTACTAATCTGATCTCGTCCGTGCATCGGTTTACTACAACAATAAAAATCAATAAAGCAATCAACCAATACCCTACAATCAATAACACAAAATTTGGAAACACACACAGATGTTACAAAGACCTTCCTGCTTAAGTTAAGGAACATGGCTACTTTAAATGGACGTAACATGATGCTAAACACGGGAAGAAATCCGCAACATTTCGGTAAATTTCCGTTAACTGTGGCTACCCATGTAACTGCCAGAATCAAATGGTGAAATTGTCGCAAACAGTGGTCAAAAAGTGTGAAGAGTAGTAATACTCTTCAAAAATCATTGACACTTACTGGTACCAAATTAGCATCACGCTAACAATTCCACTAGTCTAGCAGGTTAGCCTGTTAGCGTAACCGACTGCTGGCTAAAGCTAGCCAGTGAAATGGCAGCGCACTAACCTCCAGCGTCAAGGACCGAGCTATGGCCGCCGCTGCTGACTGGGCGTTGTAAGGCTTCTCGGTGAGACGTAAATACTATAATCCATCCACGACGATCGGTAGAGGTAAACGGGAGCAACGAAACTAACGGCCGGTTTGGTGATAAACCCATTTAGGGTGGGTTTATCGTATAAAACCGGTCCTGGAGACGTCGTCCTGTGGCCACTAACCGTTCGCTCGGTGTGTGCAGCCTTCGCAGGCAGCTGCACTGGAAGGTCACACTGCACATGCGCGGATGTTGTGCGTGTAACCACCAAAGATCGTATCTTTTCAACAAGACCAATCACTTGGTGGCTAAAAGAACGTTCCACCGTCTGCTCAGCAAAAGTGGGCGTAAACCAACGCATTCACCTTCTTACTTTTTCTGTTATTTTTTCCTCAGATCATCTTAAACATGGGTGGATTTTACGAACGGGGCGCAGCCTCTGCATCGGTGATTGTTTATATTTCTTCTTTGAAAGTTACAGAGTTCAATTAAAAGACACAGAATGACTACAAAGACACAAAATGAACACAAAGAGAATCAAAACAACCACGAAGTCACACAATACTACAAAGGGAAACAAAAAGGACCAGACACGCAAAATCACCACTGAGTTGATCCCAAAGAGAGGTAAAACAATCACAAAAAGAAACAAAACAACAACAACAACAAGGCAACCCCACTAAGAGACAGAAAACAACCATAAAGAAACCAATGATGACAACAAACGACAGAGTGGGGGACCTTTTATCATTTTCTCTTAATCTGCCCATTATCCTGAATTTAAAATAAATTATATGAATTCAGTCTGTTTGATTTAGAAAATCAAATAATTTACTTTACAACGGATTATAAGAAAAACGCTGAAAAGCTCGACAAAATATTATTTTCACAATTTTCCTCCTGCAATGGAAAATGATGGTGGGCAGGAAGCAACTGCATAGTTTCATTTATGCTTGAATGAAACCGTTGTTTATTATGCTGTTGCCTTAGAAAATAGTATTATTAGCAGGCTATATCTGTTAGACCGCCACTTATCTGTGTTTGAGATGAAAATTATTCACTATTACTGGATGTTACAAAGTCATATTTAGTAGGATTTAATTTTATGGAAATTGTTTTAGCGAGGTGTTGGTACAGTTTCATGATTATTTTGGAGAATTGGAGGTTGTGGTGTTGTTGAACCGTATTGCATTATACTGATAGATGGTCTTGTTATTCAGCCAGCTCTCACTGACAGGGTAGACTAAATAGAAGAAACACATCTCGACATGATGCAGTTTATTATTACATAATGTACTTGTATTTGAATTTATGTAAAGATTTTGATGCAAACCACCATATTTATACATTTAGCATTTATTGCGAACCTGAGCATATTTGGTAGAGGTTTGGTTCCCTGGATTCTTATTATATATTCCTATCACTTATTGTTGATTACATCTAACACAGAAGTAGTAAACGAAGATAGAGTGAGATGTTTGTGTATTTCCACCCCTCTTTGATACAGATCAGGCGAGGAGGCGTATTAAACTCAATCAGAGATTGTGGTGCATCAGGGTGGGAAAAAATCAAAACAATTATTTAATTCTGTTCACAATATTTATCCATGAATATCACGATGACTATTAAAATCCTCTTTGACGCTGTTGTGTCGGTGTACTTCTCAACCTCATGCATTTCCTCTTCCCTTTTAGTGTAGGCGTGACTTTTAATACTGGCCTCTACATTTGACACCCCCCACCCCTCTTTTTTTTTGTTTTTTTTTTAAACACACACACACACACACTCCTTCCTAATAAAGTATGCGCTGTCTGAAGTAAACTACACATCCCGGAGTGCTCCTGTTGACCCCTTCAGTCCAGTGTGAATCTGTACGATTTGGCGCTGAGCTGAAGACCGACCAGGCCTAGACTTAGAAAGCAAGGGTGCTTTTGTTAAAGCAGAGGAAGAGGGAGCTAGAGATCGTTATTATTATTATTATTATTATTATTATTATCGTTACTATGAAGACTGCACACAGGAGGGGGAGCGAGAATTGAACATATCTGTCTCTAGCAGGGTTTTCACTAAATGCTCCAGTCCCTACATTGAGGAAGAGCCAAGCTTTGGGATTGGGTAGCGACCAGATAGCGTAACACCCCCTCCTCCTCTGTGTAGAGAATTGCGTTAAAACGAAAAGGAAAGGCCTGCGCTTTATCAATAGTACAGGATTATTTTTTTTATTTTTCTCATTTTTTCCCCTATAGATTAAACGAGGAAACGTTGCTGGCTGGTGTATGTGTTTAGAATGGGACACGCTGAAGGTACTGACATTTTTTTTTTTGTAATTTCCCTGCATCTCTCGACTCGGCATCAAAATCTGTGCTGCTCCTTCTGCTCTCTCCTCTTTTAGCGATAAGCGTGTTTGCCATAGCTGCTGCCGCTGTCGATGCATGTTGCTATCTTCTCCCCCCCCCCCCTCTTCTGTCTCCACACGGACCGTTTTCGGTTGCTTATTTTCAGGCACATTTTCCTCCAAACCCGCCAGTGATGGAGGTATAATCACGCCAGACAATTTGATTTAAAGGGGCAAAGGCAGCCATATTGGCAAATGAACGTTAGCCTAGCCAACATTAGCTCTCCCCTTTTTCATCTTCTTACATGTTGTGATGGATATAAATGGATAAACGGTAACTGGAAACGGTTTTCCATGTGGGCCAAAAGACAAACGGTCGTATCCCCGTTTCGTGGTTGTTGTCTAACGGTTGAAAACGGTTCACGTCTTTTCAACACAGTCCCCTTTGATGTCAGGTAGCTTTAGGCTAACATCGCAGAAAGCTATAAGATCATTCATGAAACATTTTTTTTGTCTGCGCAGTCGTTTTTTAAACATAACCACTCGGTTTTAACAAGGCATTCATATTTAGGGAACCGGGTGTGATCTTAAAAATAATATCACATGTCGATATAAGTGGCCTGTGCCTGTTAGTTGACACTTTATGGATGTTTACATCACCGTTTTCCACCTTTCCCAATGCTGGGCAGCCTGAGTTTGTCCACAAATGTACACCACAATCAGTGGATTAGTCCGTTCACTGTGAACATCACTTTTAACCTGATTAATGCATCATTATAAATATTAAAAGTGTCAAGTATAAGAGGGCAAAGCAGCCACCGGTGGCTGCTCTTTGTTTTGCTGTGATAGCAGGCCACCATGTGTTTGTGTTGATGAAATTAAAAACACAAATTGATCTATAGCTTGTGAAAAGAGGCAGTGCACAGATAATTAATTGCTATCAAAGAGGAGCCTGCAAAACATCTCAGTCAATAAGTACAGCTGCCTGGAGTTTGTTTTGTGTTTTGAGGGCAAGTTTAAAATAATTGATGGTGATGTTGGCTGAGGATTTGTCCTGTTGTTGGAAAGAGTTTGACCATTAAAGTCCACTTACGGTCCACTGGTGTCTTACATTCAGACAGCCCTATGAGTTTATCACGGCTCCGACTAACAGTTATTTTTTTATTGTTGATAAATCTGCAGATTATTTCAATTGATCGATTAATCTCTTGGTCTATGAAATAGTGCAAAATCCTTTTTTAAAATTCCCTCATATTCCCAAAGTCGACATAATTTCATTGCTAGTTTCGACCACATCAGTCCACAACTCAGACATGTTCTGTTTACTATTATAGAAAACTAAAAGAAAATATAACAACCAGTGATATAATATATAATAACCAGTGATTCTTTTTGCCAGTTTGATTTGAAATACTACTGAAGTGATGATTGTGATTATGACAAAATTGTTCAGTCAATCTACTAATCATTTCAGCTCCTACGTTTATTAGGAGCTGAGGTTAGATTGGAATAATACTTGGTGTATTCTCAGGCTCAGGATGGTGCTGCATGTCACATAATATCTTATGATTCCTCAGAGCATCCAGGCTGGATTACCTGCCAGACAAAGTGTGATCCTGCTCCGGAGCCTTGGCTGTTCTTTTGTTTGCCACACATGCAAATGTGTTTGCAAATATGCACCACTAAAGCATAATATTAGATGAAATGGTAAAGGCAGGTGCTAGATTTTTTTTTTTAGGATTAATCTTTTTGATTTTTCTTCCTTTAGGCGACAGTTAAACAGCCTAGATGCAGACACAAAAGAAGCAGCTAAGATCCCTGGCTGTATTCAATCAAAAAAAAAAATTCAGATTATGTTATGTCTACAAGGTGCATATTCCTAAATACATTTACAGTATGTTTAATCACATTACCACAAAGCAACTGACACACTGCAAACCAGAGGCAGGATAATCTCCCAGAATAGGAGCACTGGTAGGTTTCTGGGCCTCTGGGTAAAGTATTATGAAGCTGATATGTGTAGTCTGCAGTATGCACTGTACCTAATGGAGAATAAAACAAACCAATATATACACCATGCATAGAGAGCAGCAGGGAGTTGGGGGGGGGGGGGGGGTTGTTATGCAGGGAGTCTGATATATGCAATGTCAAGCTGGTTCTACATGTTATATAATTTCATTGTGAAGGATAAATGACTTGAACTTTAACAAGGTATTTGGATGATTTGTCAGCATCAGTTTTGAAAACACAGCCTACATGTGTCTCATTTAATTACACATCTGTCAACAGGTCCAGTCAAAGAAAAAGACAGTTAAGGATGCAGGAGCCCAACAATGGATTTCTCCTTCTCTTTCATGCAAGGGATCATGGGAAATACAATTCAGCAACCCCCTCAGCTCATTGACTCAGCCAACATCAGACAGGAAGGCACCTGCGACACCGGTAGTGACCCGGGCGAGGATGGTGGACCCTCCTACGATGCTGCCCTGGATGCAGAGTTCTCTTACCCGCCGTCAGCCTCGGAGGACATGCAGCAGGTCTCCAATGGCTTCCCGCCTGGTCTGGGCATGTATGAGCCGCAGGCCAAGTTTTCCATGTACTCGCAGTTCCCTAACGGCTCGGCTAACGGCTATGGGGCCATACGGAGCTACGGCGAGCACGGTCTCATGCCAGGGGAAGGGACGGTCCTGAGAGGCCCAGGCCTCCAGGAGCGACCTTTGTCTCCTGTTTCTCCTCCGCTGCCCACACATCACCCGCACCTCCACCACCATCATCATCACCCCCATCACCACCACCACGCGCACCATTTCCACTCAAACCCACCTCATATACAAACCCACTCGCACCCACAGAGTCCAACCCCACCGCCACTGCCTTCCCAGCACCATCTGTCCCAGACGCCACACATCATGACCCACACACTCCCCCCTCCTCCTCCATTACACCTGCCTTCCTCCAGTCCTCCCCCCTCACTTGTGGACAGTACTCCCTCTTCTCAGCCCTCTCACGCCCCGTCCATCACCCCTGGTGGGGTGCTGAAGAAAACCAGCTCTCCGGAGATCAAGCTGAAGATCATAAAGACGTATCAGAATGGAAAAGAGCTGTTTGAATCTGCGCTGTGTGGAGACCTACTGCAGGAGCTGCAGGTAATGCATGCATGTTCAAGCTGGTTACACACACACACACACACACACACACACACACACACACACATACACACAGGTCTGTATCAAACACTGACGACACCGTGGTCAGGTTTGATTCACTCAAATAAACAGCCAAATTATCTGTCATGTTCCTGAAGTCCGAAACAGCTTGTCTTGTCCAAATGATAGTTCTTAACACAAAAATATTTAGTTAATTGTTATGTAAGACCATGAAAAGTAGGAAACAAATTTTCCTTGAAAAATGACTTAAATGTGAAGGTTTCCTACTTTGGTTTATCAAAATTGTTGTTTCAGCTCGAGATACAGACAATATCATACCTCGCATAAAAAGTACTTGGCAAAGTATATTGAAAAACTACATTACACACTAAATATAAGTTTAATATGTCCTATTAAAATTTATATAGCGTGGTTTCACTGTGTGATGATCAGCATATTAACAGCACTTAAGAAGTGGAAATCTGAGGAAGATTTTATTTCTGCAGACAGACAGATCCATTTTTGAGTTGACTTTATGGAAACAGCAAAAAAAAAAAAAAGTTAACTGATGTCTCCTCACTGCTGTTTTCCCTTTTTCTATTTTCTAATCTTCAGAAGGAGTCTCAGAAGAACGAGGCCGCTCAGATGCAGCGCAGACATGAGAGGAAGAAGGAGAAGAGGAAAAAGAGTGCGAGGCTGCAGCAGCAGGTCCAGGAACAGAGCCTGGACCAGAGCCAAACACAGGCAGGTACAACGGGCCAGACAGAGGACACCCACGTCCAGCCCCAGCCAACAGAAGCACCCCCGGCCCAGACAGAGAAGCCTCAGAAGACGGTTATCAAAGCTGAACCAAAGACACCAAAGGCAAGAGCGGGACTGTTCACTCTGTAGCAGTTTCAGTTCTTTTGGAAACGTACTTGTCATTGTTTGGATTTTGAAATCGGTGATTTGTTCATGTTCATGTTCATGTTTAGGTTCCGAAGGTCCATCATCCATCAGTGATCCAAGAGACGGGCTTCTGTAAGGAGTTTGTGATAGGAGACCTGGTGTGGTCCAAGGTGGGCACCTACCCCTGGTGGCCCTGCATGGTCTCCTCTGACCCGCAGATGAAGGTCCACACTCGTATCAACACCAGAGGTAATGAACAGGTCCATTTAAAAAAAAAAAAAAAAACGTTTAACTCTCTAAATCTGCCTGTTTTCTTTCACGCCGCAGCTCATTTCACTGACTTTCTCTGTTGCCGTGCAGGTCACAGGGAGTATCACGTCCAGTTCTTTGGCAGCGTTGCTGAGCGAGCATGGATCCATGAGAAGAGGATTGTCATGTACCAAGGGAAGAAACAGTTCGATGACCTTCAGTCCGAGACTCTGCGCAAGACCACAAACCCTGTAGAGAGACATAAAGTACGTACAAATGCGTCTTAGAAATTTTGGCAGACTGATCCAATATAAAGATACTATGTAGGCCAAGAGGCACTCAATCGAAGTTAAGATTTATGTTTAGAATTGACTTCATGTGATTGACATGTATGCAGTGAATAATTTTATGCAATCGGGTCTTCGTAATAAAGAACGTAACGTAGGCTGTTATTTTTAGTTTTTATTATTTATATAGACCAAAATCAGGAATTTGACTCAGTGTTGAACAGGTGAAAACTTTATTATAAAACTATCATATGCAGTGCAAACACTTTTTAGTTTCAATGTTTAGAATCTGAGATTCAAATTTAAACTTATTAAGAATAGTCAGTATTTTATTTTTATTTCTTTTTCTTAAGTTTGTATCATTGGAATTATATTCTGAACTTTCCGCTTTACAAGACAATTTTTGGATCCGTGGGACATAAAATCTGGGAGAAAATCAGTTACTACCATTAACTGGCTTTTTGTTGATGATGCCATTGCTTCTAATTTATCCCATGCATGTCTTTTGGATTATAAACTCTTTGTTTTTTTCTTTCTTTTAAACCATCAGGAATGCCATGAATGACACTGAGATGGATTGTATTTAGAAATGATGTTCATCATTTTCGTATCTTTTCTTCTCCAGCTTCTGAAGCCTATCCCTCAGCGGGAGCGCTCTCAGTGGGAGGTAGGTGTAGGCCACGCAGAGGATGCCTTCCTGATGACGCGGCAGGAGCGAATTGACAACTACACTTTCATCTACGTTGACCCCGACCCAAATGAAGCCCCGCCGAACAAGAAACCCAACATCAGAGCTGAGAGACGAAACCGGCGCTCCAGCGGCTCAATCAGTAAGAAGGAAGATGGAGGAGTGAAGTCACCAGAGAGAGAGCTGCCACCGCGAAGGCAGCTGCCACGCAGACAGTGTAGTGTTTCAAACACAGAAGACAACACAAACTCCCAGGCCTCAAGTGAAGAGAAGAACCAGAGGGGGGACCAGCGTAAGGCCAGCTCCCCAAAACAGAATGCTGGTTGTGACGCACGAGCACGGCAGGACTCACCGCCGCCAGTCAGGGCCTGGAAAACAGCAGCTGCGAGAAAGCTGCTGCCTCTCTCCATCACCATGAAGAGGCTGAATGTGGAGATCACAAAGTGTGACTGGCCTCTGCTGCAGAAAAAAGCAATTCCATCTCCGAAAAAAGAAAAAGAAGAAGAAGAAAAGGAGGAGAGGGTGGAGAGAGAAGCCAGGCAGCCTGACCTTGGATACTGCTCTCCTGAGGTTGGTGTAACTTTTTCAGACAGAAAAATGTACATGTGACCGTGTTATCCTGTAAGAAGATAGTCAGATGTTGATGCTTTCAGCAGGACAGCAGAGCTAAACCTGAGCCTAGTCCAGAGGAGGAGGAAGATGGGGACGAAGGAGAGGAAGAGGGGGAGGACAGGGATGAGAGAAGAGGCTCCCCTGCCAGTCGGAGGAGCGAGGAGGGAGGAATGCAGCCGACCTCCTCCCCTGGATCGCACCACAGTAGTCCACAGGGTTAGTAAAACAGACACGATGAATATTTGACGTGTAGAATGACACTGTAAGAGATGCAGCTCAACATTTCTATACGTTTTCAGGTTCTCAAGAGAGAAAGCTGCAGCGAAGATCAGTCCGGAGCAGGTCTGAGTCAGAGAGAGGCAGCGATCCCGTCCCTAAGAAGAAAACCAAAAAGGAACAGGTATCCGTCCCCCTCAGATAAGACGGTCTTCAGACCAAAACTAGCACTGTATTAAAAAGAAAACACACGGGTGTGGCCTCTGGTTAAGGCAGATACAATTGCAACCTTTGTTGCATTTCATACCCTTCTCTCTCTCCATGTTCCCTCTACAGTTGTCTTTTTTCTTCCACACTGTCAGCTATCAAATATATTCCAAATACACCAAAATATTCCAAAATATAATAAATAAGTAAAACTAAAAAAATACAAGGGGCTTTGTGCATATCTCCGGTATCTGTGAAACAAAACACTAAACACTACAAAGACACATTACACAGGGGTGTAATATTATGAGATAGGATTTTGCAACACTAGAAACGTGTCAGTTGTCAGTGAAATGATCTGTTGTGTGCTGGAACATTATATAACATTGTGTTGCATTGTGACAAAGTTGAGTTAGATTCAACTTTCCCCAAACAAGCCTGAGGGTTTTTTGCTGGAGCCCTCTGCGCGTCAACACACTCTCATCCACTGAAGTGAACATAGCCAACTAACCTGCTACCACCTGAATCAGAACGAGCGCCACCGTAACCTAGACTTCCATGTTTAACCTCCTCACAGGCGGAGATGGCTCCTGAAACCACAATGAGGACAGGCTCACAGAAAGGTAGGGGATCCTTCTCTCATGCCTCCTGTAAACCTCTGTGGTGGGAAATCCATGTACTTCTAAAAACTGAATTTCATCTTTTTGACTACCCCCCTGTGTGATCCTCTAGGTGCCAGTGAGATCTCGGATGCCTGCAAGCCTCTGAAGAAGCGAAGCAGAGCGTCAACAGATGTGGAAATGGCTTCATCTCAGTACAGAGACACGTCTGATTCTGACTCCAGAGGTCTCAACGATCCACAGGTAGGCTTAGGAAACATGTACAGAAAATACCCACACACTCAAACAGGAAAACACTATTTGTGTTTTTTATTTATGCATTTTCAGCAACGTGCAAGACTTTCTTTTTGTATCACATAGTCACAACTCGGCCTGAAAATGATGAGTCCACAGATTAAAAAATGAATCACTAACGATTTCGATCATTGATTTAGTGTTTAAAGTGTTTTTGTAAAGCAAAAATTCAGTGCTTGCAGCTTCTCTGATGTGAATATCTTATTATTTTCATTTTTTTTTAAAATCTTAGTGGAACTTATAACGGGTATTTTTGACTGCTGACATGTCACACACACATTCATACAGTGGTTTTCTACACATATATAGTGCTTATACACACTGATGATACATGTTTGGGGTTCAGTATCTTGCCCAAGGACACTCAACATGCGCACTGGAGGAGCTGGGAATCGAACCGCCGACCTTCCGCTTAGTGGACGACCTGCTCTAACTCCTGAGCCACAGCCACCCGATCCAAACTATCAATCAGTTAATCAAGAATATAATCGACACATTAATTAATAATAAGAAGAATAATTTATTGCTGCCCTGATCACACCGTGGACTAGTCTGAATATCTACGCACTTGTAAAAACTCAGTAGCTTACATTTGGTGTGTTTGTTTCTCTATACGACTGGGTTTCTTCACACAAAACAAAAAAACGCACTTGCTCTTTTCTTCATATCACAGGGTTTATTCGGGAAGAGTCTTGATAGTCCGGCAGCAGCAGATGCAGACGCTTCAGATACTCAGTCTGTGGACTCTGGCTTGTCCCGACAGGACAGCAGCACTGGCAAGAGAGACACGGTCTGCCAGGTCAGCGCTGCTCATGATCCATCTCTGTTAAACTGTATTTCTTCCGCCGGTATTGAGTTCATATCATGATCTATTCATCTTTCTCTCCGTGTAGATCTGTGAGGTGTATGGAGAGGGTTTGGTTGTGTGTGAAGGTGACTGCAACAGACAGTTTCACTTGGAGTGTCTTGGTCTGACATCCCTACCTGAAGGCAGATTCACCTGTTTGGAATGTAGAAATGGTGAGAAAATCGGAGTAAATAAACTACATCTTCACCATCACGTTTGTTGTATTTGGTTCTCTACAATCAGAGATTCTCTGTCATCCTTTTTCTAGGCAATCATCCATGTTTCAGCTGTAAAACGGTGGGCCAGGAGGTGACACGCTGCTCTGTGTTGGGATGTGGTTGTTACTACCACGAGGATTGTGTCCGCAAACTCCCGGGCACCACTATCAGTTCGGACGGAGGCTTCTGCTGCCCTCATCACAGCTGCGCTACCTGCTGCCTGGAGAGAGACCTGCAACGAGCCAGTAAAGGTAAAACAGTTTCTACTTTGTTTTTTAGCTTCTTTGATTTCCTGTTTGAGTCTGCGGTGGAAGCTGTGTGGCAGCGAGCCAGTGCTACATCAGCAGAGCGTGAAGAAAATGTATGAAAAGTTTAGTTTTCCATTATATTTTTGGCCTCTAGCTGATGTTATTGACCAGTGGCAATCGAAATAAGCTCAAATAATAATTATTGACCAGTGGCAATCGAAATAAGCTCAAATAATAAGAAGAGCAACGGGTCAAGTCTACACTTCCTCTTACACAATATGTAAGAGGAAGAAAAAAGACACTGTGTCTTTTTTTGAGAGATATTAGATTGAGAACCAGATGACAAAAAAGGTGATACTTTCGGAGGAAACTCTCGACTGAAATCTTGCTGCATTTCCTGCAGAGTATTTGATGACTCAGTCTTGTTACAAATGTCCTGTTCCACCCCAAACTTAATGTGTTCATGAAGGTGGTTCTGAGGTGAGGGGCACCTGGAGGCCGTAGACCAGTGGAGAAAAGTAATTTCCATGTTCCTGAAAGTGCCTTTAGATGATGGTGCAATATCCTGCTGGAAATATACCATCTGAAAAGGAGAAGAAATACACTGTGTTTGCATCATTGTGCAAGTATCTTGTGGTTTTAAAAATGAACCTCAAGTGCTAAGGTGCCAAAAATGTCACCAAAAATCAGCCATGACACCATCACCTACTCTTTGTACGTGTGACACCAGGCAGGATTAATGCTGAGTCTGATTCTGACCATATTAAAAAGCACTGCATGGGGATAAAGAAGTAAACAAAACCTAAAACTTAGGTTTTAGGAAATTACTTCTTAAAATCCTCTAGGAACTCATCTCAAATAAAATCCCTCAGCAAATGATGTTAGAGTCTGTTGTAGGAGATGATCATGGTTGTTTTTGTCTTTACGATCCAAAAAACTTTTTATGTTTTTATAAAAAATGTTGCCGTTGTCTATGAGTTATTAGCCGCTCCACCAACGAGACATTTCCCCTCTAAGCCTCTCACATGGTTTCATTTAAATAACTGTGTGAGGCCCATAAAAGAAAAATCTTTTCTTCTTTTCAACTCCATTAAACATCTCACAACCTCCAGATTAATCTTGTGACCCTTTGGACCCTGAGGTTGAGAACCACTACCATCAAGTGCAAATGTTCAATGTCGAACCGTGTTTAGTATTATTTAGTTGTTAAAGAAAAATAACATTTTAATACCTGAAGTCTTGATTAGCTACTAGAAAAAAAGCACCAAGTGGTTGTATTCTTTCCTTCTGATTTTCTTTAATTACAACTGGAGCCCGTAAAGGAATTTGACCTAATTCATTACAAAAAACTGGAATGAAAGGAGTGATCCTTTTCTCAGCTCTATGTGTGCTGTACTGTCACACAGCTACATGACTCGTGACAGAGTGAACGGTTCACAAAAACTGTGACTCACTGAGTCTTTTTTCCCTCTGCTCTGCTTCCCGTCCAGGTCGTCTGATGCGTTGTATCCGCTGCCCGTTGGCCTATCACACAGGAGACAGCTGCGTGGCGGCGGGTAGTGTCGCCCTCACCCATCACATCATGATCTGCAGCAGCCATGGCAGTGCCAAGAGGAACGGCCTCCTCACCTCCCCTGTCAATGTGGGCTGGTGCTTCCTGTGTGCCAGAGGTAAGCTCTCATAGCAGTACACACTAACGGCCTTCCTCTCCGACAGCTGAGATTCAGCAGTGACCCTGAACAGACGGCACTGACACAAACACAGAAATTCTTAATTTTGCTTCCACCACCCTCTGACTTCAGTATAATGACAAACAACGAGAGTAGGGATTTTGTACTTGCACGTCACATTGGAGCATCAACAGGACCTGACCACCTTCCATGATTGTAGATTATAACCATTTTCCTTGATACAGTCAAAGTTGCAGCAACATCTCATGAGTGAAAACAGAAGCGTCACATATTTCCCTTTTACGTATATTGGATATTTAATCTTTAATATTACATGTTTCATGTTTGGCATTGTTGTTCATGAATAGCAGTGCTGTGAAATGTAATGTTTGTTTTCCATCACGATACTAATACTATGAATGATCCAGGCTGTTACAGTGCACTCCGCTTCAAAGATTGCTCTGGATGGTGACGAGTTTACTGACTCTGAACCAGTATACATCTGATGTTTTGTCTGTTAAACAATAAGTTGAGTGCACTGTTTGGCCTCTTTGTGTTGGGACAAACTTTGTTTTACTTGTTACTTTCTTGTGTTAAAACAGTGTGTGAGTGTGTGTGTGTGTGTGTGTGTGTGTGTGTGCACGTGTGTGTGTGTTTGTGCGTGAGACTGTGTGTTCTTTCTCTTTTTGTGAAATTTTGGGTAATTTCGAGTTTGACTGCGGCTCACCCCCGTCTCTTCCTGTGTGTCTTGTGTAGGGCTGTTAGTGCAAGACCTTACTGACACCATATTAAGTTCATATGCCTATAAGTCCCACTACCTTCTGACTGAGTCAAATCGTGCTGAGTTGAAATTACCTATGATTCCCTCTCCTTCGTCAGCTACCAAAAAGAATGTTGGGAAAGGTAACTGAACAGTTTTTCTCTTTCTCCATTGTCCCACTGGTCTGTGTTTGTGTTGTGCCTGCTCCCGTTCTGATTTAGTTTCCCTTTTGTACGCATCTTTCATTTCAAAGCCTTGAGGTGCAGTGAGTTAATTAACTGGTTAAACATGCAGTTAATTTCAATGCAGAGTTGTGCAAAATAACCTCAGCCAAGTTCCCTAACACATTAACAGAAAACAGTGGGCCTCATGCAAGAACATCTTTGTATTCTCATCCCAAACCGCTCTTTTTTTTCTTTCTTTTTTTTTGGGCATATGAGAAGAAGGATTTGCCAAAACTTAAATTGCTATAAACTGTCCTTTTTCACAGACACTCTGACAGATCACAAGAGGAAAAGCACAGGTCTAAATAACAAAATTAATTTAAGATGCTTCAGTCCCAGGGTCCTGGTATTGTGCGTCACTGTGACACTGTCATGGCTTACTGGGACGCTTGGAATAGAAAAAACTGTTACATCCCGATTCCCTCATTTGATCTTTCCTTATTCCTGGATCCTCGCTTGAAAGCCGTCCCAAATCTCTTATTCCTGCTCTGAGGAGTGAGGAGCAAGGAAGGATCTCTGAGGAGCCATGAGTGAGGACACATGAGACACTTAGCTGAACGGCATGGCTAATAAATACTCCGCCGTGCTGATGTCATCAGAAGGAAAGGACGTTTCATTTCTCTTAAAAACATATTTCCTTCTTTCCTGTCTCCTCGCATGTTTTCCTTGCATCTCTCCTTGCGTCTTCAGTGGGAGCGACTAAGACTCAAGGAAAAGACACAAGCGAGGGAAACGTGGATGCAGTTAAGAGAATTGAGAAGTACCCAGGGCCATTTTTAAGGTTATTAGAAACACCTACGCTTTTCCTGCAATGACAAGTTAAAATGTGTGCTGTGAAAAAGGCCTTTTTAATCTCACCTGTTCACTGCATCATCATTAGCATAAGTGATGCCCCCAAACCACTGTATAAGGCTGTCTGTCTGCTGCACTTCATTCGTGGGCAACTTTTATTCAAGAGGGAAAAGAAAAGCTTCCAAGTCCTAATACTGGAAATCAGCAGACAAGAACAGACCACGTTTTAGCAATGTCAGTAGTGCTAATATTAATACAACTGCCTGCGATGTGTCACCAGAGCAGCGCTGTACTGATAAAAATTATAAACTCAAGTTTTACTTACTGAGCTATTTCAGTGGCCATGGTCTTCTTCAGCATTTGGAACTTACCTAGGTGTCATCATATAATCCGAGTACAGGACCTGGGTCACACAACAAGAGTTGGTAATATGACCCCTGTCTCTGTTGGTGTCCATTGTGACGTTACATTGGAAGTGAACCCCAAGTTCCCAACTTTTATCTCTGTAATTTGCTCCCAAGGCCAAGAATGAACCTCTGCGTTCAAAGAAGGACTTTGACATTAAGTTAGATGCTCAAAAACATCTTGCTAAAGCAAAGTGATCCATGACCTCAGATGGGAGGCGGTCAGTGGGCTGTGACACGATGGAGATAGATATTATTCAGGTAATATTGCTGCTAGTGTAGCAAAGGATTTTCTAAAACTATCAAACAAGCAATAACCATAATGATTCTCATTCTTATGATTTCATTATGATTCTGAAAGTCAAACAACTGTTTTTTTCTTCCTGTGGAGAACGACAAGCTGTTTGTACACGACTTGTACGACAAATCTGAACGACGAACAAATTTCATGTGTATCCAAGAGAAGGCGACAGGTTCTCTAAAGTCACTCGTATGTGCCTCATAGAACAAATCTGTTCATATGAGTGGTTCTTGCACGAGGCCCATTGTGCGATTTGTTTGCACTGTGCATGGACAGTTAATCTGGATATATATCTTTCTAATAAAGCTGCTATAAACAACATAAAATCAAAAGTTCTTTTAAGTTTCAATGAATAAAATGTCCCTGCTGGGAAAATATAATTGGTCATTAAACCTGATGCAGGATGCTCTGGATTAGCTCAGGTTCTGTCTGTGGTTTGCGGAGCTTTTCGCTGCTGGAGGCGCACTGCTTCTCTGCTTCAGCACTCTGGGCTTGTTTTTTGATTTGAACTGCCTTGATCAGCCTCACCTCTTTATGCTGACTGCAAGTCAATTTTTATTTTTGACTGAAACTTTCAGATGAAAGGCTTACCTTTACTTGGCTTACCTCATTTTCTTGAGCTTTGACCTGCCTTGAATGGAACATAATTCCAATCAGGATTAGATTTGTTAATTATAATTAATTGCTGTTTAAAGTTGTGATGTGAGTGCTATATTTCATTAAAGAAAAAGAAAAAAACATTCAGTAAATTGCAATATTGTAAAAGTACATGATTCCATGCAAGCTGGTCTCTGCAGGATGTGATATATGTGATGGGAAAAGTTTGCTTTACTGGCAGGACTGCATGCCTGCTTTTTGCCAGTAATTTGTTACTTGAGTATAACACTGATTCATTGTTAACTCGCTGGCTGATTTTATTCCCGTGCTGCCGCATGTATTTCCCGTAGACTGGTCTTGGTACAGTGCTCTGAATCTGATTGCCAGACATGCTGTAACTGCTGTAGTAAAAGTTGTAACCGACCTGAGAATCACATGCAGAGGTCTCCTTCATTCCTTCTCATGTTTCAGAATAAAGGCCAGATGTTATTCTAGAGGCTTTAAATTAAAGTATTGTCCACCACAAGGACACTATTTTCATAGCGTTCTAAATGTTTAAAAAACATGACGTGATGCTGTATTGTAGGTTCAGCTTCAGTTTAATATTCATACTTTTTTTAGGCTTGTCTGCAAATGAGATTCAGAGTTTGTCCAGGTTTTAAGGTGCATCACCTAACCATACACTCCTCCTCTCTTTGCATACCCATTTCCCACAATGCATGCACACATACACATACACACACACACACACACACACACAAACACACACACAAACACACACACATACATGTTTACATCCATACAAATGTAGGAGGCAAGTTGCTGTGCTGCGACTCATGCCCAGCTTCCTTCCACCCGGAGTGTTTGGAGATGGAGATGCCGGAGGGCGCGTGGTCCTGCAGTGATTGCAGGGCAGGGAAGAAACCTCACTACAAACAGATTGTCTGGGTCAAACTGGGCAACTACAGGTACGCAGAGAGCACTTAGTATAGACTGCTGAAGGTTGTGCAACTGTCAGATACATTTAAAAGATAAGTCTGGTGATATTCTATATTTTTCTTGTTAACAATAAAATCCCATGAAAAGACTAAAACTAACAAAGACTTGATAAGTAACTTATTCCTCTGTTCCATCGAGCTCCATTAAAAACACATCAGCAAGGTTCAGTGTACTAAGTGACATGTTCCTTTATTACAATGAACATGAACTCTCACTGCAGCACCAGGCGTGGACTAATCCTCTGCTGAAAATAGCCCCCCAGCAAATGTAAAGCTGAGAAAGACAGTGCCCACCTGTATTAGGAAATTATTTAGACTTTTTAATCATTGAACTATATATTTGTGACCTGTTTTATGTGTTTTTATTTTATGTCTTCAGTAGGAACAAATGCGTTTTTGGCTGAGAAGCACAGACAGACTGGGGACAGGCTAATGTATGGTGGTTTTGGTCTTTTCATAGCATTAGTTGAAATCAACAAAAGTATAAAATATCACTTCTCTTATCCTTGAAGTTCAGTGCAACGAACTTGAGTTTCACCTCACACTGAAACAGGATGTGATGTGATACTCTAGATGGGGGTATTCAGGAAATACTGAAACAAATTGTTGAAAAACAGCCAGCATACATGTAGATCTTCTAGGTCGGCGTTTAACAGACATGAGCTCTGAGCTTGAGGAGTTTTGTTTCTTTAGACAGACTCTCAAATTGTCAATCAGAAAAAAAAAATTAAAGGCAAAGTAAATATTTGCAAAGTTTGGACACCTATGTACATTGGATGTCACTTCAATAGTTATTCTTCATTCACTCTCCCTCTGTCCTGACATGTCTTTCATCTTCTTACCTTTTCCTCGTGAACAATATCGTGTTCCCTCGCAGGTGGTGGCCAGCGGAGATCTGCAACCCTCGCTTGGTGCCATCAAACATCCAGAGCCTTCGCCACGACATCGGTGACTTCCCTGTGTTTTTCTTTGGCTCCCACGACTACTACTGGATCAACCAGGGCCGCGTCTTCCCCTACGTAGAGAATGACAAGAACTTTGTCACGGGTCAGATCAACATCAACAAAACCTTCAAGAAAGGTAATTTCTTCCAAGAAAGTTTCCTCCTGCTTTAAACATCTGTTGGGGTTTCATCCGGTCAAGCTGTAGGAAATATACATTTCTGAGATGTTGTTGTGTTTTAGCTCTGGAAGAAGCAGCCCGGCGGTTTCAGGAGCTCAAGGCACAGAGGGAAAGCAGGGAGGCTCTAGAACAAGAACGCAACTCTCGCAAACCTCCACCGTACAAATTCATCAAGGTACTGTCATTTGAATATCTCCCTTAAATAACCCAAAAACTGTCTAAATTTAACTTTTATTCAGTAAGTATTCAGCGTTTTTACTTATTCTATGGGTGTGTTTTTTTGTGCCAGTCCAACAAACCAGTGGGGAAAGTGCAGGTACATGTAGCTGACTTGTCAGAAATCCCACGATGCAACTGCAGACCAACAGATGAGCACCCATGCAGCCTTGACTCCCAGTGTCTCAACCGCATGCTGCAGTACGAGTGTCATCCACAGGTCAGTATTTGTAATTGTTCATTTAGCTACGTTCTTTAACAGTCCTGCACCTCTTAACTTGATACCTTCACGTTGTTGTTGTCAGGTGTGTCCTGCAGGAGACAACTGTGAGAACCAGTGTTTCTCCAAGCGGCTGTACGCAGAGACAGAGGTGATAAAGACAGACGGCCGTGGCTGGGGCCTCAGGACCAACCAGGCTCTCAGGAAGGTGTGTGTCCAATCCTTTCACCCAAAACAGCGTCAACATGTCACAGTAAAGCTGGATTTATACTCCTGCGTTAAGGGACTACGGCTCACCTACAGCGGCCACGCGTGGAGGCAGCAAGTGTAACTGACATGCGCCTCCTCAAAAGTGTAACTACACATTTGGTCTACATCATTGATGGAGACACCACACGAGGACTGTAAGAATAATGATTTGCCGCTTGTGTTTTCTCCTACTTGTTCCTCTCAATATTCTCAGTGCTCTAAATAGTCCAGAGAGTAACAAGTCACTTACACTACAGACCTGCTCGTCACAATCTTTGTGAATGAATGAACATAAGCGGCAGTAGTTTCTTATTCAGTAACAAGACGCGGTGAAATAAAGGTCTACATTACTTGGATCTAACTCTAGATCTAGTAGTAGAAGTAAAAATAAATGAAAGAATGTAAATACAGTTACTGCTGGGAAAATAACGCATGACACGGCCTGATCATATACAAGACATGTAACTAAAAAAATAGCGTCTGCCAATAAGTCAACTTGTGCTTCTTACCACATGGTATGGGGACAAGATTTCCTTCAATGTGTTGTATTGGAAAGACTTATGAATTATGTAGAAGCGAATAAAAAAAAATCTTAAGGACGTCTGGACCGAGAATCAAAATGTGAATCACAAAAACGTGCTCTACTGGAGGACTCGGAACAAAGTGACATTCAAAAGCAGAAAACTTGTGATTTAAGGTTTGAGTTTGTGTGAAAGAGACTAAATGTTAGTGAGAAAGATGCTCATTCAAACTAAGAGCTTGTGTTTCAGATTTTCTTCCTGTTATTAGGTGAGTGACAGTAGACAGAGCAGAGAGGTGAAGGACTTGCGATAAAGGTCCCAGGCTGGCCTTCACCTCTCTGGATCCTCCTTTGCTTGTCAATACACAGAACTTCACTGTGGCTTTCTCCGGGTGATTTCATTTAACTTTGGAAATGGCTCTGAAATCCCTGTTGAATAGTCCTTGATTTCTAAAGTCTTTGAAGGGTGAGGGTCTGTGTGATGGCTGAAACAATGGACAAATGTGATGTTTGTTGTTTTCTTCAGGGTGACCTTGTGACAGAATACGTGGGAGAGGTGATAGACTCAGAGGAGTGCCAGCAACGTATCAAACGCGCCCATGAAAATCATGTGACCAACTTCTACATGCTCACCCTCACCAAGGTAACATCCCAGACACTGATAAACACTGTTCAGAGGAGAGACCTCCACCAGGCATTTTCTAAACCCCGGGTGACTTGATATATGTCTCACCTCACAGGATCGCGTGATAGACGCCGGCCCAAAAGGAAACTCATCTCGGTTTATGAACCACAGCTGCAGCCCAAACTGTGAAACCCAGAAGTGGACGGTAAACGGAGACGTTCGCATCGGTCTCTTTGCCCTCTGTGACATCGAGTCTGGTGAGTTCACACGGAAACATGAAACACGTGCTCACACGTGTTCCCGTTACACTCCCACGTATATGTTACATGCACTCGGAGCAAGCTCGATGATCTGTATGATGTGAGTTTTGTCCCTGGCTTTCCTGCAGGCACAGAGCTGACGTTCAACTACAACCTGCACTGTGTGGGCAACAGGAGAACGTCCTGTCACTGCGGATCAGACAACTGCTCTGGATTCCTCGGGGTGCAGCCAATGGTGAGAACATTCACCTCTCAGCACCCTGAACCCAGTTCTGCTTCCAAACCTGAGAGTAATCCTGGCATAGAGGCTGTATCTGATGAACATTTTGTTTTTCTATAATCCTCCAGAGTGCCGTGGTGATGGAGAAAGAGGAGAAGGCCAGGAACGCCAAGCTAAAGCCGAAGAAGCGGAAGCTGCGGCCGGAGGGCAAACACACACACGAGTACTTCTGTTTTTGCTGTGGAGAAGGAGGAGAGCTGGTGATGTGTGACAGGAAGGACTGTCCGAAAGCGTACCACCTGCTGTGTCTCAACCTCACTAAGCCGCCATATGGTAATGACAAAATGAGCTTGTGTGTGTGTGTGTGTGTGTGTGTGTGTGTGTGTGTGTGTGTGTGTGTGTGTGTGTGTGTGTGTGTGTGTGTGTGTGTGTATCCATTAAAATCTATAGATGTCAAATCTTGCTGATAATAAATATTTCTTATGTTCTGAGATGATGCAAAAGCACTGCTTCATCAGTATTGATCCTGAGTCAGTACTGATACGTCAGGATCTATTACTACAAGTACAATCACTGCTCTGATCCTCAATCACCTCCTTTCCTGTCTGCAGGACGTTGGGAATGTCCGTGGCATGACTGCAGCGTCTGCGGCGCCCCAGCTTCGTCGCTCTGTGATTTCTGCCCTCGCTCGTTCTGCGGGGACCACGAGGCGGGGGCACTCAACGCCTCCTCCCTGGAAGGCCGCCCCTGTTGCTCCAGTCACAATCCCATCAGTCCCCTGGGCTCCACCTCCAGCTCAACTCAGCCGCGGCGGTCCACTCTGAGCCCCGTCAGGGTCAAAGAGGAGCCGGAGCCGGAACCGGGCCAGCAGGCCGCAGAGTGACGCCTCAGCTCCCTCAATACCTCATTCCCTGTAAAGTGCGCTCCCGTCGGCCTCCTGGGCTCCCATCAACTTCTGACCTGAAGCAGTGCACTACAAAAGGGAATACAGCGCTTTTTGACCAGTGCAATGGCTGCTACTCAGAGCCGAGACACACCGATGAACACCGCAGAGCGACTGGAGTGTCGGCACGGGAAGTGACCGGGCATCATTGTGCGCCATTTTCCCTTCTCTATTGCCATAAAACACCATCACTAACGGTCTCTACAGCTCGCCTGCGCCCATCGGAGGGGCCCAGACCACCTCATTATGTTCCTTTTTTTGTTTGTTTTTTTTTTTTTGTTTGTTTTTTTTTTTACAGCTGTGGAAATTTTAAGTGTTGTCACGTCGTCAGTTACCGGCACTTTGAAGAACTCACAGGGTGACGTGGAGGGAGAGGTAGTGCAGTGAAAGAGGAGGAGGAGATGTAAAGCTCAACCTCTCCACCACCACGCTGCTCCTCTCCTTGTTTACCTGCTGTAAGCTGTGATCAGCATCTCAAACACAGGATGGCTTCACGGAAACAAGCCAGCCTTCCTCCATCACTCCTGACGTGACCTGTCATCGTATTTATCTCTTCTTCCTCTCGGAGAAAAGGAGGGCGGAGAATGACCGATTTTTGTGCAATTTTTTCAGGATCACACTACATTCCAACCTTCCTTAAACATGGTTTTAATATACTTATGGGTATAGATGAATATAATTATATACAGTATCTATGTTTGTTAATGTTTACAGACAGATTCTCTCACTTCATCTCGGTGAGTGGTGTATTATGTTTGTTTGTTTAGGTGTTAAGCATTACGCAGACCTCCTTGTGAAAATAGTCCTATTAAGGTGAAATATAATGGTATATAGTGTAATGGTATGACATTACAGAAGTACTTGTGATTTTCATATTGCCAGTCTCACTTGCCATTGTGTACATAATTGGCTCATAATATTGTAAAGTACTTAAAGATCAGGAGGGACGGAGCCTCGCCTCTCTGGTTGTTCCTGGAAGAAGGAAACGCTTTTTTAAACAACAAGACAGATCCTTTTTATTTTCTTTTTCGATAAAAGTTCTGTTTTCACATTTCCTCCGAACAGTTACTGTAATTTGTATTGTAGATGGAGGAGCCCAGCTTGTGATCACTGGTGCTGTCTTAAAGTATTGTTAACCAGCCTTAAGTTTGACTCTGGCTGTAGGAACTACTGCCCAGATGCAGTCTATTTCAGTAACGTTGTGTACTGTGACCGCTTCAAAGCTTGTTTTTCTTTTTGTTCCTTTCTTTTTTTCTTTTTCTTCTTCTTCCGTTTGTTGTTTTGCCAAACTTTTCTGAAAAGCACTTTCACGCGGCTTGTCGCTACACAATTTAGCTAGGTCATACATATACAGAAATGTATATCAAAAGAACATATGACAAGTGTTTCAAAATGGATACCTCTTCTTCTTGTAGTAACGTCGGGATTTAAACTGTGTTGTAACTTTTTTTCCTCTTGGTCAGAAACGTGGTGAGTGCTCTGCGTGGTTTTTTTGAGGAAAGTGGCCTAAAAGCTGTTAGTTTTTTTGTGTTTTTTTCTTTGTTTGTTTTTTGCCACAAGTAGAAATGACTGCCAGCCTGGCTTCGTACAAAAAAGTCCTCAGTGTCCTCGAGGGGCACTTCTTCATTTTCCACCTGGAGAACATCCTCAAGGCTGGGCTTTATATAAAGACATAATGGTATAACAACAGTCCAGTCTGGTATAATGTACAAATACAAACTTCTGTACAGTGTTTTTAATCACTCATCTGTCAAATCCAATTTTTTTGTATTTATTGCACCACATTTTATACCAATTTCTTTTTCAAACACCAGTACAGTAATTTGTCTCCCTCTCCACCACGTTGTAAGTGAAATAGACTATTTAAAAAACATGGGG
Organism: Seriola aureovittata; assembly: GCF_021018895.1. NCBI lineage: Eukaryota > Metazoa > Chordata > Actinopteri > Carangiformes > Carangidae > Seriola > Seriola aureovittata. The sequence goes on from NC_079368.1 coordinate 24,174,506, forward strand.
AGTTTTACATATTCTATCTGTATCTAGTCATTGCATAGGTTTTTTACATTTGGTGTAATGATTCCACATTTGGTAACAGCCGCTGCTCATCGACCTGTATCGTGACTCACTGTAGTTGGTGTTAAAAGCAGTGTGAAGCAGTTCAATATTGGAATGTAAAGTTTCAGTTTCAAAGCGGTTTTTGTTGCTGTTGTAGCCTGGACTCAAGTGATCATCACAGGAGGAAGCTTTTTCTGTATTCATGCCTCAGCATTTTGCTCGTGATTTTTCCCTGGTTACACGACTGTTTGTTTGTGTTTTTTTCTTTTTCTTCTTCTTCCGTTTGTTGTTTTGCCAAACTTTTCTGAAAAGCACTTTCACGCGGCTTGTCGCTACACAATTTAGCTAGGTCATACATATACAGAAATGTATATCAAAAGAACATATGACAAGTGTTTCAAAATGGATACCTCTTCTTCTTGTAGTAACGTCGGGATTTAAACTGTGTTGTAACTTTTTTTCCTCTTGGTCAGAAACGTGGTGAGTGCTCTGCGTGGTTTTTTTGAGGAAAGTGGCCTAAAAGCTGTTCTTTTTTTTGTTTTTTTCTTTGTTTGTTTTTTGCCACAAGTAGAAATGACTGCCAGCCTGGCTTCGTACAAAAAAGTCCTCAGTGTCCTCGAGGGGCACTTCTTCATTTTCCACCTGGAGAACATCCTCAAGGCTGGGCTTTATATAAAGACATAATGGTATAACAACAGTCCAGTCCGGTATAATGTACAAATACAAACTTCTGTACAGTGTTTTTAATCACTCATCTGTCAAATCCAATTTTTTTGTATTTATTGCACCACATTTTATACCAATTTCTTTTTCAAACACCAGTACAGTAATTTGTCTCCCTCTCCACCACGTTGTAAGTGAAATAGACTATTTAAAAAACATGGGGAGTTTTACATATTCTATCTGTATCTAGTCATTGCATAGGTTTTTTACATTTGGTGTAATGATTCCACATTTGGTAACAGCCGCTGCTCATCGACCTGTATCGTGACTCACTGTAGTTGGTGTTAAAAGCAGTGTGAAGCAGTTCAATATTGGAATGTAAAGTTTCAGTTTCAAAGCGGTTTTTGTTGCTGTTGTAGCCTGGACTCAAGTGATCATCACAGGAGGAAGCTTTTTCTGTATTCATGCCTCAGCATTTTGCTCGTGATTTTTCCCTGGTTACACGACTGTTTGTTTGTGTTTTTTTCTTTTCTTCTATAAGAAGATTTTTTTAGTTTTGTTTTTTTATTTCTTAAGCCTCACGTGGTAGTCTGTGTTTAAAGCCGAGCCACAGGGTGAAACAGTGCCAATGCTTCCAAATCATTTCAGTTCATTTAGGGTCGCTTTCATTGTGTATAGTGGATACGCTCTGTTGTCAGTTTATACACACCTAGCTAACATGAATGCAAGGTAATACAACAGTCTCGCAATAAATCCTCCCTTTTTATGAAGGTGATAGGGTTCAGTTTTTGTTGAACATATTTTAGAAATCTGTTGATTTAACTTTTAGGATGGTTTTGAAGGCTGTAGTTTGTGAATGCATTGTGTTGTATTAACAGGTGTGAACCTCTCTGATGTAACACAGTACAAACCGCATCCTCCTTGAATCAACACTTCTCTAAAACATGTTCAATGAAAACTGAACATTGTGACCTTCATGAAGGGAGGATTTATTGCAGGACTGTTGTATCAGACCATATTAGTTTTAGCTAGGTGTACCTAATAAACTGACTATAAATCATGAGGCCAAAAGCCTAAAGAAAGACAAAGAGGAAGGGAAGCCATTGAATGCAGAAAAGTAAGAAAATTCCAGACATGTTTTAAGACATATGCAAATACTCCGATTGGAATAATGTGTGTTTGATATAAGTTCAATTACCCTGTTAAAATTACAGCCACTCCTTCGCTCTCATAGAACAATCCAGAAATTATTAATATGCAAATATTCTTCACTTCAAAAGATAGGCGTAAGATTTTACTTCACTGAAAAGTCAATTTTTCAGCGTACGTGCACTGGAGGTTTTTAAGTGTGCGGATTAACATTTGTGTAAAACACATATTTGACCTCCAAACAGTTAGTGACGTCCCAAAATCATCTCGTACTTTCACATTTTAAAGTCAACCTTCAGCAGATTTGTTTAAAACCATCCATCTAGACTCTGCACATACATCATTCAGCACAGTGAAGGTCAAACGCTGAAGGAAAGTAATAATTAGCAAATTTCTGAGTGGAGAGAATCGTCAGTACACAAAACAAATATGCACAAATACAGGCAGTTTATTGGATAAAGAAGGCAGAAAAAGGCTTGGACCCTGAGACTCTGTGTTCTTAATGCCATTAAATGTCTGTAAATTACACATTAAATTTTCTGGCTTTTCTGCAGCTCCTCTTCTCTTTTCTTTCTATAATCTTTGACCCTTTTTATGAATCCTTTTCCCAGACCTTTTTTTATTGATTCCTGACAAAAGACTAAGCTTGCTGATTTCTTTGTGCAGCTTTGCTCCTAAATCTTGCCAAACTCTTTTTATTATTATCCATTCATTATTCTTTATCAGGTAGGTGCATAATTAAGACACTTTTTATTTGAATACTCAAAGGTCTGCGTGTCTAAACTTGAATTTTATGATTTTTTTTATTTTTATTTATTGATGCTTTTTTTTTTTACATAAGACTCGTGTGATTATCAGACTGCAGGCATCCTCGACTCTTGTGTTTGTGGCTTCAGAAAAAATGTCTGAGTTGTGATGACAAAACTGGTCTTAAAGCCTTTTTTCTTTTCCTTTCCTTCCTTCTTTGTCTTTTCAGGGTGACTGTTGTTCAGCTGAAATGCATGCTTCCAACATTAGACACTGGTCGAATCCACTTCTGTGATCAGCTGGAGATTCTTTAAATGCCTAATTCTAATGCTGTTTGTTTTTATCGATGTTCCTTTTATCTTTTTTTTTTTTAATATTGCACAGAGATTCTGTAAAACCGAATAGCCTTCATTTTATTTTTTATTTTTTTTTGCAACTGCAGATCGCATGATCATGAATTACTTTGTGCCAGTTTGTCCTCTTCTGCCCCTTCTCAGCTGATACAACAGCAGTATTACGTACGCCTACTTTAAGTGTTCCCGCACGCATCGTTTCATTCACTTAAAATACTATGATGTATGTGTTTTGTTGGTTTACTCTCCGTATAGTGCCCATGTCTTTATTTTGAGAAGACAGCATGTTTGTCCTCATTTAAGTGACCCTTTCATACATCTGATTTTTCTAAGTGTGCAGGAATTTGCTCATAATTTTTTTTTATAAAATTTAATTTAGGATGGACCCCCACCCACCCTGCCACCACCACCCACTGACCCCCCCCAACACCCCCTCACTTCCTTATGTCAAAGGGTATGTTTCTGTTCACCGTGACGTCTTTTGGTTTTTGTGCAATGTTGCCGACTGTCATTAAGTTTTTAACTGACATGCTGTCAGAGGAGAAATAGTGTTGGAATAAATAAATAAATTCACCCTCATAAGCACTCATCATCTTTTTACTTGTAGTAAAATTGCTTACAGTAACTCTAACTGGGGTCATATCTATCTCTCGTGGTGTTGCTTCAAGTAAAACGTGGATGAACACAAAATACCATGTTGATTACTGTTCAGCCTGTGTTATTGCATACTGCATATTGTTGAAGAACTTGTAAATAGTTTGCATTGAACTTGCATAGAATCATGTTACTGTGGCGTGCTCTTTTTGCTTGTACAATTCTGCTTCTAAATGTGTGTGACTGTTGAGACGACACTCTTTTTGTACATGACTGTCTTTTTATTTGAGAATATTGATTCTGTCCTTTTTCATTCTAAAGTTGAGTTTGAAGAGTTCAGTCATGCCTGAAGTTTGACTTTAATAAAGCTGTACTCTGTCTCAGTGAAACCCGCTCACTGAATGTGATTTTTTTTTTTTTTTTTTTTTTTCCAGATACAGATTAACATTCTCGTTTAAGTGTTTATAATAGCCAGATTTTTACCGTACATTTACCAAGAAGATGACAGCTGTGTAAAACTGATAGAAGAAAAATCATGAAGATTATTACATTTTTCAAGCAGAAATTCCAAACACTTTCTGGTCAAAGCTTCTCAAATGTGATGATATGATGTTTTTCTTTGTCACATCTGGACTGTCGGTCAAATAAAACAAGCAATATGAGCACATCATCTTAGCCTCAGGGAAATTATAGCCAGCAACCTTCACTATTTACCAGCATTTTCAAAGACAAAGCCATTAATGGATCAGTCGGAAAAAGTAATTTATAATGAAAATAATCATTACCTGCATCACTGAAATAGAATAAAAATAATATTGATTCCAAGGTTAGTAGAAAAAAAACTGCATTATCATTTAGTATGTTTGTGAGTTAATAGTAAGGAATTCACCAAAATAAAAAATGCAACCCAGTGTAAAAGGAAAACGTACATAAATAATTTTATACTGTGAAGTCTCTTACAATCTCAGGACATTCACATCTGAAAGCCAGAAATAAAGCAACTTAAAACCATAATACTTTGTGGGATTAGAGGAACTCATCTGTTTCCACTGAATAGGTTTTTTCTTTCTTTTTTTTTCTTTTTTTTTACCTCTAGATGGCTCTCTGTAACGTGACGTGGCTTCTTGCATCCACTTGTCAAGCCAGATAAAATCATCTGCACAACCATTTCCGGTTTATGAAGCACTGCAGAGGTCCCAAATATTCAATATCTCCAAATACCCTGCCTTTGTCAAGTTATTAATTAACTAACTAAACAGTAACTACAGTGATTATTGAATGAAAAAAATGGTTCTATGGGCATGTATAAATATATTGGATATTTACTAATTAGAGACCAAATGAGAGTAAAAAAATATGTTAAATCATCTTACACTATAAGAACACATGATTTTTGAAACCCCTGTGATCTACCAAAAATCTAATTTAATCTGTAACTTGTACAGTTAAAATGATAAATGACAAGCTTACAGTATGAAACTGATTCTGCCAATACATAATAATAACTGATTAATATTGAGCATTATTCTATATATTTATCACCAAACAAATTTGCCGCAGTCATCAGAATTTTCACATGAAAGTCTCTCAACCATAAACTGTGGTCTATGGTCTCAACACACTTCACAAGATACAATGAAAACAACAGCAGTATTAACACACAGTACAACTGACAAATTGTCAGAGAAATGTAAACACCTTAAGGCATGATATGATGTTATTTAGAAAAAATAATAATAATAATATTAAATATTTTTTTCAGTTTCATCTACTGGTAAAAACAGTGGGATACAACTGAAATCTCCACAAGTGAATAAGTGGACCTTAAATTGACATTATTATATTACAATTAACTACGTACCTTTATTTTGAAAATCGTAAACCAGAAGTAGCTCTGATGCTAACCGTTAGCTTTACACGGTGCTCATCTCCTCCGTTGCATCCCCGTTTCTCTCAAGTCCTCAAATGTGCGACTTCCACCGTCGTTAGAAGCAGAGGATGTCGAGGCCTGATTCATGTTAACGGGACATGTTAATATGAGGATAAAGAGATAAAAAAAACGAGCTGCTTAAGGTTTGTAACGAGCCAGAGATTCACAGTTTGACAAGGCGGAAATTGGCCAGATGTCTTGTTTGACAGATGTTGCTAACTAGCTTAGCTCAGTCTGCTAACATCTTCCTTATGCAGCACAGGGGCTTGATATTAGCTAGTTTGTTTTATTTTGTGCGCTGACAGGGGCTTAAAGGCTGGTGCATTTGATCTTGGCAGTACTAAAAACAGGTTTAATATTTTATTGCATTAAATAACTGCTTCTAAATATGTGTATCAGCTGGAAGTGGAGGGCACAGGTGCATCATGTTGGCCTTTATGTCAGGTTTTGGACAGGATAACCTGAAAGGTCCTCAACATTATCTTTACCAATATGTCACCTGATATATACTCAGATTAAAAGTGGTAGATATGTATTGTAGAGAGGAGAAAATCTCCCTCTTTTGTTGGGTTTTGGGTAGTTTCTTCCGTCTTCTTTGAGACGAATGAAAACTAAGGGAGAAGGGTCAATAACCACCATTGATGTGGGACTGTCAAAGCTGGATCCCCGGGGCCCAAGACCCCCTGGGGCCTCTAAAAGCTCCAGTTTCACTTTATATCAGTTGGTTTTTACTGTTCATCAACTTGAACAACAAAAGAGGTGGGGCCCTTCATTTTTTTTTCTTCTTTTCTGTGGACCATCTTATTGATTAAATGACCGATCATTTCAGCTTTAAAGCACTTTGGGGGTTTCTGTGTGTCTTGGGAAATAATAATGCTGCCGTGTATGTTTGGGGTCAACAGGGACCCAACAAGTATCATGAAGAGGTCAGATTTTTAGTTTAGTCTGTACTTTCTCACACAGCCCTGAAAACAGGTATGTCACTCACCTCACTGGACAAACCTGTGTGGGTGCCATTGTCTTTGCCAGTTTATTGATTTCCTCATCTTATTCATTGTAATCAAAGCTGTTTATGGCAGATGTTGATATTTGAAAGTCAAAAAATTATTTAATGGTGTACTGGCTGATAATCTTTTCCATAAACATAAACAAACATTTTTCATAAGAATCCCTTAAATGTATTTGATGTACTAAATGGGAAACTTTACAGCTGAAAAATAAATGTGAAATAATGATATCACTGTTTCTCAACTACCTTAAATATGTTTTTGGCATCACCCTAGAGCAATTTCTTACTCATCGGCTGACATATACAGTGATTTTGATGTATCTGCACTGAGCTATTATCAGCTGATATACTGTATACTACATATGTAAGCCTGGGTTCTCAGTCAGGCTTTAATTAAAAATAAATAAAGAGCACAGGGCAGATATTTATACTAAGTAATTATGGACTAAAGTAAATATAATTATTGCCACTTTACCAAATGAGCAATAATCTTCTCAACATTTAGACAGTAGTTTAACATGCACCAACTTTAACTCAAGTCAAACTAATGACACGATAAACTAAAACTAACCCTCACATATTTCTTTAGTCCCAGTTCAGTTAAAAGGTGGAGTGATGATGTTTGCTGTTGACTGAAGTTCACTCTGAGAATCAAAATGAAGGGAAGGCTTCTTCGTGGTTTCCTTTCGGAAATCTCCATCCGGATGGCGCTGTTAGTGGTGTTCCTGTAAGTATGTCCTCCTTTAAATTATATCTGTCAATTCATGATTGCATTTGCAACATTGCTTTATAAATCCATTATCTGAAATGCAGTAGGTGTGGTTTTTCTTTTTTTTTTTTTACTGTCAAAAACTAAACACCCACATAACTCTGTTTTTGCTACGCTTAGTGTGACGGAGCAGCTTCCTCCTTTCTACCGTGAGATCCAGGCAGAGGAGATGTGGTTGTATAAATTCCATCGTGTGGAGAGAGACCATGTACCCACCTTTCTCATGTTTGTAAGTAATATATCTACATGTCTGCGAGTTACACTGGAACGAATCAATCCCTCAGTTCAGTTTTTTAACTATCTTATCTTATCTCTAACAACAACACAAAGAAAAGGGAGCCTGTGTAGCCTGTTCCTCATCTCTTCTTGGCCTCTAGCAGCATAAACAGACCTGAATCTCTGAACGATTTGTTGGCGGTCAAGTTGCATTGTGGTCAATTTAGGCGCCAAGTTTTGACAAAGAAGACAAATGTATGGAATAAAAAAGACAGCATCTTTGGTCAATGCATCAATTTTTATCTGTCCATTGTGAGATTCACAACATTTTACGAGTTCAATGGTTTAAAAGATTGCTTTAAATAGATTAGAGTTGTTATGCTCTCCTCCTATTTTTTGTCTGCATCAGAGTGTGGCGGTTTTCACCCCGCTGATTGTAATCCTGGTTTTCACCTCCACGAAGAGGGCAGAGCGAGGAGATTTGAAAGAAGCCTCGCTGGGTAAGAAACTGACAGTCTTTCATATTAAAATAAGTCAAGTAGCTTTTTGATTGGACTTATCTTTTTCATGATTCAGTTCTTTTTCCCCCTTTCATCCAGCTGTGACTCTGACTCTGGTGCTGAATGGAGTTTTCACCAACGTCATCAAACTTGTTGTTGGCAGGTAAACACTTTACACAGCATTAGTAGATCATATAGTTTGCCAGTGTAAAAGTGGATGAAAGCCTACATTTTTTTCCTCTGTGTTCCCCTTTGCCTCTTCCGTCAGGCCGCGACCAGACTTCTTCTACCGCTGTTTCCCAGACGGTCACATGAACCTGGAGCTGCGATGCAGCGGTGACCCTGATGTCGTGATGGAGGGCAGGAAGAGCTTTCCCAGCGGGCATTCTTCCTGTAAGAGAGGCTCTTATGTGCAATTATGTCTCTCTATAGCTGGTACATTTTCATTAGCTGGCAACAATGAAAGCAAACAAATGTAAAAGCAGGGCAGGGGCCATATTATACATCTGAAAATAGATATATAAGTGTTTTTCTGCCTCCAGGCTCTTATTTTATAGTATGAGCAAGAGAGCATCACACATTACTCTAAAAAAGCATCTCTCCATCTCTAGTCCCTGCCCCTTCTCCTTTAGTTGTTTTCTCTCTATGATTTCTTAGTGTCTGTATAAAACTCCTCCTGGCTCTGCTCACCCCTTTGATCTGTTCTTCCTGCTCTCAGTTGCCTTTGCAGGTTTGGGTTTCACAGCACTGTACATTGCAGGAAAGCTGCGCTGCTTCAATGCAGCAGGTCAGGGCAGAGCATGGCGGCTGTGTGCCTTCCTCACCCCTTTACTGATGGCGACTGTGATCGCCCTCTCCAGAACCTGCGACTACAAACACCACTGGCAAGGTCAGACTCACAGAAAGAGCTTAGATTAGCACAAAGCATCATGCAGTATATGCATTTGCACATTTGCACACAGAAGAGGTTGCGTTAAAGTGTCAGCACGACTGTCTTGCCATCCTGGTCTAATAATCGGGCTGATTTGCCATTTGTTTTCAATTAGGACCGTACTAACCAACCAGCTGCTAAAGATGAGTCCGTCCCAATCGACATCATTTTCAGTCGACGTCAAAGCTGCAGTTGTGTTGGCAGTTTAATGTTTTCCATGCTGAGTGAAGAAATATGACAATCCTGAGCCCGTTTCACACTGGCATGAGAACCAAGTGTGTTTTTACTCCACTGTCTTAATGTCCAGGTTGTTCTTAGATTTATGGAGCGTCGCAGTAGTTCAGGCGGGCAATAAAATCATTTTATGGTCACATTCCATACACCCTACAGTGATGCATGTCCGTGATATATCTCTCACAATAGGCGGTCCATATATACACTTGCAGTCTGCATACAACACCACTGAGCTCTGCATCCTCACTGCTATTCTGCTGTCTGCTCTCAGAAATTGGACTCAGCCTCCTCCTGTATTAGAATTTAGTTGTACATTAATTTTTAATCTTTTTAATAAGTGGTCATGTTTATTAAATGTTGTGGGGTTTGTGAACTCAGAGATGGTCTGTGAAGAGCCTGAGATCAAGATCGGTGTGCTTACTGTCTGCAGCAGAATCCAAAGATCCATTTCATCCATTTTCTGAAGAAGTTGCCGCCCTTAACATGAATATATGAGACTAAAATCTCTTAGGGTTAATATTTACTCAAAATATTTTAATCTTTACATTGGGGATGTGAGAAAACATTCATGGGAAGCTGTGGAATCAAACTCTATATCTCTCATCTTCTCTGCCCTTCATGCAGATGTATTAGTGGGTTCTCTGCTGGGTCTTGTCTTCGCCTGGCTGTGTTACAGACAGCACTACCCTCCACTTCAGGACCCCGACTGCCACAGACCTCTGCGTCACAGAGAGACTGTTCCCGCCGCACAAGAACGCAAGCTGGCTAACTCCAACTACATCCTACCCCTGTAGAAGAGCTGTAACTGGAAAATACCCTTTGATGTTGTAATTTATACTGGGTTACATGGTACTCATTCTAATTCTGGTTTTCACACCATTAGGGCTGGGCAGTATGTCGATATTTATTGTTTATCATCCATCACTGTAACTGCATTGTGGGCAATTTCTTTTTGTAAGGTGACACACGGTTTGTTTTCTAAACTGAAATTACAAACTCATCACTGACTCAGATTTCTCTCGAAACGGTTTCTGAAGCACTTGAGATTTGCTGAAAATAACTGACCAACCATTCTTCACGCTAAAATGATGTTGTTAGTTAGTGGATGTTTTAGCACCGGAGCTCTTCTGGTTATGACGGATACTTAAGTTAAGACACATACACAACAAACGCTGTTCTTCATGTGGCCCAGCCCCACACACACACACCCTGTGTATTGTGCCTATAGATCACATGACTTTAAACACTCACAACAGCTGAGCAGGTCAACTACACAACCACTGCACTAGTAGTCCACTGCCCATCAAGCTCTGGCTCAGCTGCTGTGACACAGTTTCTCATGTAGGGTCACTATTTCGTGATTGTTTTGTAAACTTGCAACTTTTTAAACAAGCAGGGTTGAGGTTTAAGGGAAAATGCCTGTATACAGTATTTTCATTTCTGTGCATGGTTGTTTTCGTTCTTGACCTCTAGGGACAATATGTGGTGAGGAGGGTGCGAGCTCAAAGATCCACTCACTAATGATTCTATGTCTTCAACGGCATCGTATGGTCCTGGAGCTGGTTCAGACGTCATCACGTGACACAAACGTGAAGCGGCTCAGCTAGAGCCCGAACGAAAAAGCGGTAGCAAATGACGTCAGCCCTCTAAAAACACCTGAGCTGTCACAGCATTGACTGGGAAAGGGTCACAGTCATTGAACACGAGTCAGCTGGAGAAAGATTAAGGAGGCCATCTGATGCCACAGTCTAAAACAGTTTCATCTGCCCTCATTAAGAACCAGGTTTTCTTTTGTAGGAATGCCCAGTACATCATAGTCTGACCTGTTGGCCCATTTGTCCAGTTGGGGTTTAAAGACCTTGCTCTAGGGCACTTTGGTGGCAGTAATGAGGGAGGGGCAAGCACCACTCTTACACTTTTCACGCAGATTTATCCTGCTGGTTCAGGGATTGAACCAGTGACCGCCCAGTCACAAGACCACCTTTTAAGCCTGTATAAAAGGAGACTGACCACCTGTTATGACTTGACTGAAAGTTCACATTTATTGTCACGTTACAACAAACGAGCCAGCTGCATTTGCTGAAGAAGACAGTGAGATGTGATTAAAAGCACTAAAATAAGTGGATCTTTGAGCTCAGATTTTCCTCACCTTTATAAGGCTTGATTTTTCAGGAGGAAACAGGGAAGTAAGAGATGATGTGGGCTGTTCATATCTAAAAGGGGTGGGTGACATGGATAAAATGGCTTTGTCATGGTAAATGCGATTGTATATCATGATATATTTTGTGGTAAATACATTTTTTGAAAACTGATAAGAGAAATTATTAACAATTAGACAATAAAAAAGACAAAGATAACAAATTTATCCCTCAAAGTGACAAAAATTTGTATTTATCACAGCGCATACTGTAACATCGCCCACCCCTATCTGAAAGTAACCACCTCAGTTGCGTTTAAAGGCAGGTTAATCAAGTTTAACTTTGTCAGCACTGCATCTTTGGTCTCTGCAGTTTTGCTCTGCTGCCTCTGTCTAGTGCTTTAAATCTCTCTGTCTTCCTATAATATATTTTGAATGTTTCCATTCACAGATTTTTTTTTTTTTTTTTTGATCGATAAACCCGATGTAGCAGTTCCACTCAACTCTTCCCGCAGTTTTTGCTGTGCCTGCTGTATTTTAATTCTTTATCACAAAGACAGTGTATGGTCACATCTCTGCTCTAACTGGACAGCACATCTAATATCATTACAAGTTGATATGACTGTAAAACAACTATGAGATGTTGAAATGTTTTCCTACATCAGTGGTCTCAGGCTTACTGTAGGTCTGGTTTTTGTTACTGCACACTCTCCTGGCTCCTCTGCCAACCTGGCTGAAGTGGGAAAGTTCACCATAAGTGGAGAGATGAAGTGTACGGGGGTTGGTTTTTGGTATCAAGAGTGGAACCAATTCTTTCCGATGAACTTGAGTGGGATCGGATTGTAACCTCTCCAGGTGATGGTGCTAGACTCCCAGTGCTCCTGCTGGTCAGGTTTTCTATCCTGTTAATAGTTTTAATGGCATGTGACGTTCTGGTGGTTTTGTTATTCTTCTCTGGTAGTTTTCATCAACTTTCATTGAAGAGGGTGAACGATACAGTCTGCGGGTCTGTTATATTTTCGTTTTGACTTATTTGTGATCTTTCTGTTTTATCTGTTAATTATGTGTAATTTGTCCTTTAATTATATGTAATTGTAAGGAAAAGATTTTGCTTGCAAAAGTTTTTTGCAGGGTCAAAGCACTTTTTGCTCGTCACCGTGAATTGAGCTTAAAATGGCTGGATCACAGCGGTTTCAGACCAAACATGGCAGAAAAAAACAGATGAATTTGTGCCTTTTGTTTACTACATCGCTTTATGGCTCTCTGTTAATGAATGGAGTATATACTGCATGTAACGGAGTATGCTCTCTGTTATGTTAACTTTGTTTTGAATCTTTACATTTTTATTGTTTTGTAGAGTAGAATATAGGAATCATTTGTGAAGATACTACATGGTGTTTAAATGTGGCATGCTGCCTTCCTTTACCTCAGAAAAACCTTGTTTAATTACTTTCCATAACTTTAATTGTTAATGTAAAGATTTCTGTCTGGAAAGTGTAACATTTACAACTGAGGTACTAGACAGAAGGAGGAGAACTTCACTTTTTACAGATCTTTGAGACAAATAATATCTTCATTTACTTTGTCATTCTTGCAGGTATTTATGAGATAATGTACAGGTCTAGGTGTATTTAATTTTGGGGCATGTAGGAGTTTACTTGAATTTTGAATATTTGTTCGTTTACCTTGAATGATAATGTTATTTCATGAAAATAGGAACCATATTTGTTGTGGGCACGTGGGTTTCTGGGGGATGTTTCAGACAAAAAAAAAAAAGTTCATTATACTCTGCTGCATTTTTCTAAGATCCTGCATGTTTCACAGCTGCATAGCAATATAATTTCCTCATTACTTCCTTCCAAATCCCCACATTTCCATCCATGTCTATTAATTTATGTTATTACCATTACATGTATACTGTATCAGGTTGTTGATCATGTCCAGTCTCCTTCAGATCTGCTGTCATGACGAGGGATTATACGAAAACTTGCCTGTTTGTGTTATTTATGTTATGCCCATGATAATTTGCCTTGGCTTGTAGGACCATACAGCAGCCGCTCATGCTGATACAGTATCCTGATTGTACATGTTGTGATGCTTTTAATGGATCTTTTGGTGGCACTAAATAATGTTTCTAAATAATCTTGCATTACCCGCCGTCCTTTGCTTATTTTCTTTTGAGTCAGCAATCCTAGTTTTCAGTATGTGTGATGATTACAGGTACCAGTTTAGACAATCTGAAATTTATAGTAAAAGATATATTGAAAAGTGAGCAAATAATAACATGATACACAAAACAAAAAATGTGTAAATTGTAAACTATAATTATTCAGATTATGAAGCAGCTTGGGTTGCAGCAATGAAAGCAACATTTATTTTAAATTTATTTTAAAGCTGCAATTGTTTGATACTGGGAAGCCCTTTCCTAGTTTGCATTTTAACAAGAGGGAATGTCAAACCTAGATCAAAACAATCATTCTTACGTTCCCTCTCCTTGTGCAGCCCTTCTCTTAATCGAACAATACTGAAGAACCTGATCCTGATGTTTGTGAATATAGCCACCAAAGACTTTATTATTGATTTACTGATTATTATTCTTATATTTTTGCATTTTATTTGATTTTTTATCTAAAAGCTGCAGAATTTAAAGATATTCAGTCTAAAAAATATGAGAATTGGATTTAGGAAATGTGTAAGTTCTGTGTAAATTCTGTATAATTATAGTATAATTATAGATTATAGAATATAACTGCCCTCCATGGTCAAAACTCTCTAATTCCAAGAAACAATACCTAAGGCATGTCTTCAGTGTGGCCCTGATCACATCACAGTACAGTAAAGTAGTTAAGTAAATTAAAATTATATTAAAGTTAATTCATTATTCTTTGTACTGTTTGTGAGATCATTGTAAAAACAAACATTGTGGAGGCAAATAATTAATGAATTACAATTTTTCAATCAACATAATTTGACAGGAATCGGTGTAAACTACTGTGTGGTTGCCTGTATTTAGTTATTTATTTATTTTCCTGTCAATAAAATGTTTCACACTCCAGTCCGGTAGGTGGCAGTAATACACCTGAAAGCTGGTTGCCAACCGCCAATCAAATCAATAGAAGTATGTTTCTTTTTATTTTTGTAGCTGCTTTGTTTTATTCAACGTGATGGCGTCGCCTCGAACGTGTGACGTATGTTACTTCCCCCCCAGCGATTGGTTTGATGTGACGTGCAGATTTGGCGCCACATTTTTGTAGCAGAAAACGCTCCGGTCCTGACAACAAACCAAAATAATTCGCTGTCCATGCCACTCTAGGGTTATTTTATCGAGTTTGTCTCATCTTAAAAGTTTTTAAAAATGTTCATCACGGACATAAGAAAGGAATTTTATGAAGTTGTTGCCAACCAGGTAAGTTTGCAGAAAGTGTAACGTTAGTTTAGCTAACTTGAACCATGAATGGGTTAAACAAGGAAACGCACCTTACAACACTGAGCGACCGGTTCTCCGTTTTAGACATTGTAGTTAAAGGCTTAATGAGTTTCAGACACTAAAGGCTTTAACTACAATGTCTAACACCCTTTCACAACAGTAACAGGAGCAGAAAACGGAGAACCTGCCGCTCAGTATTGTAAGTTATATTTCACTTAACTGCTGATTTGGAGGCGAACTTAAGCGTCGTGTGTTTGCTAACGCCACTCAGCGTATATCAAAGTTGGTTATTATATAATTTTGAGAAGCAAAGTATTTATTTTATAAGTTCACTAAAAACTACATGTTCAACGTTATCTTGTTTTCAGAGAGTCGCACTCCTGGTGGCGTCAGACATCGACGCGCTCTGCGCTTGTAAGATACTACAGGTAAGATACCCACCTTGCTGCTAGCAAACATTAGCTCCCTTTACCCTGTGTTACTTTTATCATCAGCAACATAGTGAGGGCACAGACTGACATCACTTATCCTCTCCATGTTGCATATACTGCTGAAACGATCAGTTTAGAGCTGTAGCTGTCAGTCGATTGATCGATTTGTCAGTCAACGGCAAACTATTATGAAATTATCAAACTGTTTTGTTAATCAAATAATTGTTGTCATTATATAAGCAACAATCTGCTGGTTCCAGCTTCCCAATCGTAAAGTTTTTATGTCATACATGTTAGTATGTAGTTGCTCGAACAAAACAAGATATTTGAAGGCATCACTGTGATGACATGTTCATGTCTTTTTCTAGACCAAGCAATCATGAAAACACTTTTAATACAGATTAATTGATGAAGAAATTAATAATTATATGCAGCCTTATCGAACTATAGTAACTATTCACAAACTACAGCAATAAACGATCGTAAAATTGTCTGTCAGGTCAAAACTTTGATTAATCATATTATGTAGACCCAAATGATATGGTGTAGGGGGATATGTTGAAGCATGTTAACATGAGAACATGGTAATTAAATACTCCCAGTACTTTTACACATAGTGTGGGCAATTTTACTGGGATGAAGATGCACATTAGTGAGATCAAACTAATTGATGCTGATATAAAATACTGCTAAAATGATTATAGTTATACTTTTATATTTGTCTATCTCACATTTATTAAAAGCTTAATTTTCAGTGCTCCAATGGCTTATAATGAATTAGTAAATTAAAAATCAATTGCTGACTCTTTGTGTCTCTGTACCAGGCGCTGTTCCACTGTGACCAGGTCCAGTATACACTCGTGCCAGTTACAGGCTGGCAGGACCTTGGCACTGCCTTCCTTGAACACAAAGAGCAGGTATGGTCAAATCAGACCAGAGCTTAACACATGAATATATGACAGACGCATAAATAACTGTTGAGGGTTTCCAAGACGTCTTGCAGAACTAAGTGTATAATTTTGAATTGTGTTGTAGTTCCAACACTTTGTGCTCATCAACTGTGGGGCAAATGTCGACCTCCTTGAGATGCTGCAGCCAGATGATGACTCCATCTTCTTCATCTGTGACACTCACCGCCCTGTCGATGTGGTCAATGTCTACAATGACACCCAGGTGATGGCTAATAATCAATTCAGCTCAAATGATTGATAATGAAGGGGAAAAAAACACTTACACAGCACGTTAAAATGTTGCTTATGAATTTTAATTAGTTTTTACTTGTTTGCATATTGGTGCTTTCTCTGTTCTCTCTTTAGCAATTGAAATTTCTCAGTGCAAACTGTGCTGCCGTGCTTACACGTTTGGAATTCAACATCCTATAAACCCCTGTCATCTCATTCACAGATTAAACTACTAATCAAACAAGATGATGACCTCGGCGTTCCCTCATATGATGATATTTTCCGAGATGAAGATGACGAAGAAGGAGGCGACTCTGGAAATGAGAGCGATGGCGGCTCTGAGCCGTCTGGCAAACGAAGGAGATTTGATGAAGTATGTGTTGAACACAATTAGTAAATTCCACTGAAATGAATTGGAGCAGTGTGGACTAAATGGTTGTCATTAATGTTTGTGATCGTGTCACTGCAGGGTGCAGTTGAGAGGAGAATTGAAAGACAGCGAGCGAAGAGGGAGTGGGAAGCACGAAGGTGAAGTGTTTTTAAGGAGATGTAAGGATTGTATTATACAACAACTTCTAAATTTATACTAATGTTTCATTCATTTCTCAGGAGGGAAATCTTGTTTGACTATGAGCAGTATGAATATCACGGGACTTCTGTGAGTATTAGTTTTTAAAACTTCTGGAAATTTAATTTGATAATGTTCATGTCAACTTTTAAAATGATCTATATCTACATACACACGTAAGAGTTCACTATGCATCACTGTATGTTGACTTTCATTTCACACACAAATGTTTTCATGTTTGTCTTCTGTCAGGCTGCAATGATGTTTTTTGAGCTGGCGTGGGTGTTGACTAAAGACACTAAAGACATGCTCTGGTAAGCTACCTGATCAAAATTCAATCTTTTGTAATCACATAAACATGTTGGAAATGCACAGTGCACTGTACTGTAATTTCTTCCTCCTGCAGGTGGGCCATCATTGGGCTGACAGACCAGTGGGTTCATGATAAAATCACACAGTAAGAACGTCTTCAGCATTTCAAAACATAGATTGATTCCCTTTTGAGTTAAATAGGAGAACTCCCTGCTGTTGAGCAGTCATTCGCAGGTTTTCCGTTCATTATTGGTTACAAGATGTTGTTTACTGTTTGATTGCATCGAGTTGTTTATCTGCACTGAGTTAACCTCGTGTGCCTCGGTCCTTTTTTAGTATGAAGTACGTAACTGACATCGCCACAATGCAGCGACATGTTTCCCGGCATAACCACCGAAATGAGGATGAGGAGAACTCGCTCTCCATCGACTGTATGAGGATCTCCTTTGAATACGAGTATCCTTAATGCATTTGAGCTGCCATCGCTATTGGGATCTACAACACTGTTTTTTTCCTAATTTAAGTGTAATCAATCCAGTAATCACTGATACAAACTACTTTGTGTGTTCCTTGACCTCCTGCTTCAGCCTGCGTCTAACCCTCTACCAGCACTGGTCTTTGTATGAGAGCATTTGTAATTCATGCTACACGTCGTGCAACTTCAAGCTTTGGACGTTAAATGGACAAAAGAAACTCCAGGAGTTCCTAGCTGACATGGGGTAAGTGCGTTGTATACTGACTCTTTATTAAGTGGAATTTGAGGTCAGCCTGTGATGTGAAATAGAGTTCACTTGTTTTACCTGCTAATATTTGTTGTTGATATTTCTTGTAACAGGCTACCCCTGAAACAAGTGCGGCAGAAATTCAATTCCATGGACATGTCAATCAAAGAGAATCTAAGGGACGTGATTGAAGAGTCTTCTAATAAATATGGGTATGAATCTAGAAAAGTCTCTAAGAGAAACATGCTGTCATTCAGTTTTCCTATATAGGCTGCACACAAATCTATTTTTTCGCCCTCTCTATCAGAATGAAAGATATCCGTATCCAGACGTTTGGTGTTCACTTTGGCTTTAAGAACCGTTTCCTGGCCAGTGACATGGTGCATGCTACTGCTGCTTTGCTGGAGAGCACTGAGAAAGACGAGAGCAACAGTGACAACTTCATCAAGGCTCTCGACTCCCTTTCCAGGTGTGTAGCAGAAACTAAAATCCCCTTCACACTGCGATTTTGGGCTCGATACAAGTTCACAGTCAAACATGGTAAAAATCTGTGGCTGTAAATCCAAAACGGTGATCCTAGATTGTACTGATCTTTTTCTGTTTATATCGCAGTGGTCAAATTAATAGTGTACAGTATGACACAAATTGAGACCAAGATTTTATTATACCCATCTAGCACAGTGTGACATGCGGAAAACTTAAATGATTACTGTCGTTACAGAGTCACTTTAAGTGTTAGTTAACTGCCTACAATCTTAATGCTTGTGTATTTCCTCAAAGATGTTGATGACCAGGACTGAGCTAGTGTTATGAAGCTATAAAATGTTTGTTTTTTCATATGGGGTCTCTCTCTCTGTGCAGGAGTAACCTTGATCGTCTCCATTCTGGCATTGACCTGGCCAAGAAGAAGCTGATTGCTATCCAGCAGACTGTAGCCAGCTGCATCTGTACCAACCTCATCCTGTCACAGGGACCCTTCCTCTACTGCTACCTCATGGAGGTACGAGTGTCTGTTTGACTGACACGTTTGTCTGGCTGTTTCTTAGCAGGATATCCTCCTCAGATTAATCCTCTCCTCCTCCTGCTCTTTCATTTGCAGGGAACTCCTGATGTGAAGCTCTTTTCTAAACCCATGGCCTTGACCCTGCTCTCCAAATACCTCCTGAAGGCTTTTGTCCACTCAGTGAGTCTCTGATTGTTCTCAAAACTGATTGGAAATGTGAAGGAAGTAGACTGATATCATGCTGTTATTGCCGTCTTTCCACTCTTTCACTCATGGTGTCTTGGTTCTTTAGACGAGGAATAAACGCTGCAAACTGCTTCCCCTCATCATGGCTGCTCCCAAGGATGTGGAGAAGGGGTCTGTCATTGTTGTGGGAATCCCACCAGAGTCTGAGACATCTGACAAGAAGAAGTAAGACCTCTTAGTAAAAAAAAAAAAGATGAGCTGTATGACAACACAAATCTTACACTACACAAATGAATGACTTGAATGAATGAAAGTGCAGCAACTGATTTAAGAAGCTTCATTTTAAAAGAAACATGATAAGAAAATGTTCTTTGCATTTTCTTTTGTAGTTATGTAACATTTCAGCACTAAAAACAACTTATTTCCGTTATTATGCAATATTTTAAAGACGTCCCTTACAATTTGCCAGAGTGCAAGTTGACTTATTCAAATTGCATTTTATTTTTGGTGCAACCAACACCTCAAACTCAAAGATATTCAGTTTACTATCTTAGAGAACAAACAAAAGTCGCAAACCTTCTCATTTGAGAAGCTGGAATCTCTAGATATTTAACAGTTAATCAACAATCAAAATCAACATTCTTTAATAACGAACAGTATTAAAGATTGATTGTTTCAGCTCTAATTTCTTCCAAAACCTCACCTTTCCTTTCTTTTCTTTTTTTATTGTATTGAACAATTATCACCTCATTTCCTCAACTCTTGCCCATTTCTCTGTACTCCGCAAGTTTCTTCGGTCGAGCATTTGAGAAAGCTGCAGAGAGCACCAGCTCCCGAACTCTTCATGACAACTTTGACACGTCAAGTAAGTAACAGCATCATTTATTGTTCTAGAGTCCACAGTGTCTAATGGGGGTATCTGCAGGTCTTGAAAAGTCTCAAAACATTTAATTCAGTTCTGTCAAAAAAAGGCTTTAGAAGATATTAAAAAGTCTTACATTTCATTTGCAAAGGTCTTGAATGTCTTCTCTTGGTTGCCTTAGTCAGTAATAATAAGTTTTTGTATCCAATTGCAGTGTCAGGAGATGTTATGTCTATAAAATTATTGTTTTATAATTTGGTTAATCCATAGATAATTTTTTGCATCTTATTTGGGGTCCGGGTCACATTAATCGGTTAGCTCTATTAGGTATTATTGTTATGTACGGCAGGGAAGTACAGAAGCAAATGTGACATAAATGTAAATAAATTCTATGTGGCGTTAAATAAGTCTGAAAAGGGTGCAAATTTAATTTGGCAGACAATGCAGGAGAATGTGTGTTCTTACATACATGTCAGTCTCTCCTGTAGACTGCAGGTGGCAGCCTTGTATTTTCTGTAAGTTACAGTCCAGCTTTTAGTTCAGTCCAGACATTCAAAGCGGTCAGTTGTGTGACTGAGCACCGGGCATCGTGAGATAAATGTGACACTCGTGTGCATTTCAACATGTATGTCATACTTCATATGAAGGATAAGAGATTCTACACGTCCCCACCACAAACATTTATTCCAAACTGCTTTCAGTTCTCTGCGTGTTACGATACATGATGTTTTACATTTTCTTTTTCAG
Source organism: Seriola aureovittata (assembly GCF_021018895.1). NCBI lineage: Eukaryota > Metazoa > Chordata > Actinopteri > Carangiformes > Carangidae > Seriola > Seriola aureovittata. The sequence continues at coordinate 24,195,216 of NC_079368.1, forward strand.
ATTGTTTATGAAAAATCAAATCAAAACATGTTACTAGGACGTGTGTGTGTGTGCTCACATTTTACTCATGCACTTATTTCTTACCCGTGTTTTTCCCTCTGCAGTAATCGAACTGAAGACGGAGGACAGAAGTAAGTTTCTGGATGCTCTCATCACCCTCTTGTCATGAGAAGATTCAGCACTCGGAGGGAACGTGAGTTCCAGTTTGTGGTTTGAGTCTTGAACAGTGCGAGTGCTGCTGTTCACACAGTCAGTCGGACAAGAACTTTATCCACGTTTTTTTGTTTTGTTTTTAAAGGTTTTAATGTGTATATTGTACAGTCTTTTTGTAAATGTGTGGAAGTCTTGTTTTTGCTTTTAAATTCCTGTTTTATTCCTGTTTATGTATGTGAGTAGTTCACACCACATTACATTTTAAACATGTCCAATAAATTATATTAAATGGCTTAATTGCATTTATTGTTTTGAGGTTTATCATTTAAGATGTGAGAAAAATGTACTAACTAAACTAAAATATTCCACAAGGAAAAACTAGATTATAGAAAAATGCTATATTCTCTTCATTCTTAGCCACAGTGACCCGTGCTGAGAACCACCATTGTCACTTGTGGGCAGAAAGGATACAGCACATCCATTTGTAAAAAGGAAGTTGAAACGTTCTCCTGTGTCATAAAACAAAGCCCTGGCCGAGTGTTTGCTTTTGGCAGTCACAACCGACGGGGGCAGAGAAAGTGATCCACACTGATTACACTGTTTTCATCCTGGTCAACTCTTTTGTTTTGCTGACGAACAACTTGTGGTTCCATGGAAAATAAAACGGCTCTTACTGTATTTGTGGGACTTCTGGTAAAAGTTTTAAGGCTTAATGAACTCCATCATCTCCTGAGCTCAGCTTGCTCATGTGGGACAAAGGTGAGGGCTGCGACCCTGGCCCACATTTGAGAATGTAGGCCAGGCCTCCTGGTGGTGATTTGCTGCCAGAGAGTGGCTGGAAAGGTGGGGCCTGAGCTGGTCTCTGAGGGGTAATTGAGATCCTTATCGCTCCTGGATCGGGATGAGATCATGACCTTGAGTGTGAATGGTGTTTGGGTGGTTTCACAGGAAAGTCCGGACTGAGTGGCAGCAGTGGGACTGAAACGTGCCACGATCTGCATCGTGGTGTAGCAGGGGATGTTAATGCAAATGTTTTTATTGTCACCAGAGAGGATGTGTGCGTTATCATCACTTAATTGTGTGTGAATGTGTACAGTATGTATGCTGCTTCCCCTGGGTCACTTTACATCCACTTTACATCCATAGCCAAGGCGGGTTTATTTGTATAGCAGCATTCAGACACAAGGCAATTCAAAGTGCTTTCCAGAGCCATGGAATAAATGAAAAACATTCAAAACAATAAGAAATTAAAAGTGCATTTAAACAACAAAAGCAAAAACAAGAACATAAAGATTAAATGGAAGTTATGATTAACTTATTGGTTAAGCTGCAGCAAAACAATGTCTTAAGCCTTCATTTAACTGAGCGGACAGTTTTTGCAGACCTCAGGTATTCAGTTTGCTCTACAGGTGCATAGGGACCAAAAGCTGGTTCACCCTGCGTGGTTTTGACCCTGAACGTTCAGTAAACCCGGCCCACCCGGCCTGTGGGTTCTGGAGCCTTCGTACCATACAAGTAAATCAGAAGTGTATTTAGATATTGATATATCTTGTTCACTGTTGCAACAGAGTGGTTATCTAGCAGACATACTTACAGAAAGCAATGGAAGACACATTTATGTCATTAACAGGGTGGAGAGCCTGTTTATTCTTAGCAACGTAATTATCATGAATTGCTGATAAATGCGTCCTCAGCAGCCGCTCTGTTTTTCCCTTCTGTCTCTTTTTGTCGTCTTGTTTTTGTTTCTGGCGGAAGTTTTAACATTTTTTTTTGGTTGGCTGACACAATCAGGGTCAATTTAAGAGCTTTTGATTATATTACATGATCTTCATCAGCAGATGGAGTTGTCCAGTTGTCGTGGACTTCTGATCTCTTTTCATTTATGGACATGGAGGTGGACACTTCTTTTTTTACTTCGAAGCTGAAAAGTAGGCCGTTACATGAAGTCAGAAATGTTGGAGCGAGTGTGGATCATTTTATTTACATCATGTTCATGTGGTATCTTTTTTAAATTTCTATTTCAGAAAATAAGTGTTTTAGGAAATGGAAAGTGCTGTTACAAATACTAGGTTTTAAAGTGCCTATGATGTTGCTGTGTGCTTGGTTGAAATACTGTTAGAAGCAAGTAAAGTCTTAAAGCAACAGCTGAGAAAACACTCTCACAACAAAGTCCATTCAGAACTTGTTTGAAGCCAAAATATAAGAGAAGCCCAAGAAGTGAGATGAACTGGCCACTGTGGTCACAAATGCCAGTGATGTGTTTACTCGCTGTATTATTTTTGTGATAAAGCCACAGAAATGTTTACTTGTGACATGCTAAATGTGGCACAAATAATGTCAGTGAACTGATAAAGTAATGTCAGTTACGCAGCCATATCTAGCTCAAGATAACTGACATTTAACCACAAGGGAGGCTACATAGCAACAAAACCCCCGAGGGTACTGAGCTGAGCAACGTTGTTTTATTGCTTTTGAATTCAACTTTTCATTTGTGCGAGGAGAATGGTGAGAGAGGATTATTCCTGCAAAAGATACCTCAGTAAAAAGATGGAAATTTGAACATTTGGTTCCAGCCTGGTAAAATCCTGATGCAGATGACGACCCAGTGATATGACTGAAAGTGTGCAACAGCTACTAAGTCGATATTGTGATGAATTTCTTTTCTCAGCTGCTGTTTCCGATGTCAAGAATGAACTTTTGAACCTCATGTATAAGTGAAGTTTTCTTCTGTCTTGATATGATGTTTTAAAACAAAACATAAAACTGTTCTTCTCTCTGGTGGTTGTCGTTGAGGACAGGATGCAGCCCAAAGAACAGCTGTTATTCCTAATCATCTGATGTTTACCTGTCAATGAGCAGAGACGGTGTCAGCATCAGTGAGTCTGTTGCTGTTCCAGTCATAGATCCACCTGTTCGGCCCATCATTTAGCCGCCTCCCCTCAGCCATCAATCACTTTGCTCTCCATCCCCCCTCTTGCACCTCTGGTGAAGTGGGGCCACTGCCCTTTCCAGTGCTCTGCATCTGAGGAATGTGCCATGCAACAGATCCAACACACACACACACACACACACACACACACACACACACACACATACACTGAGGGAAACATACCCTCAAAGGCAGGATCATACAGCCGATGTGTAGATGTGCAGAGCTGCATTTTTTAAGGCCTCACACTCAAACAGTTGTGTTGCCTCAACAGGGGCGAGCTGCTCAGTGGAGTTAGAGGAGATGCTGGTGGGGGGTGGGGGGGTATTTGATGGACTACATGAGAAAAATTCCTATCTTATACTTTTTACATTCTTTTATTTACTTGAAATACTTTAAAGTTTAGATTTTTTGATAGATAAGGAAGAGTTATAAAACTTTACTGTTATAACCTTTCATTCACAAAATCACTTACCCACATTTGATACAGAGTATTTGGTTTCTAAGGCAGATAGTTACAAAAATCAAATAATATATCGGACAATATTCATAAGGAATAAAAGTTGTAACCAATATGAATTCAGTCCTGTGCAAAAGGTTTAGGCTCTGATTTCATGCAATTTGCAATAAACAAACCTGCTACATTCGCACACCGTTTTCAAGGTACTTGGCAGGTAGGTTGTCCCAAGCATCTTGGAGAACTTGCCTTAGTGTCTTCTCTCTCTTCATTTCTCTCTCTCTTTGAAACAGTTTCAGTTGTTTTCATGCGTCTCTGTCGCTAATCATGTCAGAATCCACACAGGATTAGTTATATTGGACAGCCAGAGACAAAGAACTACAGCTGACTGCCTCTGCCTGCTGCCTGTCTGCCCGTCATGCTGTGAAAGGATGATCACACACACCGAAACAGACACACACACACACACACACACACACACACACACAACACAAGCCCCGCACACAATCAACCGCACAAACGTCCCATACAAACTTATAGATTTCTCTAAAATCCACAATTATCTGGAACGAGAAAAAAAAGAAACATCTTCACCTCAAATCTTTATTTTCTGTTTTGCTTCATGTCAGCCTGTCAGCCCACAGATGCCCTTAATGATCCCTAGCCCCTGTGACCTTTAACCCCTCGCGCCCCCTCACAGTTGGGGTGTTATACCCTGAATCCATCTCTTTCTTCCATTGTTTTAAAGTGCTCTCAAGCAAAAGTGATTAGTATAGCCTGGAAAAAAAAATTTGCATGAATTTGAGACTGATTGATGTTACTGAATACAGCACCGGTGGAATAAGTTGTTTAATTTATTTTATTATCAAATACTCTTATATTGGAATTATTTAAATTTTATTCAACTTGCATGTATTTTTAAGTTTCTATTGCTCTGTACATTGTGATGTGTTTGCTATCTGACTTTAAAATTTATTCATTAACAGACAAGCTACTGATTAAGAACAATATGTACAGAACTTTGCATACAAGTTCATAAATTATGATAAATAATAATAATTAAATGAATATTTAAAGGAATAGCTTGTAAAATTCTCTCATTTGCTTTCTTAGATGAGATTTTTAAAAATCTGCCAACCAGTACCTCTAACGATCATGTTCTATTTTGTTTATTGAAGTGGTTGCTCCTTCCCAAGACATTGTCCAAGTCTGCATAAGAGATCCAGTCTTTGTGCTAAGCTAAGCTAACCAGCTGCCGACTGTAGCTTCATTTAGCTACTGTACAGACATGACAATGATCTTCTCATTTAACTTCGGCCAAGAAGGCAAACAAGTGTATTTCTCAAAATGTCAGACTATTCCTTCAAGGGGAGTGTCCCCATAGTTGGTGTAAAAGTACCCCAGCTTTAAATGATCAGGAAGAATCCCTCACATGGATCATCTGGATCCTGGTGGAAAATGGCTGCAGTTTATTTATCCATTATTATTGGCGTTCATACCTGCAGGCTCGATGTCTCAGTGTTAAGATGAAGGCCCTTCTCCCGTCAGTTGCTAAATGACAAATTAACACCAATCCAGTCTTATAAACCACCAGTGATGAGCAGACAGTTACGACATCTAAGATGCAGTATGTTTATGTGTAAATATGTTTTCCACAGCTTGTTTTTTTTTTTTTTTTTCATGTCTTCCGCGTGATATTTGGGTTTACACAAAGTGAAGGAGGCCAGGCCTGAGCACAATGATAAGTCTTTTCTTTCATCCTCTGTGGTAGGTGGCTCAGTCATGCAGGACTGTCTTTAATGGACGACATGCACTACAACTTTCATTCTTTAAAACACACTGCAGTCCCATGCACAACCACAGAGAGAGAACAGCTCAGGCAGAGAAAGAAGAAACCTCTCACATTGTTTGTTTCTCTTGTTTTCGATTAATCTTTTTCATACATAGATATCAACTGTTGATTTATTTGCTTGTTTTCCAACAGTGCTGAAAATAACAAGAGTTTTCCTGCAAGATGCAATTAGTGTGGAAACAATACACTTTGTACACTGATCGTGTGTGTGTGTGTGTGTGTGTGTGTGTGTGTGTGTGTGTGTGTGTGTGTGTGTGTGTGTGTGTGTGTGTGTGTGTGTGTGTGTGTGTTTTAGACAGCCTGTTTGTTTACTCAGCCCCTGATTGCTATATCCTATATTAATAATATGAGAGTCCAAATTACCACCAGAGGCCAATGCTGAAAGCTGCACCACCTGCACCACAGTCCTTCAACTGACTGCAAACATGACTAAATGCTTGTGGGATTTAAAACTGCAACACTTATGTTAGAGAGTTCCCCCCCCCCCCTTTCCTCTCAGTTGAAGACAGAGACTGACATCACATACATTTTGCTAACCATGCCAAATCAGAAATGTCTCCTGATCCCACCCAGACATTCCTCATGCTGCCAGGCCTCCCTTTCATCTCAGCAGAGGGCTGTCATTCACCACTTTGTCTCATCTGCCTTACCTATGTGTGTGTGTGTGTGTGTGTGTGTGTGCATACGTGCAACTCAGTACATGTTTTTATGTGTCCTAGTATTTAAAATTGCCTCCTTATAATAATAATATACTATGTGGATGCATGATCTGACTCAGGCATGAAAGGAGTTGAGACTCCCTGTTTCAACCTCTCCTACTCTCATATTTTGAGATAAAGCCGTCACTGGACAGTCTGTTCATCACTCTGTTAATAAAATACTTCACCTTTGCTGTAAAACTAATGCGGTCTTATCTTAAATTACACATATATACTTAAATATTGTGTAGTTTGGGGAAAGTGTTAGTGAATTTTTGGCAGCACGTTTAATAAATATATTAACTCCCTGTTCTTTTTTCAGGTGTGAGCCTCCAATCATATCAGTATTAGTGACCTTGCGTTAAAAAAGCAATATTCCCTTTAACCCCTTACTGTTGTACTGATGTACTATGTACAATGTTGAGGAAGCTTTAAAACTGCAATAATGTGATTTATTTTCTTTTTTTGGCCACTTAGGAAAAGTGGAAGCGAATTGTGAATGAAACCTTTGAAGTTGATATGGTGAACTTGTTCATTTGCTTGTTTACACATCTTGCAGTTGTGTAATGTGTCTGTGTCTGATGTGTCTGGTTGGATTTTAGGCCTGCTAGTGACTAAGGTTTTAGTGAGGTCAGGCCACACAAAAAATGCCTTATATCAATGACGCTGATGGGAGCTGCAGATTCAGGTGATAATTCTCTGTGGCTTTGTCACTACATGTACATTGTCACATAAGTTTCACGTTGTCTTTGATATACTCTTATTATTAAAAAAAAATATCAGTTCTAGCTGCTGCAAGGTTGTAGAAAAATAATCTTCCACACTGGCCAACAATATCACAAAAATATAACAGCTTGTTCGAGCTCTCCATTGAAGTTTTATGATGTCTACTGAGTGAAACATTCAAGCCAAGATCTTAATTTCTGAAAACCATGTGCATTTCATGTGTTTCCCATGTATGTCCAAAATATAAACTTGTCATGACCTCAGAAACACAGCCATGAGGAAAAATGTTCTTGACCCATAAATGAACCATTACCTGCTAATTGACCAATATGATGCACTCATGTGCTTCTCTGGAAGGGTTGAAACAAGCTGATCGTAACTATAAATGTGACTAAACAAATGTCGGTCAAGTGACGTGCGTGTTGTGTACCGACATATGAATTCCTATGTATCAGTGGGTGTGTAGATTGTTGGGAGTGCTTTAATTCAACCACCAAGCTCTCTGATTTCTCCTGACACACACACACACACTCCACCCTCCTCCTCCACACCCTCCATGTTCCTTCCTGTTTCCTGCTCCGCTGTCCACTGCACAGGAAGCCTGGTCGTGCTACTGGGCTGCGACAAAAACTCGTGAGTCACCAAGCTGTAAACTTTGAAATACAGGAGAAAAGAGCGTGTGTTTTTTTTTGTTTTTTTTTCCTGATCTTCATCTCTAACCACTCTGCCTCATGCATTGTTTCACAGACAAATGGCTCATGGGGTCTTTGTATACTTTGTATACAAAGCCACATTTGTCCACCACTTTTAACCACCTGCTGACTCTTGGCTTTACTATCTGTGAGTAAGCTCTATCCAGCTGGGAAGTCTGTGGACTGTATGCACCTGCTGACATTGTTGTACATCTGAGTCAATCAGTAAAAACACTAATTAAGTCTCCTTTGTTTTATGAATCATCCACAGTGTTGGAAGAAGTATTCTGATCCAACAGCAACCATTATTATAGTTTAATCCTCACTATCATCAAATTAAATTAAAAGTCTGATTTACACACTGCTTGGTTTAATATAAGACGATGCCTCATATTTTAAGATATATTTTTGTGTATAAATGTTAATCTGTGAAATAATTGAAAACCATAGCTGCCAAATAAATGTAGTGCAGTAAGAGGTACAATATTTCCCTCTGAAATGTAGTGGAGTAGATGTGGCATTAACTGGGCTCAATTTGACTAAATTAACTTAGTATCTTTCCACCGCTAATCATCTACAGTGCTTTGGTTGCTTTGTAGAATCCATGCCATATGAACCAGTTACTTGCAGGTGTGAGGAGCTCGGAGGTTGAGGGTTGTGACCCCTATCAAATGCAGGGGATTCTGCTGCGATGAGATCATGCCTGGTCAGTCAAGGGAAGTGACTTTCGACTCGATTGACCTGAGGCCAACTTCAGAGTTCAAAGTTCATGTCATGAGAAACGACTCCCGTAGCCCAGTCCAGCCCCCACAAAAAACGCATGACGCTCACTGGCGACTGCGCAAATCTGAAATCAGTGCGCAGCCTGGCCGAGATCTGACGTGACCTGTGGGCCTCACCCCGCCGGGCTCTGGAAGGTCAAGTTTAGAGGTCAGAGTGGGTCTCTCTGTGTTATGTCATCTGTTTCTATGAGACATATTTGTGATATCAGGAACTCATTTGTTTACATTCATGTTTCATACTCCCTTTGGCCAGAGTTTGTGTTTTTGGTCCCAGTGTGGAGCATTTATAGCAACACTTAACATTTGCTCTTGAAATGAAACACAATGAAACAAACGTGTTTCTGCTGTCACAGCTCTTTTCGCAGTGACCATTACAGGCTTTGAGTAAATCCCTCCTTCATCTTCCAGACTGCTGTGCATAGGCTGTGTGTATGTGTGTGTCCATGCTTGCAGGAATGTCTGCTGGCCAGGCCTTTTATTAGGCTCATCCATACCACCACATTATAGGCTCCCGTTGCCAGGCAACTGCAGGTTCTGGCTGGTTACCATGGCGAGTGCCCATTGAGTGACGTCGCTGGCCCTATTTGCCTCCCTCCTCATTGGAATGAGGGCCTTTTTTAAAGGTGCACCCCCACCCCACCCCGCTTTTTCTACACTCACACACACATACACACACTTAACCCCTTGCTCACACACACACACACACACACACACACAAACACCCCCACACACACACCATGCGCTTCGTCACCCTCTGTGCGGTGACTACAGGAGTGGAACTAACAATCCGACAAAAACATCTCACTGAGGCAGACCAGACTGGATCTTCCAGGGAGTGTCTTTGTGTAGAAAAACCCACAGAGATGCCAATGGAGGAACGCCTACTGTAAACAACCGTACTGCAAGTGTGAAAAATTAAGTCTGGGGGAATTCTATGTTTTTCTTATTGCCAGCAAATCCCACAATACAACTAAAACCAACGATTAATTGATCCAACAAACAACTTAGCTAGATTGCACACTGTTGCACGCTGTTCGTGTTCCTTCATTACGATGAATGTGAGCTCTGTATTTTGTGTTTTGAGTCAGTCTCACATAATCCATGCTGCTGCCATAAAAACTCAAAAGAGCATTAAATGTGTATTCATCCTCGGCTGAAAATAGTCCTCAGAAATGCTCTTTATACTCCTGTAGAAGAAGAAAAACTACCAAGCCCAGCTGTTTTAGGAAATTACTGAACTTTTTATTTTCAACTAAATGATTGAATGAATGAATCGGAAGTGCCACAGACAGGCTGGGGAACTCATAAAGTATTGAGAGACTAATGCATTGTTGGTGTTGCTCTTTTTTATTGGCTTTGTTGACCAAAACAAAAATATATAATATCACCAGCCTTATCTTTTGAAAAACATTGAATATAGGATGGAAGCTATATTATAATATAATATAGAAAGCAGGGATACAAGTAGCAAATATTTTCATCACCAATTACTCTGTCAATTGTTTTCTTTATAAATCGATTGTTTGTTCGTGTCAGAATATTCAAAACTGAAAGATGCCCATTATAATTTCCTAGAACCCAAATTAATATATTTCAGTCACTTCTTTTGTTCAACCACCAGTCCATACCCAAACATATTCAGTTTAATATAAAAGACGAGTATACACCAGCAAATAGTCGAATTTGAGATGGTGGAACCAGAGAATTTTTGCCATTTTTTAAAAAATTTAAATTGTTGTCAATTCATTTTTTGTTGATCAACCAATTGATTATTCAACAATTTGTTTCAGCTCTAAATGAAAGACCATTATTGACTTTGGAAATATGAAATATGTAGTTTGGGATTTCACACGGTTATCCACACATTGAGTTTGCTCATTTGAATTTCACATCTACAACAAGTTTGTAAGTGGACCTTGAGTTGAGATTGTTGCGTCAAAATACAATTTCAAAAGCCGAGAATGAACCTTCATGCTTAACACATGAGAAGTCCTAAATGGAGTGAAATCACAACGGCTCCTAAAGACACATATCAACAGATCCCTCTCCATGACAACTGAGAAAACTCTATCCACTGAAGAAGACCATGTGATATGACTGAAAGCTCCATAACTGTTTTATCAAACTGAATTATATTGATAACCAAAAGTTCAGAGATTTGGCAATAATGTTAATGTCTCATATCGGGCAGGGGTTTGTGTCTTGGATGTGGAGAATAGTCTTTGGTGGATAATAAGCTCAGCCTTGGTTGACATTTTACAACAAGTCTCCTGTGGGGTGCACTGATCACAAACTCTCCTGACTGCATGCAGACTCTCTGCACGACCACATTTTCAACTTTTAAGAGGGCATATGACCTGTTAAGATTCTTAAGTCACCAGCAAAACAAGTATGGATAAGCTGCTTTAATCCAGTCACAGTTTAAAACAGGAGGGGTTTTACTCATAAACTGAAATATCTTGTGTTATTGTGTTTTTCTATTGTTGTCGCAAGTTAAGAAATCTCCAATTTTTTAAAATATCTTTAACTAACTATCACCCCCTGTGTTTGAGTAATTGTGGTGCCTTTGAAGCAGCTGTGGATAAACTAATTACTTCAGAGTGATGGTGTGTAATCTTCCATCATGCAGTCCATCTATCTTAGCACCGTCCTGATGGAGGGAGGTGGGTTTGTGACGACTAATGAATGGAGTGACTTGCGAGGAGACGATCCCAGCAACTTCTCCGTAGCTCTAATTTGAACGCCTTTCATTGACTGCGGATGAGGAGGGTGGGGGTGGTCTGAAACAGGGTGGTGGGGGTTGTGGAGTATTGTGAGTTGAACAGCAGAGCCCCACTCTAGCTGAATGGGCATTGTCATCTGGATTTCTATGGCTAACCAAAATACTTTCTCCCGCCGTGGGGGTTTATGGATTCACGGTGGGAACGGCATGCATTACGCACAGCCGTGTAGCGCACTCCTGCCTCTGCAGACCATCACAGCTCCGTTGTCAGTTGTTTTGTTTAAGAACACACTTTAACTAAAGTTTTCAGACAATATATTCAGTTTAATCTTAATAAAATGAAACGATATTGCATCTTCGTATACATGAATAATGAATCATTACATCAAATGTCAACAAACCAACAGAAAACAAAGTTTATTCCTTGAATGTTTTGAAAAGAAAAGACTTCCTGCAGTGACAATGATGCAAAAACCTTGCAGGTGCTCAGTGCAGCCGAGAAAAGTACTGTAACATTTCATGTTGTGACCTAGGGATCCCAGGCTCTCTGGAATCTACTACAGGTCCAAAAATAGACTGCAAACCTCAAAGTCACCGCAACCAACTTCTGAACGACACAAAAGCGTGTCCGAGATTTATTAAGGTTTTTTTTAGACTACTTTTCTCCGTCGGTCTTTATTGCTATCGGACATTGTTGAAGTCCTCAACATGTCGGCGTCGTTCCACTAAAAGCAATGGGACTTTGAATGTGTGAGAGTGCAATCATTCTCAGTTACACGTTTGTGCTGACAATGCACATCAAGGCAAAAAAAAAAAAACAGTTTAGCCTATATATTCGATGGCAAGAGTTCTTCTAGCACAGAAAAACTTTGTAGTTACAACAGTAAACAATTCAAAACACTAATAATTTCGAAGACTTACAAAAGCAGGTACCTAACAAAGATACTCCTTTTTGTCTACCTCTTGTGGTTGATAGTCTTTTTTAATCTCCTGTAGATACAAAAAGGATTTGTGAATTTGCGGTCCGAGCGTATTAAAGGTAAAACAGCAGATGTGCTTCCATTGATTTTCAAAGTTCAGATTTCTAATAAAAAAAAAACTGCAGGTGCAAAGATAACGTCCGTTAAAAAAAAACTGTTTTTCAAAAGCTGCAGGTCACTTTTACGCACCGCCTGCTCTGAACCACATAGCTACACATAATTCCTCTTGTCATAGTCCCCGTTCTGCGTGGCTCTCTTAGTCGGTGCGTATTTTACTGAGTATCCCGAGTTCCCGCTGGAGGGACAGGAGCAGCACAGCAGCGCTCCTCCGATCAGTAGCAGCGCTGTGGCCGCCCAACCGATGTACAGCGCAGCGCCAATCTCCCTCTTCTTGGATGCGGGCACCTGCGGGTTGTAGAAGTCCGATATGATGTTGTTGGCCATCCAGCAGAGAGGCACCAGCACAAACACGCCACTGATGATGTAGATGGCTCCTCCGGCGTTCACCACCCGGGCTTTGACGTACTCAGTGCGGATGCAGTTGGTGCACTGCGCCCCGGCAATCACAACCATGAGCCCCAGCACGCCCATCACCGAGGAGATGATGGTGAGCGCTCTGGCTGCCTGCAGGTCGTGGCTGAGGGCGAGGACGGAGTCGTGCACCTTGCACTGCATCTGCCCCGTGCTCTGCACAACGCAGGACATCCACAAGCCGTCCCAGATTGTCTGAGCCACCACTATGTTCGCCTCAATGAAAGCCGTCACCTTCCACATGGGCAGTCCGCATGCAACCATCACCAGGAGCGAGCCAATTACGCACAGCGACAGTCCCAGGATCTCCAGTCCCGCCGACACCATTTTCGCTCTTTACGTTCAGTTCTGTGAGAAACTTTTCAAACTCTCCCCTAATTTTTCCTCTTGAAAGCCAGGTGTATTTCTGCTCTTTAGTTCTTCGTTCTCGCCTCGACGTACAGCAGCGTCAATCCTTAGTTGCGCATCACTCTACTCGGAGATGTAAGAGACAGCAGCTCTGAGTCTTTTTGTTAGTGAGGGGATGTGAAAACAACTGGAATCACAGTAGCACCGAACCACGAATATCTGCGGGGTGGGGGGTGTATGGACTGGAGGAGAAACTTTCCTCCAATCAGCTGTCGCCGCATCCTCAAGGGACCAATGAAAACACAGGGAAGTTGTGCGACTGAATAAAGCGGTCCAGAGCGCATTGTGCGTTTGAACAGTTATTTACAATGAATAGAGGGGGGCAGGAGACGGGTGAAGGCATACGGGGGGTGTTTTTAAGGGTATGGAGCAGCTGAAATGCAGTGGTTTAATTTATCAAGGCGGTTAATGATTTTTCAGACATGAAGCCTATGGCCTAAAATGGCCATTTCACATCAGTTGTTATATGTATGTGGCTCTTAACTCTCACAAAATGTCAATAAATATGAAAGAAAAGAAAAGAAAATATAATGTTCATTTTAAATGCCTTCACTTTAAATTTCAAGCTGATTTTTCCAAAGAGACACGATTCTCTGTCTTTTCTATTTCCCTGATCTCTATAGAAACAGTATAACTATTTATAACTGCAGCTCTTCTTAATTTCATAGCCTACTTTAATTTTCACTTGGATTATCATTTCTCATTGCATGTGTTATGTCTTTTTACAACGTTCTTGTGAATGTTTTTGTTGTTTTTTCTTAGCCTATATCTTTTATTTTTGAGGTCGGGTGGCTGGTTATGCACCACCCATGGTAGCCTAGAATAATTGTAGCCTAATTACTTATAATGACCCTTACTGTAACAACAAATTTATTTTTTGTCTTGTCAGCTGCTTTTATACAGTTCTAGTTTACTGCAGGATACTTTCCTTCCACTTTTTGTTGAAATTTGGCTTATTTTGCAATAACTATAGTCTGTAAGCATTTTTTTAAAACCTCGTCATCATCACTTTACAGGAATTAATGATTGTCAAATGGCTTAGCACATAAAACTGCCCCTGTGACTGTTACACTATTTGATTACATGCATGACCTGTCAGTATTATTACTCATGCATGAATCTAATACGATTTTACTGTTGTAGTTGGTTGAGGTGGAAATCACTTAACCATTTTATATATGGCTACAACTAAAGATTATTTTTTATTGAATTGAGTTGATCTGCTGATTATTTTCTTGATTAATGGATTGATTGCTTGGTTTTGTAAATATTCGTAACATATGCATTCAACATTAGCCAGAGTGTAAAATGACACCTTCACAATGATTGTTTGTCAAGCCAACAGTCCAAACTTAAAAATTATTAAAGGTTAATAAACAATATTTATAAATGTTATAAATATTTTTTTATGAATAATTAATTAGAGGGAAAATCATCTCGTTTGAGAACCAGAAACAATGAAATGTTTGACATTTTACATCAAAAATGATTTATACAATTATCAAAATAATTGCCAATTAATTTTATGTTAATCGACTGTTGCGTAGTTAATAAACAGCAAATTATCATATTCTACACGCTGTTCTTGTGTTTATATATAAATGTCTTAATTGTAAAGTTATTAAAGCTATCAAATAGGTAAATGTTAAATATTCCCCGCTGAAATGCAGTGGAGTAGAAGTTTAAAGTGGCATAAAAAGAAAAATACTCCACCAATGTACCTCAAATTTGTACTTACGTGCAGTAGCCTACTTTTAGTAAATGTATTACAAAGCTGACATTAAGTTAAGTTAAAAATGTCAGCGGTCAAAGAGGAACCTGTTAAAGCAACTGTAATACTTAAGCCGCCATATTGGATCTGACCAGCAATGCCCTTCTATGGCTCAGCCGTCCTGGCCTTTGAACCATAATGGCGTATGTGGCACAGCACGACAGCCGTTGGACAAGAGAAGCTTCAGGGACGAGGGCGGACTCACGGGAGCGGTTTCCGGGTTTCCCTTCCTGGGCTGGGACAGTGGCGAGAGGCAAAAAAAAGCTCCTGTTGATTAACAATATTTCAAAGTTACGCTGAGGTAAGGCACTGCTCTGTGGTTTGTTGTTATCGTGTTTTTTTTAAACAAGCTGTTAGTTTGAATCGGAGCAGGGCGAAGAAGACACAACGGAGCGTCAGTTGAAGCCGAGCTGGCAACAGGACACCAGCCGCGGTAACAACTGTTGCATGCTAAAGTTTGACATGTAAAGTTTTGGTGCTGTGTGGCACTCAAATTCGGTCTATCAAACATGTTTTTAAAAAGAAAATTACTTTTGAATGGGATCTAACTAAGCGGCGTACGTACAAACTGTATTGTCATTGTCCCAGTTGATGTTTGGTAAATTCAGTCAGTGTCTGACAGACAGACTGGGTGTGGTGGACATCCAACTGTTACAGACCCAGAGGCCTTCACACACGTCCCCTTTGTTTTATATTCTTTTAAACTATCTGGCAAAATTGTCCAGGGAAACATTTCCTCTTCAAATTTTCTAAGCAGGCATATTAGCCCAGTACCTTTTTTTTTTTTTTTAAACACTCAGTGCTTTTGAACTCCTCTATTTTCCCATTGCCCCATTTCTTACTCTCTTCAAACTATCCACACTTCAGTGGGCCTATATATTCCTAAATCATATTCATATCATATACATATACATAAATCTGCATTAGATGTGCCCTTCAAAGCCTTGGCTTTCACACATTTCCTGTAAATTCCTCTTGTGTAACATTCCTGACCTCTGAAATCGCTTTCTAACATCTGATCACTCCTTGACCTTTGATTGTAAAGCACATTTGCGCAAAATAAATTTCGTGTTTAGACAACTTCACAATAACAGTGGGAAACAATAACGTATTCTCATTATGTGTCTGTCTAAGATGTGGCGGAGGGCCACTATTGAAGAATTATCATCCATCTTTGCTTGTGCTTTGGCTCAGTGAAAACATGTATATTTCACTTCCTTTCTTGCTGAGTGGTGAACAGTATGGGCACCAAGGCAGACTGGGTGAGCTGTAATCTCGGGCTGGCAGCTGCCCCTTTACTTAAGAAACAACTTTGCTTTTTACCCAGTTGGACACATATCAATTTGATATCAGAAAGAAAACATCTCTTGGTACTGAAAGACGTCCCAAGCCTTGATCCAGCATCGTCACCGCTCTCTGACCTTTCCCCTTCCTGCGACCTTATATCATAAACACTGGCCGGCACAGAAGCGCTGGGGAAGACATCTGTCTTACTCTATAAACTACAAGGTGATGTTTCCTCCCGCTTTGCACCGTGGTGTGAATGGAAAAACAAAACTTGATTCACGTTGACAAACCCAAGTGGACCTGCGCTATTGTGTCAGAGGTTTGAATGATGATGTAACACAGCAAGATATCTTTATTCACTGGACTGTGTGTGAAAAACTGGAAGAGGAAACACACATTAGAAACAACTTTGATCCCTTGTTTTATTGTCTGTTATCACAATAAAACAAGGGTTAGGATAATGTGATGGGCATCTTTCACCTTTTTCTGATGTTTTAAAGATCAAACAATTAATCAAGAAATTATATCAAATTAATCAATAGACTTGTTCGTAGCAGCTCTAAATTATATTTTTACATTATTGATTTATCTGTCTTGGGGTTCGATGATATGGATACATTTTTCTATAGTGTATATCATTTTATTTCATGATAATATATATTGCGAAATCGTTATTTTTCTAGAAATTCAACTGAGAAACAATTAATAGATAAAGTAACTGGATACAGAATTGTATGTTTCTGGCTTATACAGCAAACTACCTGACAAATTCAGGTACATTATCACATTCGTACAAAAATCCCGGAGTCCAATATTGCTGTAAATCAGTCCAGCTCACTTGTGCTCATTCATTTTTTTAAATTGTCCACAAAATTGATATTATAAGATACATGCAGTATATATAAAGGTATAAAGAGTAGGCTATAATAAAATCTCTTACTCTAAAAATGTTTATGTTTTCTTATAGTATCACATTGTCCCCTAACGTGTAATATTTTTTGGATGAATAATTTAGTCTATAAAAGTGACAAATATCCATCATAACTTCACATTGCTTGTTTTGTGTGACCAACAGCCTAAAACCCAAAGATATTCAGTTTGCAATGATAGACAGCACAGTAAAGCAGAATTCACAGTATTATTCAATCTCATCATTCATCCATTTGATTGTGCATTGATTTGACTTATTCTCACATGTACCTACTGATGGAACATAATTATGGCCAGAAAGGTGCAGGCAGATAAACAAAAAATTACAGTACTCGCACCTTTTGCTGTAATCTTGGTTTTAGTTTCACATTTAATCATCAATGTAGAACCTTTTCCACATAAGGTTCATTGTACAATATAACAGCTGTGTGAGCAGTTTTAGAATAACATTTTTGTTTCTGTATGCTATGTTTTTAGTCATTTCCTCTCCTGTCCCCATCATCATAAATGGTCCATCCTGTGCTTTAAACACTGTGTGTGTTATGAACAAGCCTGCTGGTTTCCTCATGGTTGAAAGGCTTTTTCATTCCGCCTATTGTGTCTCCCCCCTTCCCTGTGGGCTCATATTATAAAGTGTTTTTAAAAGCACAGCTTAAAAACCAGTATCATATCTTTATTACTGTTGCCCACCACTACTACCTTTGGTCCCCAAGGGCGACTTAATTACAGTCGGGCCCCCATGTCCACGAGTGTTGTGTGTTTGTGTATGACGGTGGGTGTGTGTCTTTACATGTGCCAAACATCATTTTATTGTGCTCAGGAGTTCTGGGGTCCCTGCTGCTGTGATCACTTGCCAGTAAATTACCGTAATTGTTGTGATGCCACCTAGTTCGCTAAATCTCCATGGTGCAAAATTATTGCTTCAGTGTCTCCAGTAAGAACATAAAGTCCTTAATCCATGGAGAGCTGGTGTGTGGACCCTTGACAGTGCCTGTCAGGAAGGTAAATAGTTCGGCTAGTACTGCTGCCCCTTCATGGCTTTACTCCAGCCAATAAATCAACTGTAAATGCATTACATGCCAAGAACTTCGGATTAACTAAGGTGGCATTTTTCCCTTTTGGCCCAAACTGTTTAATCTCCCCCACGTCTGGCCCGTTGATAGCTGTGTGTATGTGTGTAAGCAGCTCAGCAGCCTGGCCGATTAAATGGCCATTATTAAGAGAGTATTATTGAAGTGTGCCTCCCGCCTGTCTGTCCTGTAGTGTTGTCTTTGTAATATTACAACTGCGATATTGGAACGGTTTAATTAATCTGCTGCTGGACTAATGCAGGTTCCCACAGAGCCTGTCGAGGAATAATAGTTAGTGTGTGTGTGTGTGTGTGTGTGTGTGTGTGTGTGTGTGTGTGTGTGTGTGTGTGTGTGTGTGTGTGTGTGTGTGATACTAATGGATATGCCTGTGTGGGCCGCTACATTAACTTAGATATTAATTAAAAATGAAAACAATGCTGGCCTGATCCATCACTTTGCTAGAAGCCTTACTTGTTTTCTAGTGCCACAGTGAGGTTGACTTCTTTGTTTCTGGTGAAATGTCTCAACAACTATTGGATGAATTCCCTTGAAATGTGATAGAAATATCCATTGGTGCGCTGAGGATGAATCTCAATGACTTTGGTACCTCTGACTTTTCTTCTCATGCCACCAGCAGGTCAATTTTTTTGTTTATTTAGTGAAATATCTCAACATGTACTTCACAGATTAGCACATATTTAGTAAAGAGATTTATGTTCCACAGAGGATATCTCTTGACCACTGTGGGGATTTTTCTGAATTTTCCTCTATTTAATTTTCCTGATAGATTTCTTGAATATGATAAACATTATTAACATTGTACCTGAAACATTGCATTGCTGAAGACTCTTAGTCTTGTTTTCATCAGTGAAAACAACTTGTTTCTTCTGTTGATTAATTCTTACTTAAACGATGAACCATTTGGTTTTAAAATATCAGAAATTTGTGAAAAATGTCCACCACTCTTATGCAGATGTATTTTTTATTTTTTTTTTTATCATAAAAGCAAATATTCATATTTGAGACGCTAGAACCAGTGAATTTTTTGATATTTTTGTTTAACAAAATGACTTTTAACAACTTACAGATTATTACAATGGTTTCCAGTTATGGTTGATCAATTAATTGAGTCAGCTCGAGTTAAATTGGTGTCATAATACTATTTTGTGGTTTCTATAACACTTATGTTGGTTGCCCATTCTCAGTATCAGAAATTTGCCTCCCTGACAAGGCCTCATCTCCACTCCATTGTTTTTGACTGGCTTATCCTTTTGACCTGTATGGACCTTTAGCCCCTAAACTGGCACTCCTTCACCCTGAATGGCTGGTGTCTCACCTCGCTGTCCTGCATGCGGCCGGTGCTGAATGTGGTCAGGGGTGAGGCACGTGTTCTCCCTCCTCCCCTAGCTGAGCTGCCCTGTATAGGAAAGGCTTCAGGAACCAGAGGGATAAACAGCCATTGTTCGCCTTGTGGGCTCGGTGAAACCACCCTGTCAGTATGAGAGATCTCTGCCCACTTTCATGTAGATACAGAGGGCCCCCTGACTACCATCTAATGCATTTAACAGTGTGAAATGGTTCCCCGAGTGACCACAAATGTGTGTTGCATCACATGCTAATGGAGAAAGGTCAGTTCAGGTTCCCATGCCACCTTTTTCCCCCCAACTAACATTACGTAACCAGAGTGCATCTCCGTTTGGCAGCGCAACGCAGCCTGCCTCTTTCTAATGCTTATCACACTCCACCTGTCAAGGGCCTGTGTGTTGGTGATAAAATGGAGCCTGTTCTTCCTGCTCAGTCATTATGGAGCTAATTTATCAAGCGAGCTTGTTGCTCTGTCGTCTGCAAAGGGTCATAGATTGGGGCAGGAGCACGGGGTACACTAGTCTGTAACAGTTTAATGGGAGTCTGGGAACAAACTTGTTGCCCAGAGCTCTTAATCTCTGCTCCTTCCGTGTGATAGTGTTAGAGAACAGGGTAGTCGTCAGCCTGAATGAACATTTTAATGCGGACTCAGCGGTGCAGAGTTGTTCGAATCACAGTTTAAAAGATAAATATCCAGAGAGTCAGTTGGGTTTTTGATTCATGCTTGAGAAAATGAGCCACATGAAGCAACTCTCCCACTAGTATCTCTGGGTTTATCAGGCTATTCTGGGCAATATTGCAAATCATGTTTTTTGGCAATATTTGTTTTTTTTTTCTCATGATTTTTGTATTAATGTGATGGTTTGCTACTAATGGGGGTGGGGGGGGTAATCTTAACTGTTTTTTAGATGATTTTTCTGGTTTTATTTACTGCTTTATCTTTGATGTTTCTCCACCATCAGGCTCATCAGACATCCAGTAAACAGTAGCGATGTCTCAGTCTGGAGAAAAAGGGAAGGTGAGTAACAGACAGAAATGTAATCAATGTATTGATTACAGAAATGTAATCAACTATGATAAATCAACAGGGTCTACAGGAGGGGTTTCTAATGAAGCAATGGTGATTAAGACTCATGGCACTTGTAATCTCATGCACACACACGTCCACAGGCATCCAGAGAGGATATCCTGTATAAATGCAAGTGTTTCATAGCTAGGCTTTATTGGCTGTTGGGATTTCTCAATAATATGCACCATCATCAATCTCACTTACACCTTTACACATACAGTACACCTCATAAAATGTCGGGGGAGTTGGTTAGCAGATTTTCTGAGTTAAAGGAAAAACTACATAACAACAATTACATAGTTACTAACCTTTTTAATTTGAATTATTATATATTTTTCTGACAAGATATGTACTTTCTTATTGTTTCTGACCTTAATTTTGAACGTGTGTCTTTTTGTGCTCTACAGTTCCCAGATGCAGCAGGTTATGTAGGTTTTGCCAACCTCCCGAACCAAGTGCACCGAAAATCAGTGAAAAAGGGGTTTGAATTTACCCTAATGGTTGTAGGTGAGTGATCATTCTTTTCTTATAATGTAAATTTGATCCAGATGTATGATTTCCTTTGAGAATGGAGCTTTATTTTCAATTCTCTTCGATTGCCAGGGGAGTCTGGTTTGGGCAAATCAACACTTATAAACAGCCTGTTTCTCACTGATCTCTACCCTGAACGCTACATCCCTGGTGCCGCAGGTATACTCCCCAGTGCACACACACACACACACACAAACACACACACACGCATGGATATACACAAATATGCACAGTGTAATAATACAGAAATGTCTGCTGCAATATCTCCAGCAGAGCAGTATTTCAAGAGGAATGTTGGGAATGCCTTAGTCTCAAAATATGACCCTGTCCTTCTTATGACTTGACTTGGATTAGTACTTGTTCTGGCTTGAAAACTATTATCCAGACCCTCCCTGGTCAGTTTGTGCAGATAAGAAAACACGTAGTCCTTTTAGATGACAAAGCCATGATTTCATTTTTTTAAGGCGTAGCCACCTCCTCGAAGCCTGCGGTTGTGGCAGTTGAGTGGTTTGTATGAGCGTGTGGCTCAGACAGAAATTTTGGATTTCAGTGCTGTGAATCCACATGGTTACTGAGGTGTCTCAACTGTTACGCAACCATTAATTATTCCTGTACTCCTGTACCGCAGAGAAGATAGAGAGGACGGTGCAGATTGAGGCATCAACTGTGGAGATTGAGGAGAGAGGAGTGAAGCTTCGCCTCACCGTGGTCGACACCCCTGGATACGGCGACGCCATCAACAGCCAGGACTGGTGTGTTTGTGTGCTGTGGAGGAGTGAGGAGTGATAACAACTTGGGACATGTTTCCTGTCCAGCATGCTGTCTCATCCTTCTCTCCTGTGCTCAACAACTCCCTTTCTCAAATTTCATCCCAAACTCCCTATTTCCTACCTCTCCTCCCTCTACATTCCCTATGTCTAGATTTCCTTGAAATGTTGGTGCGTGCACATGTGTGTGTGTTTGCTTGTGTGGTATCCTCAAGACAGTGGTGTCAATGTGGCCTCCTTGCTCAAGATCTATTTCCTGTGGGTTTTCCTGTAAATGCTGTATTTTTACACTGCTGGACCCACGTACTCTCCTTTAAAGGCTACGAAAAAGGAAATTACTGTAAGAGAGATGAAGTAACAGAAGAATAGTTACTTCCTCTTTGCTTTCTCCCTGTAGAATATATCCATTGTTGTCCACTCAATATGAAATTATAAATGTTCAGAAGTAAATAAATTTAGCCAAATTTGATAAGGCATTTCTTATTGACTGCGCACACATTGATTTTCGTACTGTGCTGTCTGTCTAGAAGATAATCTAATGCCTTCATCAGTTAAACTTTATCTTTATCACACCAGCAAATCGGTCATAAAAAGATGTTGTGAAATCCTAATATACTGTTTTTTCCATAATAAGTCACACAACTACAGAGTAATTGCAGGAATCCAAAAGAATATTTGGCTCAGAGTTTCTCCTTAACAAGAAATACTACTTGATGTAAAATTTATTTTCTTTGAAGCTAGCAATGCCATTCTCTGTGTTAATGGTAGAATAGTGTTCACGTGGTTGTTTTGTGTGGTTAAGGAAGTTTATGTCTATTTCTCTGTTTCTTTGCCTTTGGTGTCAGCTTCAAGACCATCATCCAGTACATTGACAACCAGTTTGAACGATACCTCCACGATGAGAGCGGGCTGAACCGAAGACACATAGTGGACAACAGGGTGCACTGCTGCTTCTACTTCATATCTCCATTTGGACATGGGTAAACAAACAAACACACACTTGTACCGACACCAACTGTTAGCTTATGCTGATTTCATATATCATCAAAGATTCACCTGAAATAAAGAGACTGGAAAATATATTTCATGGGTCCCATAACATTTATTACTTCGCCTTGATTTTGGTGGTATTTCAAGACATGTTTGTTTTGACCACACCATACCACCAGCAGACGAATGATGCCAGCAAGACAGAACTTCTTCGTTTTGGATCTTTCAAAAATAAGGCATCTCTTGCGAAAAAAGCTGCTACTTAACTTAATTAGTATACACTTCCAGTAACAAACTATTTTCATCTTATGATGAAGAGAGGCGTATAGAGTATGAACTGTAGTCCCCTGTCTACACATATAAATTTTACCTTTTAAGTTCTGCTATGTCTCCAAGTTTTGTCATGTAATTTTACGTTACATAATCCAATTCACTTCTCTGATGTTCTCCTCTTCTTCTCCTTCTCTTTCTTTTTCTTTCTCAGTCTAAAGCCACTGGATGTGGAGTTTATGAAGGCCATCCACAGCAAAGTCAACATAGTCCCAGTCATTGCCAAGGCTGACACACTGACACTGAGGGAGAGGGATCGCCTGAAGAGAAGGGTGAGTTTGATACACACACACTCTCGCACACACTCTCACACACTCTCACACACAGCTGTCCACTGTTTTCTGTCTACAGTATATGTAATCATCTTTCCCCTAGATTTGATTCTTGGCTCAAGAAGGCAGGAATGTCTAAGCACTTGTTGTCACGATGTTCTGTGTTTGTTCTTATCCCATCTTCAGGTCCATGGTTTAGCCATTAGAAATTGGATCATTGAACAATACTCTAATAATAGCAAAATCACTTATCCAGCCATATTGGCAGCCTTGTGTGTCAGACATCTTTGTTTGTGTGATAAAGCACACATGTACTTCCCTGTGTAACTGCAGTGATTTATGGCTTACATTCTTGTGTTTTTGATGATACAGCCAGATTGTTAAGTACAAGTACAAAGAGTGTCAACATGAGAGGAAACAATAGGAGCGACAGATGTAGAAAAAGAGTTTTGTACCTATACAATATAGATAGGAACACATCAAATCCAGTCTCAACCCACCCCAGATACTTCCTGTTGGAGGTGACCCAAGTATCTGCCTGCCTGCACGCTCCTCAGCTTCCTGCAGTCCAGAGGGGGAAGGACAGAGTAGTACAATACCACACACACACACATGAGGGGTGTCCTCATGAACATGCAACATGTTCAGCTGATAACCTCTCACATGCAAGAAAAGTTTTAAAGGTACATTTTAACAACCTACAGTGCTGTAGATTTTCCATGCAAACTCAGAAAGGAGCTGAAACTATTTGTCAATTCATTTACCACTAGAAATTAATTGGGTAACATTTTTTGGCTGTAGTTGCTCAATGAGGATTTGCTGATTTTCTCCTTTTTGTATCATTAATCATTATTCCTTAATGAGTAATGTAATCATTATTTGAGTATCCAGTGCGTTCTGGACTGTTGTTCAGACAAATTGGAAGATGTCACCTTAGACTCTGAGTAGTTGTGTTGGGCATTCTTTACTGTTCTCTGACATTTGACAGGAAAAGAGATTAATCGAGAAAGTAATTGTCGGACCAGCCTATAATCAAAATTATCATTAGTTGCAGTCAGAAATGTGTGGGCAGTGCGTGGAGCTGAAGTTGCAGTTACTTTTTCATCAGTCCACTTCACTGGGCTTTTAATTGGAAGTCAGCCTGTCTTTCCACCTACCCTGCATGCCCAAACCTCCCACCTGTGTCTCATTCAGGTCTTGAAGCCGGTGGTCTGGCAAGCTCGGGCTGGTCGGCTGACTGGAGTCCAGCTCTGGAAGTCTGTTTTGTCTCAAAGCTCCCACAGTCAGATGCCTAAAATCGCTGATGCAGCATCTTAAAAGAAGAGTCCCAGTTTGGGCATTCTGGGCACATACTTTTCTCATTGTGTTTCCTGAGACAACAGGATTTCACATTTGTCACAATATCAAAATCTAAGAACTCAGTATGATTCTGCATTTTCACCAGTACACAAGTTGCTCCAGCATCAAAAAGCTCTCTGAAATTCCCCCTGCTGCGTTCTCCTTAAGGGACCTGCCAGTTGAATTGTACTCTGTAGTGTTGTTTTGTGTTTTGACCTTCCTCGAACCTTCTGAGCGTTCCTCTGGCACTTAAGATGAACAAAACCATGTTTCCTGCCAGTGCTGACCCCCGCCCCAAACTACAGAAAACCCCCAAGCTTGTGGCTTTCTGATCCAGCTGGCAGCCTGCAGCAGGTCATCTGTCTTGATTAGAGTTTTGGCATCATTTTTTTTTAAAATTTTGTTAAGGCTTTGCTTTTTATTCAGTTTACCGTTAGACATCATATACTGTACAAGCGCAGCCAATAGCGGCAGAGTGGGAAATGATAGTGTGGCAGTGGAAAACATTGTAACTGTATCACTGTGATCTGACCTCTTTATTGCTGAACTGTTCACAACATTATCTGACCAGTAGAGTTTGTTCACATGCTCCACTAACTGTTCCCTTAACAGACATTTCCCACTGTATACTAAGGAGCAATTAGCTGTGGACTTCAACAAAAAAAAAAAAAAATGGACAAAAGCATGCACAGGGCACACACACACACACACACACACACACACACACCCCCACACACACACCAAGTGCCCAAATCCATAAATGTGCTAATTCTAGCAATGAAAAAACATGATTATTTTTAAACTATATTTAGAAGTTAGAAGTACTGGACACACATTAAAGACATGTTTAAATTTAGTTGGACTGTATTTAATGATGGCGAGTTCCTGGACAAGCCATTATTGTCAGGAAATACAGAGGGTTAATTGAGCTATCTGCCCCACATTTAGAAATGGCGCTGTGTGTCCCTAAGGAGTGCATATTATTCCTACTATTGCTTGTTTAGTAACATTTTGGGCATACACAACTTCTATCTTCATCTCAATTTGTAAAAATGAGTTTGCTGCAGTGGTGCTTCTGTACTCAGGAAGGTTTCTGTCAGTGTTTTTCAAATAACAAATTTTATTTATCGATATTTTGTGGCTTTTGACAGTAACCTAATTACACACATGTAGTGTGGGTTGAGCAGGAAGATCACGATTTGTAAATTTGTATCCCTCTAAAAAGTGAAAGATTAAACCAGCAGATAGGTTGAGTGAAAACTATCTGGTCTGCAGATACAGATGTAGCCCCCCCCCCCCCCCCCCCGGAACATCCAAATTCTCTTGCAATTAAAAAAAATTGCAGCATCTTATCACTAAAATTGAAAAATCAGACAACTGCAGCTGTAAATGTGCTGTTTTATTCCCTGCCTTTACTCAGGGTGGCCGCGGGGTTGTAAAAAGTAGTGAAAGGTAGTAAATTAAATTAAGCCAAATTAAGGCCAGTAAAAAGTAGTAAAAAGTAGTAAACGTCATCTGACGAGGTAGTAAATTTTTGAGCCTCCATCCAACTGGACCTATGCGTTTTTCAATTTGTGTAACTTACCTGCAGGCCATTAAATTATTAAACTTTCGTGAATTTATTTCTATGTTGCGAGTAGGACCTGAGTGATAGGAATATTATCAATGGAATGATGTACGTGCATTGGTCACGTGCGCGTGCTCGTTGAATCTGGGTACCTGGCTGGCTCATCTGTGCGAGTTCGTTAGTTTGCCGCAGACATGGGCAAATGCAAGTTTTCTGACCTCTGGATGGAGGAATCAGCGTTTAAAGACTGGCTTCGGCCAGTAGTTGGCAACAACCGAGAGGCTTACTGCAACGTCTGTAAGAACACTATACATATTACATGGATGGGGGTGAAGGCGGTTAAATCGCACATGGAGTCGACTAGCCACCAAGCAAGGATGCGGGGTCGTAACTCGCAGCTACCGCTGTCACTATTTTGCACCGGCACTAGTGCTAGCAGTGCTACATCGGCTATTACGGCTACATCTCGTCCCGTGGGGCATGGGGGCAGTGCTAACTGCTAACTCCCCAAAGCATGTCCCCTTGGGTCGGCTTTAAGCTGCCTGTCCATAACTTGGCCTATGTTGTCCCAAATTGTCTCATTCTTTTTCCTATGTGCTGCATGTGGTGAGCTTATACAACAGGACTATGGGTCAATTTACACCAGACTTACACTTAAAGTTTGCTCCCTCTGTGTGTGTGTGTGTGTGTGTGTGTGTGTGTGTGTGTGTGTGTGTGTGTGTGTGTGTGTGTGTGTGTTGGCCAGTTATTGTGCCCAGTGTTGAACTTAAATTAAGTTATTTATTCTGAAAAGTCTTGTAATTGTTATGCAATTGTTTTTGACTTTTTACATTGAGTAAAACCTATGGAGCAAGGCCTGTTGTGACCTCTTGATTAATTCAACTCCTATGGTCATGGCTCTATGCTGCCCCCCCACCCGGAGCACTCGTGCCCCTAAGTTTAAAAAAAAAAAAACCAGCACAGAAAAAATAATGGGGGCACAGGTAGGCCACACTTTACGCCGCTACAGTTGTAGCATAAAGTTGTGCTGGTAGTAAAAAATATTGTGAAGGTAGTAAAAAGGTAGTAAAAAGGTAGTAAATTCATCCCTGAATCTCTGTAGACACCCTGTTACTGATTCATCACGCTAATGTTTTTTCTTGTATACATGCGAGCGCAGTCATTTAAAATGTGAAATGTCATTCTAATGCCCATTCATCTTTCTAAGTGTCTCTCAGGAGAACAAATATATCTGGCGCGAGTATTTGTTGGTTCGATCAGATTAGCTGAAGTGGCTCTTAGGTATACATGGCTGATTCCTGCCATACAGTCCCGTACAGTGCCCCGGCGCACCAGGCCTTCCTTTGAGGTCACAGCGCCGGCAGCCAAGAACCTGCCAGAAAGCCGGGTGCTGGAGAATGATTGATAACCCCCAGCATTTCTCCCACAGTATTTATTAGTTTGTTTTTTTGCAAGGTACTTTCTCACCATTTTGAGCCATTTGCCTCTCAGTAAATAGGACCCCCGCTCCTTCAGGGCTCGTCCAGTCCTCTCACTTATTATTAGGGGGAAACAGCTTGTACAGAACAATAAAAGTTTCCTGCAATGTGTCAAGACTGTTCCACTGACAAGACAGAACCTGCAGTCGTGTACAGCTCAGGCTCACACACAAAGTGAACAAACTTCCCACCTTTCAGCTTTCATCCCCTTACTTCTGCTTGCCTCTCTCCCAATCCTTCCTCTGCTGGCAGTGACTCACTCAGCTTACTCTTACTTTCTTCATCTGCCTCTTTGTGGCCTCGTTTTTAATTTGCTCTAATGCCAATTTCCTTCACCATGGTCTCTCTAGTCCCCAGTTCATAAGTTGCCCTGAGGAGCGTATATTGAGGGGCTGATCCTCTCAGTCTGGGACCTTGCAGTCATATCCTGTGTGGGGCTTTAGTCTCAAACTGCTTTGCTGGTTGTTTTCTGTTTGAACATTGACGACAGTACACAGCTGGTTTAGACTGGAATCCTGATGAAAGCAAGTAAAAATCACTACTTTTTTCTGAGGAAAAGATTGCTTTTCATGTGTCTGTTTTTTTCATAGGATTCTCTTAATACAGCAATGACTTAAATGGCAGAAGATTAATCTGTCATCTCATTTAAGTTATTTTCTGTAGAAAAAATGCTGAAAATATTTGCTTAACATTTAATGGACCAAAATGATTAATTGAGAAAATAATCTATAGATCAAACGCAAATGAAATAATCATTAGCTGCAGCCTTACTTGATTTCAATTTGGAAAACAACTTGCTTGAATTGCTTTATTTCCAAGGGTAAAATGTGTCGGTATAAAATTCAAGTCATGTGGGTCAACAGTGTGCAAAAGATTGTACATCCAGCCAAAGGCTGTTGTGGCTCGCTGCGTTCAGGTGCTGGAGGGAAGTTCATTTGTGATATGACACCAAAACCTTTTAAAACCAAGAAGGTAAATTGACATTTAATGGCCTGCTTGTTGTGATTTCATGTGAAACTCAGTTTTCAGATGTGAGATTTGAACATGGGAACATAAATTTGACTGAGTATATGCGAGCCAGTGAACAAATGTGGAGACTCTGCACGTTCATTTTCATCCTTTGATGAAATTCATCAAAAATTCATCATAAACACTGCCTAGAAGTAAGGAAAAGCATACTCAAACATCTGAAATCCTGCTGTATGCTTTTATGCTTTTGAAAACAACCAGCAGTAGTATAGCTACAAGAAAGCTGCATTAAACCCTTTAATTATGATGAAAGGTTAGCGGAAGCCAGCCAGATACATGTTTGCCACAGGCCTCAACCCCAATCTATGTGATATCTCTTTTTTCTTTTGTGTAAAGACTAAAAGCTGTTCTCCTAAGCCAGAGGTCAGCGAGGTCTAGAGAACCCAGTTCCTCCTCTGTTCTCGCATGAGGCTGCAGGCAGCAGACAATAGTTCAAGCCCTTCTCTTCCCTCCACTCCCCTCTGTTTTCCTCCCTTCTTTGGCTTCTTCCCACATCTCTTGTCCCTCCCCTCATCTTCCTCTTCTCCTCTCCTTTCTTCTCTCACCAAAACCCTCCCTCATGTTTGTCCCCTCAGCTGCCATATTTTACCCCTGGCCAAGGCACTGTCACACTTTTCCCCTCATTGTCTGACTGGCTGTTGTCTCCCCCAGCCACTCCACCATACTCCCGCTGTGTGAACCAGCTCTACGGCTCCACTGGGACACATTATCACTGTTGGACCGCTCGCACTGGCCAGTATTGTCACCAGGTTTTCTTAAATGACAATAACAGAAAGTGAATCAGTTTTAACACAAAGGGTAAACTTCAGTGGTCAGGAAAGGAAATTATGAGGCAGGTATAGGCAGCTGATGGATGATGTGTAATTATGTGAACTTGATGTTCAACTTTTATAATATTCTTTCTTTTTACATATCTACACTGGCGCCCCATGAGTAAAGGTTGAGTGGTGATTATTTCATTTATACCTTAATGCTCTTGTGTGTGTTTGTGTGTAAGTTAAGTTTATGAGTCCCTGGTCAGCTTGTGCCCGGTGCTTTTCCTGCCAGTGTTTCCAACACGCGGATATATTTATTTTTCTGCCCTCCAGCGGTCATTGTGTCAGGGCATTCTCCACGTCTCTGCAGATTTTAAAACAATAAATATGCATTTTTTCCTCATGGTGCGAGCAGCTCTATTACACACAATCATCTGCTCTCAAGTAAAGAAAGTTCAAGCCCACTATAATGTGGAAACAGCAGGTTTCCTTTTTTGAGCACCGACCTGAAAAGATGGTTTCCGGACTTTGCCATGCTACTAATGAGTCACTTTTTGCTGTTGGGTTTACCACTGAGACCTTTTTGATTACTAGCCCATGTCACAAAACCTGATGTGTGTTTGAAACCTTTAAGTCGCACTGTCCCCTTCTAAATCTCACTTAAATACAAGATTACATGAATAGCATGATTGTTCCTCTCCACACTCTTTGATCAGAGGGAGAGGTGGGTGGTCTTAACTGTACTAATACTTAGCCCAGACAATAGGAGTTTGGGTGTGTGTGGATATGTGCGTGCGAATGTGTTGATCACCATTACTCATATGATGCCGTCTCGTTACCATGGTTGTGGGGCTTCCTCTGTACCTCCTGTTAGAAACAAATCCAGCTGTTCTGGTCCGGTCCGTTCCGGCCTGGACCGTCCACTCAGTCTCAGACTCTGACTGGGTATATCTGGAATGTGTTTCTGTGCATGCATGCAAGTGTCTTTAATCCTGCGAACAAAAAGTTATTGTTTTCCCTCTGCTGCTCTGTGCTGTATGGGTACTTTTAGCAGGAGATGATATTTGACCGGCCGGTGGGATTAGCTTTGTATACTCTCTGCAGGTCGGAGTGGTTGAAGATGTGAACAGACTTTTGACCTCTCTTGCCAGGCCGTCCTCTCGTCACTGGTGATTCACTGGCCTCTTGGAGCTTCTAAGCTGCACACACGTAACTCCTGAACTCTTGCTACTCCTGACGCCAGATTATACCAGTTCACATAGTGAGGAAGCAGTTCACTATGTGTGTTTGTATGTGAATGTGTGTGTGTTTGTGTAGGAGGCTGGTATGAGGTCTAAATCCCTCTGATGACCCCCCTGGATCAGGTATTGTTGGGGCTCCCTCACCCCCTCAGACTGCCTGCAGGCAGGAGAAAGACAGTTACTTGAAAGGAGTTTCCTGGCAAGAGAGAAGAATTTTCTCTCAAATTAAGTTTGTAAACTAAAGAAAAGTAGAAAAAGTAAAAGTCTAGCAAGGAGTAAACTTTCTTCTTGCCAGACTGCTGCTGTTTGTCTGGTAATCTTTTAATTGAGGTATGTGTCAGAAATATTAATACAGTAGCACACGGCTCAGTGCTCTTCACTGAGAGTAAATATCTATATTTGTTGTGTGAGAGACCGACTAAATCATTGCTTTTGTGAATAAAGAAGTCTTGTTGTATTTTGTTGGCAGAAGATGGCGGAGTAACCTTCCTCTGTGTTTCAGACTGTAGGAATGCAATTTACAGACATAAAGCAGTCCGCACTTGAAACTTCAAAGGCTTTCTACCATTCCAGACTTGAGTTACAACGGGAGATGATTACACTACATTCATTATAGTATTTCTTTCTTTATCAAATAGTGGGTTGGCCCTTCATGTGGGAAGAGTCCATTTTTCCTTTTTGCTTGTCCAGAACTCATATTTTACATAGTTTATTGGGTTCACAGTTGGAATTCATCAGACTAATTGGTGCTTCATTTTTCTCTTTAGATGTAAAAAGCAAATATGAAGGTCAGTTTTAGTAGAAAGACTTTTACATTCTACGGTTAAAGAAACAGTTTGATGTAAATTATTTTTCCACTCGCTTTCACTCTGGTCCAAAATACAATCAAACCATAATTTCCATGGTGAAAACATAAGTAAACTAGAATTACCACCTTGCAGTTGTATGCCTCTGCCAACCAGCCAAGTTGCAGGAAATATGGTCTCAATCTCTCCTTCCTGAGTTACAGCATTGAATAATGGCCAGAAGTGTTTTTGCAGAGCATTATGATGTCACAGTGAAGTTGACCTTTGACGGTTTGGATATATAATGTCATCACTTTATCATTTTAACCTATTAGACATTTGTGTTAAATTGTGTCAAAAGTGTATGAATTCATGAGTTATGGCCAAAAACAGTTTTTTGAGGTCACAGTGACCTTGACCTTTGACCTTTGACCACCAAATTCTAATCACTTCCTCCATGAGTCCAAGTGAATGTTTTTGTCAGATGTAATGAAATTCCCTTTGGGGATTCTTGATATATTGCATTCACAAGAACGTGAGGTCACCATGACCTTGAACTTTGCCCGCAAAAATCGAATGACTTCATCTTTGAGTGATAGAGACATTTTATTTGTACAACTCACCTCATGTTAGGCCTTTGTGCTGTAGAAAGACATTTTATAACTACATAACTACATGAAATGGATTTAGAGAGTGCACAAGTAAGCACTTTTTATTCACTGGATTGTAGACACACAGTTGGAACTACAGGAATCTCATAAAGGACAGAGACCACTCAGGAACATGGACTTAGTCCTCGCCGTGGTCAAGATTTTCCTTTTAATAAACTCTGAAGTCTTGGAAAAAGAGGGCCCCTGTTCCTCAAGGTGGTTTCTCAGTATGAAACAAGGTTTAACGGCAACTGAGAGCTGATCAGAAAGGCCAATTCTAATGGCAATGATGCACCGTTTCATTCCCATGGCCCCTCTGTAGAAGCTGGCAGGCAGCGGTGAGGTTACATAAACGTTACATAAAAATGCTGCTGGTCCGGTCCCTCTGCGTTCCCGATCCTTGCTCTTCTCAATCAGGGTTGATTAGTGTGAAGATGCAGTTTGATTGTTTTGTTTTGTGGATTTTTTTTCTCTCTCTGCATTGTTGATTTCCTAAGAATGCTCGGCTACATGTGTCTACTTCCAAGTATTGTTCCCTGTTACAGTTTTAGCTTTGGTCTGCTCTGTCCTCAACTATCACACGAGAAAACTGTGATTGTGAGTGTGTGTGTTTGCGCATGTGATCACCTGTTGAATGTCAGGACCGCAGTGTTCACCACAATCCCCTCTTTTGACTCTTTGCTCTTTTCCTTGGCAGCTTTTTGTTTTCCTCCCAGCGTTGTTTGTCCAGAAATCGTTTCTCATTGCTTAGCAGGTGTTTGAGTCATTCATATTTTTGTGGGTTTGCTTGTGAGAATGAACAAATCATGAAAATATTGTTCACTTGGCAGGTTGACGTGATGAAATGGTTGATCCTTATAATGATGGGTTTGCACCCTGTTTCATTATGTTTGGAGGTTTTGGTTATACCTGCTGCGCAATGGCTGAAAAACTACTTAGACGTGTCCCCCATGGGTTCACCTTGTGTAATTATATCTATGTATAGACCTGCAGGTATGCTATATTTGGGTTACACAAAACCACTACAGTATATTTAATACAGCTATTCCTAGAACTGAATGAACGCTGGAATTACATGTCTGACATGATTCACCTGCTATTTGCCTCATTTCTAACCCATTTTCTAACTGGACAGCATCAGCCTCCACCCTCACACTTATCATAACTGGCCAACATGATGAAATATTTCCACAAACAATGCTTCATATTCAGCGATGTGAGCCAGAAACATAAGGCGATAAATCATGGGCTTCCTTTTCTAATTAATACGGAGTCTTGTGTGGCATTGTTTGTACACCGCCCTGACAGCATTGAGTGGACCTGCTTGGCCAACCATAACAGCACAGAGAGGGGGGAGGGGGTAAGGGGTTGTATTAAAGCCCAACAGGATGATCATAAAATCAAAATGGCTACCACTGCCAACATCTCTGTGCCAATGAAAATACATAACTGCCAGGAGGAGGAGAGGCTGGTGTAACGTTAGGGATTAAGGCTTACATTGTATACAGTAAATCAGCAGGAGGCAACAGGGATTTGGAGCAGGCAGTGATTTCGACTTCTGATGATCCCTGAGAAGTCTTGATTATAGGTGTCAGGCCTTACTAAGCACATGTTACGGAACAGAATAATTCAGGTAAACAGCCATTTTGCAGTTTTTGGCTTTAGCTAGGTCTGGAAACAGATGATGGCAGTCAAGGGACTCATGTTTGTGCAATGACCAGATGTTTCTGGATATTTAATGTTAGTTTGTATTCATAAAATTTGTTACACTCTCTTAGTTGGTTGTTAATTTAACTGATTTCTCAGGAGCCTTTTAGTTAGTGTTTTCCTGTTTTATTGCATGTCTTCTGAATTTGTCTATCTTATCTACTTGTTTGACCTGATTTGTTATTTGTTTCATTTTTTCCTGCCATTGTGTCACACGTGTTTATTTTCCCACTGAGTGTTTCCCAAAATTCTCTATGCTCTGCCCCACCAGAGTGATGTTTATCCAGCTTCCAAGTTGGAGGGATCTGTAACTGGTGTTTGAGTAAATGAAGGAAAAAGAGGCTCTGGTCCGGTGTCACGCTCTCCCCGGAGTCCTCCAAAGCCTGTTTGTTTTTAGATCTGCCCCACAACAATACCCAGCTCTCCCCACACACACACTATCTCGTACACACTTCGCACAAAGCTGACTGAGAAAACAAGCAACAGCCATAACAAGGTCTCAAACAGGAGCTGCGCTCCGTAGGAAAACCTGCACTCACTTCCCAGGCTCCTGGCTGACTCACCACTGTCCTATTATATACTACAGTACATGAAAGTCCCCAAAAAGTCAGGAAAGCAACACTTGACATTTTTTGGCTCCATTACATAAGACTACATTGTGGATTTAAGAAGTCTGCTCTGATGAAAACAAAAGAAAAATGCAGCTTTGATGTTTAGAATAATAAATACTGACATCTGTCCCTGAGGGTAACAGTGAAGAAAGCGCCTTTGTTTTACCTTGTTTCTTCACCGGTTGGTCTGTGAATGGAGGAGGGTGAGAACGTTGTTTCTGATTCTCTCAGAACTTCAACACACACACACACACACACACACACACACACACACACACACACACACACACACACACACACAGACCGTTATTATTTTTCTGTCTCACCCCTCTTTTTTCTCCATGGGGGGCTTTAATTAAATGTGTTGCTGCAACAACAGGTACTCACTCAACCCCGTATTAGTCTATAGGGCTGTCTGACTTTCTGTTTATGGGTCAGAGCAGCAGCTGTTATTTTGTCTATATGACTCGCAGTTCACAGTGAGGGAACCCGTTTTATAAATATATATTTAGATAAATAACAGAAGTCTGTGCCATGCTGGATGCTGTAATGGGCTGTAGCTTCCATTGATATTACATTCAGCTATTGTGAGTTTTATTTAAGCTGAGACAAGATAAACTAAAAGTACAGTACAAGTTAACTATACTACAAGTATAAGAACAGATGCATAGTTAACTTAACTAAAACAGAATATATCTACTGTATGAGCATCTTCTGCTGAAGCATGAACACAAATGGAGACACTTTTATTAAAAGACATTTAGAACCAAAGTGGCCCTTAGTGATAGTGATGGTGAGGATATTTTATAGATATATAGATCATTGGTTTCTGGACTATTGGAGCCCAGATTGTCAATAAAAAGTCAAGCTGACTCTTTAGTAGTATCTGCAGTGTCACCTCTACAGGGTTCAAGACTTGACTTTTCCCTGTGCAATGGAACTGCATGGGACAACTCATGGAGGTCACGAGGAGGTCACGACACTGCATCCTCACCCTGCGTGTTTCTCTTGTTTCCACCTGTTAGATCCTGGACGAGATCGCAGAGCACGGGATCAAAATTTATCAGCTACCTGACGCCGACTCTGACGAGGACGAGGAGTTCAAGGAGCAGACCAGAGTCCTGAAGGTGAGAGAGGGACACACGGCTGATGTCAGCTGTTACGACACTGCATCAGACATTTCCCTCTGCAGGTTTAGTGACGGACACCATTCACCCTCACTTCCCTTCACCATATCCCCTCCTCTCTGATTGATACCTCTATTTTCCACATCTCTGTCCAAATCCTTTCTTCTGACTTTGTTTCTCTCTGGTGATCAATTGGCCTTTATCTTCCTCTCCCAGGCGAGCATTCCCTTCGCTGTGATTGGCTCCAACCAGCTGATTGAGGTGAAAGGGAAGAAGATCCGTGGTCGTCTTTACCCCTGGGGAGTTGTTGAGGTGGAGAACCCCGAGCACAATGACTTCCTCAAACTACGTACCATGCTTGTGTGAGTCTCCCCGAGTAATAAAACTGCTTAAGTAATAGGATGTTCCAAAGGGAAGCCTTTTAAAACCTTGACAAAACTTTTGCCTCATTAAACTGGTTGTCCACCAGTCCACTAGAGAAACAGAAAAGCAAATCTCTACTGCCTTCTAGTGTTTGAAGATGGGATTGCATGTCTATCTGTTGCAGGACTCACATGCAAGACCTCCAGGAAGTAACTCAGGATCTGCATTACGAGAACTTCCGCTCAGAGAGGCTGAAGAGAGCGGGCAGGTGAGACACTAATTTACATCAGTTAACCAGCGGATGAGCTGTTCCTGTTACAAGATACATATATATAATAATTAAATTTGTTTTCCCTCCAGGGCTGTGGATGAGGATGTGATGGATAAGGACCAGATCCTGCTACAGAAAGAGGCCGAGGTGAGAACTCTGATAATAAATGTGTAGCTGTAAATACAGATGTGCAGGCTCCAAAACAAATTAAATGATATTTTGGGGTTTGTCAAGTTTATATGAATGCAGTACTCACTTGCTATATGTATGTTAAACTAATTATTGGTCACCGTGTAATCATCCTCCATTCTGCATTCCTCCCCACCTAATGCAACTCTACTAAAGGTCTGAGTTACAGTCTTTGTAGTCCAAAATTCACTTTTTCCTCATGTTTAATGCTTAAAAGACCATACTAGGGCTTAAGTCACATTACTGACAACCATTTCCCAATTCATGCAAGTGCCTCTGTAATTTTAAATGATTTTTTTTTTTTTTTACCTTCCAGGAGCTCTGGTTTCTTTTCATTTAGTATGATGTCAAAATCAACTCAAAGAGACTTAAAACTTTCACCTATAGCTAATGCATCCTAATCAATCACACATCTGCACAGGATTTCATTAAAGTTAGAGAATTACACAGAACAAATGTACATCTCTGCCATGGAAGCTAGTCAGATTCAGTTGTTTTACAAGAAAAAACATAATTATGGAGGACATATAAATAGGAAAAATTGAATTACACTTGATTTACTTAGCTTCAATTCAACTCAATCACAGAACAAGGACTTTGGATTTTGCTCCATATGCATCATCTAGGCTGATTTAGGAAGGAATCACTACGCCATGGTCAGTATGGAGAGGAGGAACTTAGTGACCAAAAACTCTCTCGGGTCCATGTGGGCATGTGAATCTTGTATTAAGACAAACATATAAAACTCCAAACCCATCCTTCAAAAACACACTTCGATATGATTTGTCAAGCTAGAGTAACCCAGATGTGCCCAGAGAACAGTATGTCCTGAAGTGCATGTGCAGACTCACCCTTACTGTGTAGAAAAACTGCCTTGTCATATTTGTTTTACATGTGCCCCTAACATTGTGGCCGTGGTTTTACCAGCTGTAAGGTGAAACCAGGAAACCTTTCAATTCTTCAGAGAGACAACATTTTAGAAAGAGAATCAAAAGTCTTATTTATTTTCACCCCACTATCTTCCATATGCATTGTTTACCTTTTGGGCCATGGAGCCTGCATGTCCCTAGGCAATAACCTGTTTCCTGATTGCTCTTGATTGCCCTGTTTGTGTTACTGCTGCAGTGCACCATAGTGAGTGGGCGGGGTGCAATCAGAACTGTTTGTAAACAATGTGCCCAGGCAGGATATGCCATCACTTCCTGCCTGGATGTCCTGGCTCAGTTTTTATTGTGGGAATGACCTCAGTGATGTGAGGAGCCCAAAACACAAAGCTTGATAGACAGCGGTAAATTTTTTTTGAGTTTTGAGTGGGAGGAAATATTAAAGTAGCTACTATTACTCAGATTTGACTCAGACTAATATAACACTTTATTCTACAAGTCCCTAGTTTCCTAATAATTTCCTAAAAAGCAACTGATGAGTAATGAAAGGGAAAATGGAGAGAGCGTTCAATTGTTACACTTCCACTGAATCAATTTAGATTAACTGGCACTATTTAAAACATGCAACACAGAAT
Source organism: Seriola aureovittata (assembly GCF_021018895.1). Lineage (NCBI taxonomy): Eukaryota > Metazoa > Chordata > Actinopteri > Carangiformes > Carangidae > Seriola > Seriola aureovittata. The sequence goes on from NC_079368.1 coordinate 24,233,158, forward strand.
GACATAATACAAGACACACAAAGCATTGAAATTGTGAATATATTAATGTAATGTGCATGAAATAAGACAACTTATCTTATTAAGAGTAGAGTTTCCAATAAAAAAAAAAACATATTAACGCAGGTATAAATTGATCTCTATAATTGTTTTCAGCCATTAAAGTTTTTAATTGTTTCATAAAAAATACTTTGGTACTCTGGAAATTGTCAACTACCAAATGTCCTGGTTTTTCTTAATTTAATTCAGGCGGCACTAACTATTTTTACTCAGTTCACAGAACTAACCCCTTGAATAAATGGCAAATTACAATTGTATCCAAGCAGCATTTTTGGATATTATTAAGAAATTATCAGGCGCCTAAAATGAAGTGTTACCCACGATTATTTCCCTAAGGAAAATGATCATACCTTACCTTAGTCATATTCAGCCTAGATTTGATATGAATGAACATATGAATATGTGTGGATGTTTAGAATAATGCTCAGTTTAAGTTGTTGTTGATTTTTCAAGGAAAGTCACCTTCAGTATCACATTCACATTTCATGTTTCTCTCATCTTTAATCTAATTAAAATTTTCCAAACATGAAGACGTTAAGGAAAAAGGGGTAGTTGTGTTGAGTAAAACATCTCTCAACACAAACCATGTGAAGTTCTACACTCAGCCACAAGATGGCAGCAGACATAAAAGAAAGCTAAAGTTATTGTTTAACAGCCACAACCCATGGTGGTTTCATTTACTTATTAATGGTCCAGTTGTTACTTTCACATTAACATTTATTTACCTTTCAGCTCCTTTATTGTTTTACATTGATTTTTTGCTTCATTCATTTTTAAACCGTTCCCTCTATTGCAATCAGAGCTGTGCTGTGCTGATATAAATTAGTTTGTAGTAATAATTCATGAGATGTTTTCGTGCTAAGCATTCATTGCCTTGTTTTTGCTCTAGGAATCAGCTGTCAATCAGTCAGTGTGTGCAGTACTCTTATATTGTTCTTGTGTGTCTGTTCTGAAGTTTGTCTTTCTATATATTGCATTTCTTTTCTTGGTTCGTTCAGTCATTGTGGTTTCCGTGTAGACGTGGTCAGGAGATGTGTTGTACAGATCAGTTCTTTTCAAACATATTGAATCCTTAAGAACATGAGAAGATACTCAACAGCAGTGTTGGGGAATGTTAGTGTCACATTAAGAAGCGACCTATATCTCTCTGGTTAACTGACCCATGGCTGTTGCCTCACACTGAGCAACATATTCACAATTAGTTTTTTTCCCTTAAATGTCTCTTTAATTAAATTAGATAAACACCACCCAGACATCTGTATATTAAAAACACTAGACGGGCAGACAGCCAATCTGAAGGTATTTAAACAGTATTTCTACTTTACACAGACTAATAGAGAACTTAAGTTTCTCTAAAAAAATCTTTTATTTTCTTGTAAAATAAATTACCTGGCTGGGGCCCTATTTGGTACATAAAATTTATTTCAATGTAATCTTGTGTATACATTTTTTTAGTTACACATATAAAGTTCTCATTGCATAGGACTTCAACCCACAAAGTCATGATTACAAGCAGAGCACCAAACATGTCTGTTTTATTCTCAGTGGTTTAATGTGATCTGTGTTTGATGTCCTTAGTCTGTGTTTCAATGTTATGAAATAAATCAGACTTGAATTAATCTGTGCTCATTAGCTCTGAGTTGGCTTTATGAGACAGATTAATCCTGGTTCAGTTCAGTCTTACTCTTGGTGGACCTTTCACAGGAGTACTCCCTGAGCCTCCCTCTGTTTATTCCAAATAATAAACACAAAACACTTCACTTCCCCGCAGAGGATTTTTCCCTGGAAAGATTTACCCACTAATACGTTTTTTAGCAAATATAAAGTTTACTGAGCTGTGTTGATAGCAGCTTGTCCAAGTTTTCATTTCTCATCAGCTTTTAATACGGGCAAACACTGTGTGAAGAAATAAACACCTTAATTTTGTTTGTCTTCTCTCTTGTAGCTGAGACGCATGCAGGAGATGATCGCTCAGATGCAGGCACAGATGAAGATGAAATCGGACGAGTAAAAGTGTCAGAGCAGAAGGGAAGCACGGCGAGCGCACACAAACACACACAGACACACACACACACACACACACACACAAATATATACATACATACAATACATATACACACACACCTGGGCCTCCTCTGAATCCATCCCTGACTGCCGCCACCCTGCAGACCCACTAGGCGTCCACCATCACATCATCTTCATCTGCTTCCATCCAAACATCCATCCATCAGCTGTTCAGGAGCTCACCACACATTTTCTTTTTTGTAATTCTTCTTCAGCATCTTGTCAAGACTCCATTTTGTTTGTAGTAGTTTGCTGGGTGGGACTGAACAAAATTTTAAAACGTACGACCACACAAATATTTGAATACTTGATGATTATCATTGACATGTATCTGTTATTAAGTCTTTGGTCTTAATTATGGTCCACGGAGCTGCCAGTGACAACGGTACAAGGAGGTTTTGCCATCACACTAACATGTTTACAAAAATATATGCACAAATTGTGCACTTTGTTCAAGTCCGAGCTTCTGGTGACACAAGTTTCCATTTATTTTGCTATGAGGTTAAGACTGTTTTGAACATATTTTAACTTAAAAGTAAAAAAAAAAAAAAACGGTTTGCTATTGGTTTATGGGTAATTCAGAAGCCCATTTACCTCTGGATGGTTTCAGACCTTCAGTGCCTGTTTGCTTCAGTCTTATAATGCAATAACTTAACTAATATTACCACAGTGAAAGGTAAGTGTGGTTATGAACGAGGTAAACTGTCCATGTTGAGAACAAGGACTTGTGTCTAGTTTATAGGCAAAATATTTGCCTTTAATTGTGTTCAATTGGAAACCTTATCCTTTAGCCAGAAATACAAACTTAATTTAGGCGTTTCTTTGGCTTTTAGGCTGGAAAGTTACGATATGCATGTCGTCTAACTAATACCACTGGGTTATAGTTGAATTAAAGTGCCATGTTAATATTTTTGTATTTATCATTAGGAGCTGCATCATCTTAATGTTGGTGCCAAACTACAGACTCAAAACTAATTAAACAGTCCTGTAACTTAATATGTGTCTATATTTGCATCAGTGACGTTTAATCTAATGGTCTGATTGTACACTACATGTGCAGTCCATCATCACACTGTACAATATTTGGGCTTTGCCATTTAAAAATCAAATACTACAATATTTAACTGTTATATGTGTAAACTCCCTCCAGCCTTCTGTGAGCAGCAGACTAAACATCCTAACTTTTCTTCAGCAGTGTCATTGATGTGCCAATTGGCATTATTTTGTTTCTCTTGTCTTTTGCTCTCATGCATTTGTCTGTTGAACTTATTAAGACAAACATAATTATTTCTTAACCATATGCCAGTAAAGATTTGTTTTTAGGTGTCAAAATTTTTTGTATTTCTCTCCGAAATAAAATTTCTTTAGAGAAAAAAGTGTTTATTTGTTAATTCTGGGTTACTTTTGAACGACACACGTGGCATTTTATAGTCTTTAGCTGTAAGAATTTACAGTTTAGAAATGTATTTGTTTTTTATAATTATTTCCATTTTTTTAAGTACAGTGTGGTTTATTTGCTTCTAGTAAGATGTGAGCACATTTGTTTCTGACGTGATGACTTGACCTTTTAGAGATAAATATCAGTCAACTGTTTACTTTTATTTCTATGGGAAACATTTTAACTACTGATACTAAGAATGCATGTGAACTTATAATTGAGCATGATAGTTCAAATAACCCTGTAAGAGCTTCAGCTTGGGTCCGTGCTTTTTCCTAGCAGCACAATTCAAACAAACAGACGTGGGCCTGAGTCACACAAATATCATCAGCAGTAGGATTTCAATAACAAGAAAAGCAAATGAATACAGTAGAATACAAACAACTGGCAAAGGGAAACTTGAAGTGGTGAATGCAGCTGCTTGTGTCAGATTTAGGGATAGAATCTGATGTTTTCTGTGATTGGCTGTAAGTGAAAATACCTGATAAGTTTTGGTACAGTTTTTCCAGAACACTGCAACTTTTTTATCTTGATGTTTCAACAACAACAACAAAAAAAAACTTCCTTCTAAAGTGAAATCTCTTCCTGACGTGATAACGGTGCAAGTTGTAAGAATGCCATTAATGTCAATGAGTCTGGCTTTGACCCCAACCCCCTCATGGCATCCTGTAGGACCCCAGCTTGTAAAAACTCTGCAGTGTGACTGGCTGAGTGTGTGAGGAGGAGGAGGGGCTTTCATCTGTCAGCTCAGCCCCGCCCTGCTGCTCTCAGTCCGGGGTTTGGAGGCGAGGCGAGGCGAGGGGCCGCTTTCTGTGAGCCGTCGCTTCAGGGGAAAAAAAAAACATCCAGGGAGGAGAGCGGTGAACATGACGACCAACATCAGGTACAAAAGCCGGATCCCGGTTAAAACAGGTGAGAATGATTTCTGGATTTATTTACTGTTGTGTATATATTGAAAATGAATGTAACGAATGCTTCATGTTTCTGTCTCTCTGGGCGTCGCTCTACATCCCTGCACCTGCGCCTCCTCTTCATCCATCCTGTAATGGCCAATAGAGGACAGCACGGAGGTAAGAGACGTCATTTATCGTACTTATTTTGTATTTTTAAGTGCGATTGAAAATGCATATTTTACCATAAGCTATTGTCAGAGTATACCGTCGCACAGCAGCACGGCAGCATCAGCTAGATTTTCATTTCAGATCTCACATATTTGCGTTTGTTTTGTCGATGTGCGCGTTTGCCTGTCAGTTCAATGAAGGCAAGATGCTGTGAGTGCGGCCGTGCCATCACTGGCTGATCGCTGATCGGCACACTGACAGGCGGAGGGGGTGGGGTGGGGGGTTGGATTTCATTTTTAGACGCATATGTGGAGCAGGCCGGCGTCACAAGAGGCGAGCAGCCAACATGGTACCCGACAGACAGCATCCTTCCTCTCCATCCTCCCCTCCGTGGCTCTCAGCTCCCTACGGAAATATTAGCGATTATCTGTCATTGAGTCGACCCATCGGACTGACCTAATTGTCAACGTTACATCAGCACGACTCACGATTACAGTCTCTGCTGTTGGGCTGCCTTCAGTGAACCCTTCCCGGTCGTTGTTCAGCTGAGAAACACAGCTGCCACATGAGCCCGCAGGGGAGGTCGCGTCTCTCATGACCCCGGCCTGGGCCTTCCTCCTCCGCCTCTTCCTCGTGGCTTATGATGGTGTCTGATGACAGTAGAGGAGTATTTGCATGTGCTCCTGAGTGACTGATTCATTCAACCTGATAAATAGAGTCCATCAGCATCATGATTGAAGAGTGCGTGATGGAGCAAAAGTCTGAATAATAATAATAATTTGAGGGATAAAGATGAAAGAGAGGAGAATCATTTCTGATGCAAGAAGAACACACCTATATGGCTTTATAATAGCAATAGCAATACTGTACTTATACACATTTCTACACATTTAACACTTATGGAACGTTTTAAATATATATATACTCAGCATGGAAGAAGCACTCAGATGTAAAATAAAAGTAATACCACAATGCAGAAATACTCGCATAAAAGTCATACATTCACATTTTTTATTAAGTAAAAATTACAGAAATATAAGCATATTGGCATATACTTAAAGTACCAAAAGAAAAGTACTCATTATGTAGTATGCCCCATTTCAGAATAATGTACTGTATATTATATTTAATATATTATAATTATTGATGCATTAATGTGTATATCATTGTAATGTTGCAGCTGACAATGGTGGAGCTAAATGTATTTACTGTAGCCCATACTGCTGGATATCTTGTGAATGTCCCCTCAGGGAGCAGTGAAATCTTATATTAACCTCTAATAACACATCATTTCTTATTTGTTGATTGTACTTAGAATTATTCGTCTAAATCTGCAAAGTAACTAAATATTTAAAATAAATGTGGCGGGGTAAAAAGTACAGTGTTTGCCTCTGAAATGCAACACTTGGATAAATGTACTTAGTGACTTTCAGCCACTGTATGTACTGCATAAGCATTTATTCTACAGTTGCCAGTTTATTAGGTAGGCTACACCTAGCTAAAACTAATGCTGCTTAATACAACAGCCCTTAAAAAAAAAAAAAAAAGATTATGAAATGACTGTTATAATGATCAGTTTTTGCTTTTGTTGACACCGTTTTAAAGAAGTGTTGATTTATTGTCATGGTCATTTTGAAAGCTGTAGTTGGTGATGCTGTCGAACTGGATTGTGTTACGCTGAGAGGTGTTATCTAGTCTACGCTTATTAGTATGAATGTTGACTAGATATTAGAAACACCTCTCAGAAACAACACAATGCAACTTGAACAGCACCACAAAATACAGCCTCCAAAATGACCAATGAATCAGCCCCTCTCTGAACTGAATATTATAACTTTCATGAAAGAGGATTCATTGCAGGACTGTTGTGTTAGACGGTATTAGTTTTAGCTTCCCAATAAACTCACAACTATGTAGATTCACATAACATCGCCCTATATTCACATTTTCAACTTTGCACCGAGAGCTTCCCTGAATCAGAAGAAACAAGAATAAAACATTCATATAATTAATGTTAAAATATCTGGAGCAGGTCGGCTTTGATGTGTCTTTGATCAGCGAGACCGATCATCACAAGTAAGAGTCCTGCACTCACAATGATACTGATAGTAACATATAGTGGTTCACCCGTGTTCAGTATTCAGATTACTATACAGCTTTTACACCTTGTGAGTTTTGTTGTTGGCTGTCATCACTTCTTCACTCCCACATACTCTACTGCATCTGACCCTGTTGGACGCATTGAGAAAAACATCTCATATTCTGGACCATCCAGGCTGCGTGCGGAGGAGGAGGAGGAGGAGGAAGAGGAGGAGGAGAGCGAGAGAGAGAAGGAAAACACTGTAATCAGGCTTAGTATGACGGATTCAGTGATTAGATCATAACTGCTGAGAGAGTTATAACTGATAATTAATCCTAAATCAATATTTTCACAACATTTCCCTCCTCTCTCCTCTTCCTGTTTCCACATCTCTCTCCCTCTTGTTGCGTTTAGCTCCCGTCACTTCCTTCGCTGTGATATTGCGTTGCCAGGCAACAGTCTTTTTTTTTTCTTTTCTTTTTTTTTAACTATAAATCCGTATCCATGAATTCTCTGATACGAATGTGTGGACGACAACATCTGACCTACCCACAATCCTGTGTGGTGATTATTCTGTGTGTGGGTGGATATTCACTGAGCATTTTTCATCTCAGACACTGACAGAGAAAATCCCAATCACAGATATATCAACATTTGGCAGCGACACGTCACCTTGATACAGTGATGCACTGAAGGATCGAATGACGGATGTAGCACCTCTAAAATAATAGGGTCAGCGTTGTAAAAACATCCGGTCAGCAAATCAGTCTCACCACAAGGTCCATTAGTAGCTGGTTTGGAGCCATTTTTCTGAGCAGTTCTCATCCACGTCAGCTTAAAATTCAAAACTAGTTCATTCTTGAAAGGCAATCTTTCCACAAGCTTCATTAGTAGCTTATCAACATCAGATTTGTTGCCAGGTTGTAGTTTTTTCCAAGAATCTTACAATCAGGCAAAAGAAAACATGATAGAGGAGGCACAAATACAAGCTTCTCTTCCAACTGGAGCCTCGGCAAACCAGAGCGTAATACAGCCACAAATACACTTAGCATTTACTTAATATTATATGTTTAATGCTTTATTTACTTATAGTGCGACAGTGTAACATTCAGTCACTGTAGCCACAAGCAGCAGTTACAGGATAATGGTACGTTTACATAGTCTAACAGCAGCACAATTTAACTGCTGGGCATTAAATTGAGAAAGGGGTTTTTATAGTTTATTAATTCAACTTTTTGTTTGTAAGAGGAAGAATGTGTTATTTTTATCAGCCTTTTAAGAGATATCCATTCTCTGCTGTTCCTCGTACTTACTCTCTTTGGTTGGTTGCATGTTTCCAATCTGCGTCAAGTGTCTGTGAAGAAAACGTGTCGTGAGTTGTACAGATTGCGAAACACTCTCACACAAATATGTGATTTTGGCCAAAATAAACAAAATTTACTTGGAAAAAAAAAAAAACCTGGATTGCAGCTGAAAATTAAAAATTGCTCATGTAACAGTGTCAGGTGTAAAGGCACCACTTTCTGATGAGGCACTTTTTATCAAGCATTTATAAGTGGAACTCAACAGCTTTATTAATTATTGATAGTTAATTCATTAATTCTTGATATATCAGTTGTGGGTCTAGATCAAAATCATTTTAATAACAACTTATTAACATTCACAAGTACAGACTTTATGGTTTGTAATAAGAAAACTTTATTTTTAACATTTATAGTCACTAACTTTTACCTTAGAGAGTGAGAAACCTGTCACCCTTATCATTACTATAACTACAGACTAGACGGCTCATTAGAAAGTGGGACAGTCATGCTGCCAGAGACACGTTTCACTGACCTAAAACCTAAAAGTTGCCGGTTATAACTTTCCTTCGAATAAAGCGTGCATTATTAGAAAGTGGTGCCAGTTTGCAGGTCATCTTGTGGAAACATTATCAAACCTTGTTGTCATCTCTGTCTGAGATGCCACGATTGTCAAGTTGAAACAGGTCATTGACACATTACACACCGGTTTCTCCCCCTTCAGCGAAGAACAGATGTTGAGTCAGATGCATTTGCGTCCGAGCACGTGTGTCACTTCACTTCAGATACACTCGATCCTCCCTTTACTCTACCTCTTGGTCTTTAAACACACTCTCGCTGCCACAGATGGGACTGTCACCGGCTCCCAGTGAGGACCAGCTGCAGAGCAGGAGTAGGCGCATCTCGGGGGGGGGGGGGGGGTATTGAAACTGGGGATTTGAGCCCCCTGACATTTTTTCATTTTAAAGCTGCAGCCAAAAGCAGGTTCGGGTCACCAGAGTGTTGGTGCTTCTTTTAAGTTGCTTTATGGCTGCAAATAATATAAATAAATACTATAATAAATAAATATCTCACTTTTTATTAACAATTTTTGTATTAGTTTTGATACAGGACATGATACATAAACCATTGGGGTTTAGTAAAGCAGAAGAAAAGCAACAAATGAGTCTTCAGTGGCATAAAATAAGAGTATAGGCCAATAGAAATAGTACACAAATAAAAATAATTGAAATTTCAGCTTTATTTGGCCTTATTGTGTCTTTATGCCTTCTTATCCCTGTTCCGCTTTATCAGTGCCTTTGAACATTTTATCATCTAAATGAAAGAGGAAATATCTGGAGAAGGGAGGAAAGACAGAAATCAAAATGAGGAATAAGAAACAACAAACTTGTTATACGGGTAGATGAAGCTTTTTACAGCAGAATCGCACACGTGAGATGCAGAAAAGAACCAAAAGACACTAAATATTCAGCCCTATATTAGACCGCTCTGTGTAATCCTTCCACCTGTTAACATAACATATGACACACAGCCACAATAATCCAATTTAAACACTGTGAACCCTTAAAAACATATAGGATAAGGCCCCCTCTGTCATATTTGAGTGTGTGTGTGTGTGTGTGTTTTTCCTCTGTGACAGTTGGTGTCTTTGTTCTTGTTCAGGTTTTTGAGCAGTTTCTTCCCTGCAGTGTGTTCATATGCACATACTTTCATTTAGTCATGCTGCAAACATGCAAGAAATGCCAGTGATCCAGTAGAGAGAGAGTGTCTCTCTCTCTCTCTCTCTCTCTCTCGCTCTCTATGTGTAGTTGCCTTGTACCTGAAGCAACTCAACTCCTTTTCTTCTCTCATGTACATCCTGGGTTTCATACATAACAGTGCGGTGCTCGTCATGTCTCGGTTCTGCGTTTTCAAAAAGCTTTTGTGGAGTGACCCAGATAGTGTGATTCCTTGAAAAAACCTTTTTAAGTACTTGGTTAACCTTGATATGTTTGGGATTACAAGTTCTTTGCTGTTTCCAAAGAACTTGGGAGTCTGAGCAGTAATCCAATGAAACAAATGAAGAGAATTAAAATTATTTCATAACCGTTCTCAGTAAAATTAAGTGCAAAAAATCTGAATTACTCTTTTATTAATCGCATACAAAGATTTTTTTTTTTTCCTAGAAAACACTGAAACCTTTCATTTAATTCTTATTGAAGCATAAGGTTTGTGTTATTCTGTATTATTGAGATTGGACGTTTGTTCTTGGCCTTGGAAGCAGTTGAAAAAAGAAAATAACTCAAGGTCCACTTACTAGCTTGTTCTGGGGCTTTCAACGGAATCACATGGTCTTCAGCAGATTGAGTTTGTGCAGTTTTGATGGAACTGATTTCTAAAATGTTCCTTGATTTTGAGCACCCTCCGGACTTCTTCTCGTTCATGCTTGAAATTTGTGTTGACAAAAAAGGACAGTAAGTGGACCTTGAGTTCCGATTGTTTTGCTAACTGCTGCGACTGCAAACAACATACACTACTACTAAACACTAGCACACAAACTAACAAATATTCAAGGACAGTTTTACTGTTTAGCTGCTGAGTCAGCCTTTAGCCACTAATTATAAAACAATCTACGTTGCTCATGTTCAAGGAAAAACATGTCATCACTGCAACGTAGTCTAGTTGATTGATGTGTTTCTGGATGATTGCGCAGCTCTGTGGCACAGAGGAGTAAGATATATGGAGCTTATACTACTTGTTTGTGGGATTCCTTTAAGTTCCATCCTTCCTAAACACTTTCTTTTACCTCCTGTCCTGACAACATTTAGCTGACTCAATACTACTACTAATTGTTCATGGATACCATTCAAGGTTATAGCCATGCTCTCACAAGTGTCCATTGTCACTGAATAGGCGGACGCTAAAACTGGCCTCCGATAGCCAAGTGTTCTTCAGTGAAGCAATTTTATTGTTGCCTGAGCAATTACATGCTGTCAGATTAGCATGTTTAAGAACCGAGTGCACGCAGGCCTTTGCATCTCCAAGGAGAGAAAACACAAGAGGAGGGAGGAGGCCAGGGGCTCAGGGTCCACTTATGTTGTTTTTATACCCCTCTCCTTCTGTCCCATTCACCCCCACCCCTCCAATCACCCCCTTATCTCTCCCTCTTACCCTCTCTTGCCTCGCTTGCTGGTCGGCAGGCAACAACTTAGAGGAAGCATTCAGGGTTAATGGTGTGAAAGTGTCAGCTGGACGGCTGGGAGATGCAGAGAAGTCATCAGTAAAGGTCACCGCTCTCTAGTGCTTGATCGCAGGCCGCCTGGCTGACTTACGCTGGGGACACACCACATGATTTTAAGACCAGTTATTACCACGATTTGACCATTTGATGACTGATCTTGGAGATCATGACCAGTCCGCTCTGTTCTCAGGTAGGGTGGACAGTAACTCGCACATGTTCACCTCAGGATGAATTGTATTAACTTCCAGTTCGGTAACTTTTTGCTGAAACTTTTCTGCATTCTGACTAAACTGAGATGGTGAAAATGGTAAACATTCAACCCTGTCTCCTAGAAAAAACATTTCTTTACAAGTGACCTGCAACAGCAAATACATTTTGGAGAAAAACGTAATCCTGTAACATATTTTCTCCTGTACAAAGCACACAACTGTCACACCAGAGACTGGGTTTCGCATTCAGAGTCCTGTCTGTGGTTAGGTTTCAGCAACAGAAGCAGCAGGTTACTGAAAAGATTGTGGTTTCGGGTAAATGTAAATACATATGTTGTATCTGGCGTCACTGTGAGGTTTTTCTTTATTAAACCAAACAACAATCTTTACTGTAACCAAGTGACGTCAGTGCCCATAATAAATATGTAGCCTAATAATGCTGTACTCACTACAAATAGATGTTGTACTGCAAGGAAATCAAATAGTTGTCTGTGAACGTTTTACTGATATGTTCAATATCAGCGTATTCGCAACTTAACAATAGTTTCTATATCCATTAATAGAAAATCTTGATCCAGTTGCATTTCCGTTTCCCAGGAAACAATTTTGCTTTTGCAGTTTAGTTGTATAGAAATGTAATTTATATAGTGACTGGTGATCGGTGACTCGTGTTTGTATTTGTATGAGTATGTTAGCTTGAGTATTTAGCTCAAAGCACATCTCCACAGTCACCAGCATGGTAGTAGACCTACAGTAATTCACTTACATGTTCACTTATAGAGATTTTTAAATCATTTTTATAATCTGTTCCTTTTAGGAGGCCAAGAATTGCATATGAAATCTTTAAAGTGAGATTGTAACGTTTGAAATAACACCTTCTTCCTCGCTAAGAGGAAAAGTTGAATTTATAAGGAATGAAACACGTCCTTCTGCTACTATTACGCTACTTTTTAGTGCTAACGCTGACCTTTTAATGTTATTTCTACTAGAGGAAGATAGTTCACCTGCACACATTAGGACACGTCACCATGGATACTCAACATACATTATCTTGTATAAACAACCTTAAGCAGTGGACCTGTCTGAGGTGATCCTGTAGTTTGAACAGAAATCTTAACCCAGTGTGTTTAGCTGTGATAGTCTGAAAAAGTGTGACGGCGAGTGTCTGTGCTGTGTTGTCTTATCACTTGAAACTCCTCGGCAGTGGGGAGTGACGGGTACGCTGCTGGAACAGGCTCATTTGGATTATGTCCTGTATGTGTGTGTAACTGTATTGTGTGTTTGTGTGTGTGTGTGTGTGTGTGTGTGTGTGTGTGTGTGTGTGTGTGTGTGTGTGTGTACCCTGGCAGTGGAGCGGACTGCTGTGAGCTTTTGAGAGTCGCTTCCTTTAAGTCTACAACTTTGTATGAACTGAGGAAGAAGCTGAGCGCTGCCTGCTGATTGAGTGGCTGATCTCTGGACCTCTGCCTCTGCACCACTGTCCAACACACTGACTGACAAACAAACAAACACACACGCAGAGTCATAGTGAAGAATGACAGAGAAGAAGTCGCTTCTTCTACTTGTTGTTAGAAGAGCAACACATTACTGAAGCACAAAGTCAGAGACCACATTGAGTTCACATGCGCATCTGCACATTTTCCACATCTTTTCAAACATGTTGTTGTCCACATTAACAGCAGTGGGCATCAGCAGCTGGTGCAGAGTTGATCTGTAGAAGTAGTACAGAACAGTTTTGTTTATAGTTGATCGAGAGAAAGTTGATGATCAGTAACAATTTACTTAATGATTAAAAATGCCAATTAAGTTTTGGTTTGTGCTGCTAAACTGTGAGGATTTTTCTGTCACTGAAAATTAGGGATGCAATTAATTGAATTGTTAAAATTTCCCAGAGGCCAATGTGATGTCTTCAAAAGTCTTGTATTATCTGACCAATATTTCTCAGTATATGACAAAGCAAATAATAAAATCCTCATATCTGAGTTTGGCAAAACAATCAATTTGAAGACTTCATCTCAGCCACAATTTCTGTTTTCTGTCACAGTTTTCTGACAATTTATAGACTAAACAATTAATACATTAAAACAATAATTTGAGATGAATTGATTATTATAATATTATAATCATTACTAAGGGAGAAAAGAAGAAGAGAAAATAGAAAAAAATAAGTATAAAAACATGGACACGAAGTGAGCAAACCAGAAAACATGAGGTTATATGATCATGTAAAAGCCAAAGAGAAGAACTGAGCTTGAAGATGATTTTTAAGTTGCCCTCACACATCATATTCTCCACATCTAGCTGGTCCTGATCCTTGCCATTAGTCCTGACTCAAGGTTCGTCCTTAATGTCTCTGCACCTGCTGCGCTACGTCTCTACATACCCTCCATCTCTCTCTGTCTGACCATCTGGGAAGAGCCAGAGAGGTGAGACGAGTCACAACTTTGCCAGCGTAGTCACTTTACAGCAGCGGTGATGAGTCTGACTTTAATATGATATACACTCACTCACATCTGGTGAACTTTGACCGTCTCCTGCAAGTTCTAAGCTCTAAGAGGAAGGACATGTTAAAGTAGAAGTGTGTGTGTGTGTGTGTGTGTGTGTGTGTGTGTGTGTGTGTGTGTGTGTGTGTGTGTGTGTGTGTGTGTGTGTGTGTGTGTGTGTGTGTGTGTGTGTGTGTGTGTGTGTGTGTGTGTGTGTGTGTGTGTGTGTGTGTTTGTATATATGGGAAAAAGAGACAGCTGGCCACTGACAAAGACTGAAGGTGGGGGGTTTAGCCGGGGGGCTATTGTAATACCATTTCAAGACATCTGTTCCTTTCTTCTATTCAGATCGACCCTCCCACCCCCTCCACAAACACTAACACACTCTTTCATGTCCCTCTACAATGACATAAACACTTCTAGCAAACCAGAAACTTTTTTATCCTGAGCTCAGTCCTCTGTCTCCCTCCTGTGGTGTGGAGTGGGACTGTCACATCCTGTACGTGGCATCAGCACGGGGTGTGCCTAGTTTGGGAGAGAAAAGAGGAGGAAAAAAAAAAACGTTCAGCTTCTTTTATTTCAAAGAGCGTTTAAGCTCTGCTGCCCACATCACGTGTGAGTCGGACACACCCACACATACACATACACACACACACACACATCGCTGTCACATCTGGAAGCAATCGAGTCCAACCTCTGCCATGAAATATACCTCGTCCACCTCTACACACACACACACACACACACACACACACACACACACACACACACTGTTGGAGTAACCAGAGGAGACGACATGGTGACTGATTTCCTTTACATCCTTTTCATTACAGTCTAGACAAGCGCTTCGTAAACATTTTTAAAACCAAGGCACCCCTTCGGTTAAAAGTGACACTATGGATATCAGCTATAAGATTTTATTTTAACAACCTAGCAAAACAAACTGATTGATCGAGTGTTATATCATAAATTATGTGAATTGTGTGAACATCGATATTAAAGGAATAGTTTTGGGAAACATGTTTGTTCACTTTCTTGCAGAGAATTAGATGACGTGATTGATACCACACTCAGGTCAATTCTATATTACTTTTATTATAATTAATTCATGTCCAAGAAAATTAGAAAACAGCAGTTTTAATCTGTGTTGTTGAGTCGATTTGTAGATAAACATCAGCTTCAAAATAAAATTTCTTTTTGACAGTTGATATTTCTTTTTTCTTATTTTTGCTTTTTGTTTGTTTCTATTCTTATACTTTTCTAACATTAGTAGAGAACACAGAGATTTTCTGATTGCTGTGGACTAATTTAACTGTGTTTCGGTTTAATTATTTCAACATTTATTTATTTATTTCTTCCATCTTCCTACATTTAAAGATGTAACACAAAATGTCATTTGCTCTACACTTAAAAAGTTTACATGTACTTTTACTGTAGTTGAGTGTTTCGATTATACACTACATTATACTTTTATTAAAAATACACATGATGAGCTTTTAAAATACAACACTTTGTTAATGATTGAACCGGTGGCTTCCATGTTTCAAATGTAAAAGTAAACAGCTCCACCAAAGAGACGTTTCCTCTCTAAACCTTCAGATGGTTTCATTTAAATAACAGTTTAAATAAATGAAGAGGTCAGATTATATATAATACTTCACAAAAAGACAGATTAGACCATTAATCATCTCACTAACCCTTGGAGGGGCCTGTCCCCTAGATTAGAAACAGATTAGACTGTTTCACTTTATATAAAGAAGTTAAAAGAGCCTTACACTTCCAGCAGCTAAAGCACTAAAATGCTACTGTTGATGCATCAGTGTGAGCGATCTAATCAGGTGATAACATCAGTCACAGGGGATTCGTTTTGCAGAGAGTACTTTTACCTTGAGTCACTGTGATTGAAGTACATTTTGCTGTTGATACTTCTGTAGGAGTCTGAACGCAGGATTTTTACTTTTACATGGTTTTATTGGGACTTTTACTCAAGGATGTTTTGACTGTCACCTCATTTTTTTATATATATATTTGGTGAAACATGAATACAAATATTAAATAAATATTTAAAAAATTTAAAAAAAGTTCCAGCACCCTTGGTTTCTCTTTGCTTGATGCTGAGCCACCTCTGTTTAGTTCAGCGCACACACACACACACACTCACACACACACACACACACACACACTCACTAAACATCTGGATTGACAAGTTAATTTACTCAATAATCTGATAATCTCACTCCACAGGCCTGTACTTGTAGCATTTGTGTCGTAATCTGTTGTTTCGTCTGCAGCTTTTGTCATAGTCAAGTTCAGACAAGTTCTTTATTGTGTCATATCTTTTAACACTGAGGTCAACACAGCATCTGTCCGTCTGTCTGTTCCCTCTCTCTCTGGTGGTCATTTCTCTCAGCACAGAGTTTTATTTTTCAACTGTCGGAGCTGGGGGGTGGGGGTGGGGGGGGGGGGGTTACAAGCTGAATGAATGAGTTTCTTTTAGACTTTCACTTCTTCCATCCCTGGCTTGTTTCCTCCCCCCAAAATTGCCACCTCTCTCTTACTCCCTCTCTCTCCATTTCCCTCCCGCTCAGTGAGAATTCCTCCGTACCTGTCTGAACAGGGAGAGTCGGATCGCCGTAAGGCAGCGGAAAGAAAGAAATACAGACAGAAAGAGGGGCAGGGAGTAAGAGAGGAAAAGGAATCAGGGGAAAGAAAGTAGGAGGAACAAAGGCCACATATTTAAAGAGCACAAACAGGAAAGAGGTGTTACAGAGACAATTTGGGAAAGGAGAGAGAGCGAGAGACACGTTTATCAAGGTCTTGAGTCTTCTAGTTTGCTGTATCCAGTTCTCTGCCAGGCTGTTTTTTAACTTTCTGAGACTCGTGGCTATTTTGGTGCGTCAGTGTCGGATTGGTTTAGGATGGATGCCATCATGCTGCAAGAAAAACTGGTGGAACGGCTGCTGTGCCCACGAGTGAGAACGGCTAGACAGAAGGTAAAGAGTTGGATTTATGGGACGAAATCTGTGCAGACCAAAGAGAGGGGAAGAATATCAGGGAATTTAAAAAAAAATACAATTGAAAAATGTAGACACAGAGTTCAGGATTAGTTCAGAAATACATAAACAAGAAGCCCTCACACCTGTAGACTCACTGCCAGCATCTTTTTGGTGTTATCTCTGCCTTTCTGTGGCGGTGTTTGAGCTCAGTTTGCTGTTGCAATAGTTCTTCATAGAGACGGATTCACTGTTGAGATGATTTGTCTTTCCTCCAAGTTTTTGTATGATTACTCATTGATTTATATGCAGCTTTCCTCTCTCTCACTGCTTTGGCTGTTTGGCAAGTATGTCTGCCATGCACTGATTGCACCACCTGTGGTTTTTTTGTGCGAATGTGTGAGTGTTTGTGTGTTTTTATAAATGCGATCCTCACCCATGGGGGGGGGGGCTGTCGGAAATGCCTGTGACAAGTTATGACAGCGTATAAGGACGCTGACTGCGTGTTTGACTTGTGTCTTTGCAGAGTTGAAAAAGAGCTTTTCAGGTCTGTTGAATGCAGCTTGTGTCTGTGTGTGTGAATGCTCTCTGCGGGCCTCGAGTGTGTATTTATATCTACACATGTCAGCACGTAGTACTGTAGGGTAAAGATGACGTTCTGCCAGATGCAGCAGAGAAAACCTGCCTGACTGAGAGCTACTGTCCGACACAGTGAGAGACTGGTATCCTGTGGTTCTCTTTGTGTGTTTCTCGGAGAGATTTACTGGAAAATCTGAGACGCTGGTTATTCTCAGCTGCTCAGAGAGGAATGCTGCGCACGTGTTTTTCCATGCAGTTGTAGATTTTCTGTATTATAGCTCCAGTCTGTCTGTTGTGGTAATTTTATAGCATCAGTCGCTGCCAGATCCATTTCGTCTTCAGAGCCCATTACAGTTATTTGATTATTTGGCTTCTGTTTTCAGGCTGCTGTCTTTTGATGCTGTACAGTAGAGCTGAAACAATTTGTCGATTATCCAATTAGTTGAATTAATCAGTAACTTTTTTCTTTATAATCAATTAATTGTTTAAATCATTTTCAAGGAAGAGTGCCAAATAATCTCTAGTTTCTCAAATGTGAGCATGTGCTGCATGCGGTGGTGGAAGAAGTACTTTACTTTACTTTCATAATATCGCAGTGTAGAAATACTCAGTTACAAGTAGAAATCCTGCATTCAGTAATTTACTCAAGGAAATGTACAAAAGTATGAGCATAAAAAGCAGCAAATATTCCCGAATGAGGAACTGTAAATAGATAATATGTTTGCATGAAAAATGGTCGAAAAAGTTAAGCAATTATCAAAATAGCTGCCAATTATTCTCTGTTTAATTGACTAGTTGTTTCAGCTCTACGATAACTGTCCAATATCAAGTACATCAGTTGCATCAGTGTCACTTTCTTCCACAAAGCTTTAATCTCTTTCTTCTTTTTTCTGTCCCAGGAAAAACAATATGTGGGTTTTGCCACTCTGCCCAACCAGGTCCACAGGAAGTCTGTGAAGAAAGGCTTCGACTTTACACTGATGGTGGCAGGTCAGTTTGTAGCTGCAATGAATGTGCAAACATGACAGAAAACCTTTGTTAAAACTGCTACTGATTTAACGTTATGGTCGCTCTGGAGGGGCGTTTCTAATATTATTCCCACCTTCATTGAAATGAATGTGGCGGACAAAATATTAGAAACAATATAATGCAGCAGCAGCAGCAGAAGCTGCAGCCTCTAAAATGACCATTAAGTTGAATCAACACGTCTCTGAAACAGTTTCAACACAATCTGATGGATTTGTTGCAGGGCTATAAGGTTAGCTTTAGCTAAGTCTACGTAAAAACTGGCAGCTGGATTATGTCGTTCATGTTGTTAGATATTCACAACACATTATAATTATCGGTCTATCTGTGTTGCAGGAGAGTCCGGTATGGGTAAATCCACCCTGGTCAACAGCCTGTTCCTCACAGACCTCTACAAAGACAGAAAGTTACTGAACGCTGAGGGTGAGTCTTCATGCTATGTATCATCTCTCTGTATCAGTCATGCTGAATGCACTGCTCTGTCAAAAGCCCTCTGAGGTCTGGTATTTATGTAACACAGACCCTTACTGTATATTTAATCAGGTCACGTAGCTGCAGTGATGAAATCTAGTTTCGTTTCAGACTCTTGCTCAGAATAAGATACTGTAAGTCTGTGGATATTTGATATTTGTCTTATTGTTAGTGCAGTAAATCCTATGAAAAGACCAACATGAACAATGAACTGATCCTGCTAATGAGTTATTCTTGTGCCATATGGGCTCCATTGTTATCTATAAATTATTAAAAACACACCAGGGTGAGATTATGAACATGAGCTGTGTAGTTTAATCTCATACACACCATCCTGCTGCTGTTAATACTCAGTAGCTCGACTAGCCAAGTTTGTGTGTAAAGTCACTGCTAACTTCTTATTAACTACACAGTCATTTCAGACCAGTTATTCCCTAAAAACAAATAGCTAAAGCTAATAGAGACTTTAGAGACGTGTAAACTGTAGGTATGACTTTCAAGTATTCTTGTATTCAGAGTTACTCAGTCATTCAGTCGAACCATTCTTGCAAATGATTTTGTTCTTTGAAATGTATTGTGTTTTCCCCGAGAGATGTAATGTCAGATTTTTCCAGTTGGTCAGATTTATTTGATATTAGCTTACCTTTTTTTACACTTCACTAAATGGCTAACATATTAGCAAGCTAACGCTGTTTTTTATCAGTTGGTTCAGTTAGCAACGCAGCAGTTACACCTCACACTTACACAGTGTAAATCTCTACGCTGTAGCTAGTTTCTGTGGTGCAACCTTTTTTAATTTAGTTAAGTATAAACATGATATAACAAGGATAAGTTTGAACGCATGAACAGCTGGTGCAACTGCCTGGGAAGCACCTAACGTGTATTAATCCATCACTGAAAATAGTCTCTGTCAAGTGCCCTGTTTAGTCCTGTTTGAGTAGTGTCTGCTAAAAACAACAGTGACCAGCTGTTTTAGATTTTTGTTTTTTACATTAAAGTATATATTCATGACCTGTTGTATCTTCAGTCAGGGGCTGAGAGCGACAGACAGAGAGCAGACATTAGAAAGGATTGAGAAGCATTGTTGACTTTGGTCTTTTCATGTTTACAGTAACAAAAATATAGAATATCAAGAGGCGTATCCTTTTGTAGAGCAGCTTTGTAATAAGTTGAAGAATGTCCATAAATCATGCCACTGTTGTTTAAGTGAGAGAAAAGCAGTCAAAAACCCCGAATGACTCCATCAGGACTCATTTTGCACCGTTCACTGGCTTGTTGGACATTATCCCTGACCTGCTGTTTCAGCTGTTTCACCTCATTTTCTCTCTGTCACTAACTTTCTTACTCCTTCTCTGTGTCAACGCTCTTCAGAGCGTATCAACCAGACAGTGGAGATCATCAAACACACCGTAGACATCGAGGAGAAAGGAGTCAAGCTCAAGCTGACCATCGTAGACACTCCGGGGTTCGGAGACGCCGTCAACAACAACGAGTGGTGAGCTGAAAGACCTGCTGCTCTTGTGCCTTTGTGCCTGGTTCGGTTTGCTCGCGTGAATTCACAGTGCCTGGAGGAGTTGCTGATGTAGTGTGTGTGTGTGTGTGTGTGTGTGTGTGTGTGTGTGTGTGTGTGCATGTTTCTGTGTGTGTTCTAGCTGGAAGCCAATCACAGACTACATAGATCAGCAGTTTGAGCAATACTTCAGGGATGAGAGTGGGCTGAACAGAAAGAACATCCAGGACAACAGAGTGCACTGCTGCCTCTACTTCATCCCTCCATTTGGCCACGGGTAATAACACACACACACACACACACACACACACACACACACACACAGTCTGAAGTCGGTTACTAGGTGGAATAGCACATCCTGACAGTGACGACAGATGGAAACAGTTCACCTTTTACTGCAGATTTTCCTCATGGAGTGAAAAATGAAAACTGCTTTGATTTGGAGTCCGTACATAACTTTACTCTCCTGCTCACTCTGGCTGTTTTCCCTCCACAGGCTGCGTCCGGTGGATGTTGAATTCATGAAGGCTCTGCATGAAAAAGTGAACATAATTCCACTTATTGCAAAAGCTGACTGCCTCACGCCCAACGAGATAAAGAAGCTCAAAGACCGGGTGAGTCCCAGACCTGGAGCTCCACAGTGGATTCAAGATGTTTGCTGTGTGTAGTTGGATCACTGTAACACTTCCTCTGCTTTGTCTTTGTGTGTGTGTGTGTGTGTGTGTGTGTGTGTGTGTGTGTGTGTGTGTGTGTGTGTGGTGTGTGTGTGTGTGTGTGTGTGTGTGTGCATGTTTCTGTGTGTGTTCTAGCTGGAAGCCAATCACAGACTACATAGATCAGCAGTTTGAGCAATACTTCAGGGATGAGAGTGGGCTGAACAGAAAGAACATCCAGGACAACAGAGTGCACTGCTGCCTCTACTTCATCCCTCCATTTGGCCACGGGTAATAACACACACACACACACACACACACACACACACACACACACAGTCTGAAGTCGGTTACTAGGTGGAATAGCACATCCTGACAGTGACGACAGATGGAAACAGTTCACCTTTTACTGCAGATTTTCCTCATGGAGTGAAAAATGAAAACTGCTTTGATTTGGAGTCCGTACATAACTTTACTCTCCTGCTCGCTCTGGCTGTTTTCCCTCCACAGGCTGCGTCCGGTGGATGTCGAATTCATGAAGGCTCTGCATGAAAAAGTGAACATAATTCCACTTATTGCAAAAGCTGACTGCCTCACGCCCAACGAGATAAAGAAGCTCAAAGACCGGGTGAGTCCCAGACCTGGAGCTCCACAGTGGATTCAAGATGTTTGCTGTGTGTAGTTGGATCACTGTAACACTTCCTCTGCTTTGTCTTTGTGTGTGTGTGTGTGTGTGTGTGTGTGTGTGTGAATGTGTGTGTCTAGATACGAGAGGAAATAGACAAGTTTGGGATCAAAGTCTACCAGTTCCCTGAATGTGACTCCGATGAGGATGAAGAGTTTAAACAGCTGGACAAAGAGCTGAAGGTGAGTTTGGACCTTCAGACACCCGTCATCATTTACTGATTCACTGTGACAGGAAGTGACTGTACCTTTGGCTGCAGATTGTGAATTTGAAATTGGTTAACAATAGGCAGCTCATGGCTCACTTGGATTCTTAATTTATCATATTTGTGAGTTTTAACTTTATTTTATTTGTCTTCTCATTCAGTTTTAATCCTCTTTCTTTTATCTTACATCGCTGGAATTGTTTTGTCTCTTTATCTTATGGGTTTCATTTTATTTTGATGCCCTGTTGTAGCATCCTGTAACTTTATTTAGTTTTTTATTTGCACTACTAAAAAGATCATTATTATTGTCATTATTATTAATGGAATAAACATTAAGATTTAGAATGATAACATTGCCGTCAGCTTGATTTACGGTTATTTGTCCCAATGAAAATTTTAATTGCCTTTTTAGTCAAATAACAGTAACATGGTTGTGGGAGATATGGGATGTGACGGCACCAAAAATTTGTTCATTCTTGATCTTTTAAAAAGAAGTTGGACAAAACAATCTTAACTTAGGGTCTCCTTAATGACTTTGCCCAGGGCTTTCAACCCATGGTCTTCCTCAGCAGGCCACCATGTGACCTATTTAAGTGTGAAACATCATAACATCAAACAGTGTCAAACTTTTAAGGAAGACCAGGAGATGAGATGGAAAGCTCACCTACATTTGAGTTTCCTCAGTTACTACTAGTGCTAAATGCAGATTTGTTGTGCTGAGATTTTAAGATGTATATATCATACCTCCCCTCGGTACAGTGAAGGTGGACAGAGTTTTGTTTTTTGCTCCTGACATGTGAGAAACAGAAACATGTCTTTGTCCCCATTACACTGGATAATCCACAGGCTTCACTGTGAGCCACTTTCACAGGGATTTAACCTTTGGTGGAAAGCAGTTGTTGTGAAAACGAGGTCTGTGGATTATCCAGAATAAAGGCTTCAGTATGTTTCAAATCACCCATGTCATACCATTGTGTTTACATGTGCACTGAATGACCTCAGACAAAGACGGGGCAAAGAGTCCGGCCGTCAACAGAGTTCTGTGTCCCTTTTATTTCTTATTCTGTGTTTATTGAACAAACGAGCAGAACAGTGGCGACTTCAGAAAAGTCTCTGCTGTGTGATGGAAGGTAGTTTTGTGAAGAACATAAATAGGGACCTTGAGTTCAAACCGTGGCAAACGCTGCTTGAAGCGGACATGATCGTTGGATTATCTATTTTGGATATAAAAATAAAAATAATGCTGTTGACGGTGCTGAAGTTTCACACGCTGTTCGTCAGTCCGACAGACACATTGTTTGAAGCTGACTGAAGAGGCCTTCACTGGGCGTTGAGTTAATTTATTCACTGCTTTGTTTAACAAATTATATTTTCTTTCAGTGTATTGAGTCGGATGCAGAAATCTCAGAGATCTCAAAACCTGGGCTCATAAAACTAGATTTACTTACATGACTAGAGAACATAGGTTAAGAGAACATGGATAACAGTTGTGCGCTCTTAAATTGAAACGTAGCAGCAGCAGCAGCAGCAGCTCACAGGCGATAAATGATCATTCATGCTTGTGAATCCACTGATCAGCTGGGAAAATCAGTGCTGAGAAAATAAACAACAAACAGTGTTTTACGTGTCTCAACAATTACAGTCACGCTTCTCTTGAGCTGCTCATTGTCCGTTTGTGAATGTGCATCAGGGCACAGCTTGCTCACTCAGCTTTCTCCGGGTAGATAAGTGTTAAAAATAAATACACCCTCATGTCTCTGTGTGCAGGAGTGCACCCCGTTCGCTGTGATTGGCAGTAATACAGTGGTGGAGGCTCGAGGGCAGAGAGTGAGAGGAAGACTGTACCCCTGGGGGATTGTTGAAGGTATGTTCATGTGTCGTCTGTCTTTGCAGCTCTCATCGGCCTGAGTGCAAATCAGACACCGTTTGAAATGTCACAACTTACACATATACGTGTTTCTTTGCTCAGTGGAGAACCAGTCGCACTGTGACTTTGTGAAATTGAGGAACATGCTGATTCGGTCACACATGCACGACCTGAAAGACGTAACCTGCGACGTCCACTATGAAAACTACAGAGCGCAGTGCATACAGGAGATGACCAGGTATGTGTGAGAAATAAAATGGGTGCGAGGCTGAAATGTTTTGTAAACATAACTGCTGACATATACAGATTTCAATACAGATTTGTCTGTTTCACCCCCCCCCTTCTTTTCTTCTTCTTCTTCTTCTTCCTCTTCTCTCAGTAAACTGGCTCAGGACAACCGGATGGAGAGTCCCATCCCCATCCTGCCGCTGTCCACTCCAGATGTGGACACCGAGAAACTAATCAAAATGAAAGACGAGGAGGTATGACACAGGAGAGCAGGGTTGTGACTGTGTTATTTTTGGGCTTGAGCACAGAAACGGGGGGGGGGGGGGGGGGGGGGTAGTGTGTTATCAGGTGAAATACGCCCTTATGAGCCTCAGAGGTTGTACCTCCCTGTCTCGGTAACTGCACAGTTGGCTGCTGACTGTGCAGAGGAATGATTGCATTGAATTCATTCGCCACTTAGAAAAGAATTCATGTAGTTTGAACTCTCATGTCTGTGTGTTTAAGTATTGAAGCTCGAGTCAGGAGCTGTTTAGATTAGCTTAGCATAAATGCTGGAACAATGGGGAAACAGCAAGTCTGGCTCTGTCTAAAGCTGATAGATCTGCCCACCAGCACCTTTAATGTTCACTAACTAACATGTTATATACAAAAACATTCATTTTTGGTTTTAGCAGAAGGGAGGTTGAGATGTTTCAAACCTTTGTAACTGTACAAACTTTTCCACTAGACAGAAGAGCCACAAGGTTGCAGGTGCATGAAGTAATTCAATATGCATTATCTCCCAATATGTTGATCTTTTCCTTTAACTCAACAAACAACAACAACAGACATAGTACCAGTGCAAATATGAAAGATCTAAAAGAGCTTTAAAGAGATAAAATACGTTTCTTCTTCTTAAATAATGCAAAGAACTACCTCATCACGTCTGAACGCTTCATTTGTGGCTTCATGTTGAAACGCTTATTAACTCTTAAAACCAGTCATGATCTACATGCATGAGTTTAACCCTCCTAACGTTCGTCTCCACCTGCAGCTGAAGAGGATGCAGGAGATGCTGAATAAGATGCAGCAGCAGATGCACGAGAAAGACCAGTGACGTCTCCCGGAGCAGAGCAGAGCTCCGACGCCACCTGCTGTTTCTCCCCTGAACGACAGTGAGACCTTCAGCCATTGAACGATGGATATCATGTGTTAGTGGCAACTCTGGCTGTACATTTATCTTCAGTTTGGTGCTTTGTATAGTTCGTCTGCCTGGAAGGTTGTTTTGTCAGAGGGTTTTTTTTCTCTGAAACTATCCGTTTGCCCACTTTGAGCCCCCCCTGCTGTGGTTTAACAGTCTTAACATATATAATATTAATGCGTAATTTAAATTACTCAGTGTATCTAATTTATAAATGCAATGCTAGACTTTTTGGATATTCCGTCAGGGTATGAACATGTGTGCTATGAGATGTTTTGTAAAGAGATTTAGGTTCTTGGTGATGTTTAGGTTTGAACATGGATATTGTTTTTTATTATGTTTTTGTGTGTGTGTGTGTCTTTGGGTGTGCGAGTGTGTGTATTACATAAAATTCCCTTTGATATCACCAGGTATCCGTCCATAAAAGTCCCACTTGTTTGACAAAGCTACCACAGTGACTTTTTATTTTTATTAAAACCCAACTTTTGCTCTTGTTTGTTTGCTCTCTGATCCTCATAAATACCTTCATGTAACATTTTTTTACATATGGCAAGTCAAACTATCCTCTTCCAGCAATTTTATATGTGCTGGCTGAGCTGAAAATGCACTTATTGCCAGTGGCTAACTGTGAATGGAGAGCCTTTGACATAATGAGAGGGTTGGTGCATGCGCAAGCATGCTGCCATTACTCATATCCGCTAACTGCTGTCGGCCTATTTTTACTGCTTTATAGCCGATGCCCTGTGCTTGTATTAAAATGCATCATGACCTACAGTATGCTTTGTTGCCACTATGAGATGGTAAAAATAGATCAATAATGAGGAGTAAATGCTGTGTTTCTGCTTCTGTTTTAAATCCCCCTCTCCTTGGAAGTAAGTTATGCCAGTGAAGATGTGTGTCCTGTTTGTGAGTCAAGATTGCTTGAGCGTGTGTGTGTGTGTGTGTGTGTGTGTGTGTGTGTGTGTGTGTGTGTGTGTGTGTGTGTGTGTGTGTGTGTGTGTGTGTGTGTGTGTGTGTTTGAGTGTGTGTAGACTTCGCTGATGCTGAGGAACAGTACATATTTTGCCTGAAGGCTGTGAGCTCAGCCTGTGCCCAATTTATATAAAGGTGTGACAAATAAACCCTTGTTTCTCGTCAGTCTGGCTTCACTGCCTATCTATTGTCTCTCTGAACTTTATGGTGTCGAACATTACGTTCCAGTGAGCGCAGCACAACATTTTCTGTCACTTCCGGATGTCAGAGTCTGAACAGCAGAGCTCAGAGCTGGAGCCTCTGCACGAACATTATCTGCTGATTCATGTTTATCTCCTGCAGACATTTTTCCTCTGCACTGCACAATGCATCTTCTCCCTGCCAGTCAATGCAGATACAAGCAGACATAACATTCATATGAACAGTGGTGGAAAGTGACAAAGTGCATTTACTCAAGTACTGTACTCAAGTACAATTTTGTAGTACTTGTACTTTACTTGAATATTTCTGTTTTTTGCTACATTTAATTTCCACTCCACAGTTCAGAGGCCAGTATTGTACTTTTCACTCTGCTATATTTATTTGCTGACTAGTTACTTTGCTGATTCAGATTATTAATGCAAAGCATAATCAACAAATAACTTATGATGTATTGTTATAGGTTAAGCAGGTTAATATTATCTAGACCTTTAAACATGAATGTATCAATAACTATAATCCAATAATATTGATGAGTAAATGTACTTGTGTTGTTATAATTTGTTGTTATTCTGCAGGTCTGTAATTTCTCCTGGTAAAAGTCTCCTGAAAATAACTATGTAATTTTGTACGTAATATAGGTAAAATAGAAATGATTTTTGAAATAACTGCTCCATTTAAACCCAAGTTAATATTCAATCATATAATCATTTATTATTGGAAACTTCGTTCTTTAAATATGTTGAACTGTGTGCTTGTCGAAAGACAAATTTCACATTTAATTGCATGTTTCGTTGAACTGCTGACTAAACCATTCATTATATACATTAGCAATTAACTGGAAGTTTTGTCTCTGTTTTACCTTTATTTGGTACCAAATTCAATTTTTCTTTCCATCAAATGTTCTAGCAAATTATTAGGAAATTGAGGACTCATGAATTTAAGTTACTGAGGCACTTTCCATATCCTTGTGCGTGTACTGTACGTGCGTGTGCACAGGCATGTGTGTGTATTCATATTTGACAGAACTTCTTTATCAGTGAGTGCCAGCTGCACAAACACACGATATCTCTCAGAGCGACAGTAAGAAACGCAGTCCTTTCTTGAAGACACACTCAGCACTGAAGGTAAGTCCCTGTCCTCTGACCTTGTCAAGACTCCTCTGTTCTGTAGCTTTCATCATATTATTTACACTAAAACAGGATGACCTTTGACCTAAGTTCTTGCTCTCAAAATATCCAGGCACTTAGAAAGCTGTAGACTGCATGGTCTGACCTGAAGGTACTGACATCACAAAATTGTGGGCATGAAGGGAAGCAGGAGGGTTTTTACTGTCAATGCACTGGACTAACAAAACAGAGAAAAGAATATGTGTTGTAAAATGGACAATTTGTGCTTTTTGTTTTTTGTTGTTATATGAACCCATAATGCTGTAATAATACTATGTTTTATGGAAGTGTTTGGTTCTAAACTTGTGGTACTAAAGTGATACTATAAACTAACTATAAACTAGTTTTAGTAAATTCAGTAGTTCAATCGACTCAATGTACATAGAGTGACCAGAATAATTTCACAATAATCTGCACACTTTAACACTCTTTAAGTTGTAACACTACAGTCATCTTATTACTGCAGGACTCTTGTTGGATTGTATTAATTTCTATTTTCACATAATTTTAGATCCAAACAGAGAACGCATGTCCATTAATACACTTTGCTATATTTATTGACTTGCATGGCAGTTATCATTTAAGAGTTTATGTTATATTCCTTCCAGTAACGGCTGAATGGTCTTTTTGTCGAAGCCTTGAGTTGATACTCTGCAGTGAAGAGCCAGACACTAGATGTGGGAGTAGTTGTAATGTTCCTGTGCCTACACCTTCAAATGGTATCTGCCAAATATTTCAACCTTCAAGACATAAAAAATGGCTGCTCACACACAATGCAACTAATCAGAGGTGACTTGGATGAATCTCCTCTCCTCTCCTCCTCTCTCTCCAGAGATTAGTAAACATGAAGGGGCTTCTGCTCCTGTGTCTGCTCCTCCTGTTTGGAGGTCAAAGGTCATCAGCGTGCCCCCACCTTTGCTCCTGTGATGGCGGTCACGTGGACTGCAGCAGCAAGTCTTTCACCTCCTCCTCGCTGCCCACCAGTTTCCCTGCTGGGACCACCGAGCTCCGTCTCAACAACAACCTGCTGACCGCCCTCCCTAACGGGCTCCTGGATGATCTGACCTCCCTCCGCTCTGTCTCCTTTCATGGGAACCCCTGGGTGTGTGACTGTGGCGTCCTCTACCTGCGAGCCTGGCTGCTGCATCACCACGCCACCGTCACATTGAACCCGAGCGTCAACTGCAGCTCTCCTCCCGCATTGAGAGGGCGGCAGGTGATGTACTTAACCGAGGAGGAGATCCTGCAGTCCTGCCACTACTGGTACTGTGACCTGGCTTTGGCCTCGCAGGTGTGTCTGCTTGTGTTCGTGTTGGTGCAGGTGGCTCTGCTGGTGGCTCTCATCGTGTTCCTGAAGAAGTTCGAGAGGCTGTCCAAGGAGGCGAGGAGAACCACAGAGGAGAGCTTCACAGCCGGGGAGAGTCTGAGGGAGGAGGAGTATGTACCTTTAAAGGACAATAACATGTGAGATGGAAAAAGACTATTAGACGAAAAGAAGAAAAAGAGCTTTTTATCATCTGCACACTGAGAGAAAATGTCAGTCAGATTACATTGTTTTTGTGTTTCAGAATATAATTTCAAAGTTAATTTTTTTATGCACAAGCAGATGACACAGGAAAAACCACAATGAATAAGTAGGGAAACATAACAAATGCAGATACTTCCTAACAGGACATAAGTGGAGTGGTTTGTTAAATAATGTGAATCACTCGCGACATCACCAGATCACCACCTCCTTCCTTTAATTTCTAACTCATGTATGTCACTTATACTGTATACCACTGGAGAAGAGAGTGAATAAAAATAACAAATAAAAAGAGTCAGCACTCAGCACTGTAGAGTTTTGAGGCTAATACTGATATTGTCCTTTCAAAGTAAGAATTTCTTTATCTGTTGGACAATGCTCATTTCATTCAGAGAAAAGGAGAGGCGCTGTAAAATGCAAAGAAGTGTGGAAATGCTTCTATGCTGTTTTGCAGTTGTGCACAAAGAGCAAATTAAAATGTCTTTCTTTTCTGTGTTTGACAGCTTCCATCCTTTTTTCAGTGACAACATTTTTTTTCTAAGTGTTATCTCTGAAAACAGGAAGCCCTCTTCCTCTGTTTCCTGTGATGTATTCATTTAAAACATTAGAGAAGATAGTAAGGATCAGGATCCCTTTAGTTTGGTTAATAAAAAGTTGGGAACATTGGAGGCTTATGAAGTGTAATTTACAGAAATAAACTTGTCAGGTCCCTGTGGTGGCCTTGTTATTTACCAGCCAACACATATGCTTGTTCCTATGGGCTTGCATCATAACCTTATTTCAGTTGATAATATTGGTATTGCATGTTTATTCTGTGCACAGTATAGATCAACTTAGTCATGTGCATATGGACAGTAACGTCTACACACTTGTACTCATTGCACTCATTCCCAATTAATTTATTTTTGTTCACATGTCAAATATACCACATAATCATGCCACATAATGATCACAGGAAGAAACCACACAGGCCCTTTCTACCTTGACCAAAACCCATGTGACTAAAACATCAAATTCCAGCTTTCTTTCTTCAAAGGCCCATGTGGTTGAAAAGCTGATAAATGATAATAGATGTAACAAGTAACACGTTTCCTGTACATAATCAGCACTTTGACATGTTTTTTTTTTGTGGATGTGAGTCTAAGATGTGAGAAATTGTTATGTTTGAAATACTTAAAAAAATGTTATATCTGTGTAATAGCTGGCAATTTTATATGTTTTTCTGATATTTTTTCACTTATTTCAAGTTATTTGGCATTTTTTATTAATATATTGTGTAATTTGTTAAATATGCGGGAAAAAAAATATATTTTTGATTGTGCCATATTAATGCTAATCCTACATACAATTTTAAATACTTCATTATGGAACAGCATTCTGATCTTTTAGACACAAAACAAATGTGAAAGGTTTAATCAAAATGTATTCACAGTTCATGGCAATACTGCATATTTCTTTGTTAATATACTCTCTTAATCAATTTTATTGGATTATGGATTGCATTAATAAAGACGTTTAATTGGAAAATTAAATGCACTTTTTTTTCTCAAATTTATTTTAAAAGGAAATATTAATTAATGGATCTTTTACTCTTGATAGTCTATATTGTTGTTTCCAACAGCGGAACCTTTCTTCGAAGACCTGGTTTCAGCTACGGACAGTTTTCCCTGATGGACTATGTTTACACGTGATGTCAGTGCAGAGCTGAAATTTCAAACGTGTTTAAATGTCTATTGCTGTTTGACCCGCTGAAATAAAAAAAGGTTTGTATTTTTCAATATTCATAAAGATTTATTCGGTTGCGTAAATAACGTCAAACACCGCGATGCTTCAGGTGATTTTAGATAATTAGCTCATTGTGGCTCTGGCATGGTGTCAGTTTTTTTTTTTTTCGTGATGTTTAACATAATAAGTTCTCATGTTTCTACTAGACGTCAGTTTAAAATGGGAAAACTCAGGAAGAAGCACAACTGGAAGGGGAGACAGCAGAGCGACCCTCAACAACCAGCTGATGGAGAGAAGACGGAGGTTGTGGTGGAACTGCAGGGTGAGACTTTATCCAGAAACTGCTCAACCCGCTTATTGATGTGAACGTGTGTTAGACAGTCCGAAGGTAAAGCCCTGAGCCTGTTTGAAACTTTCAGATTTGTGAAACTTTTAGTTTATTTGGGGGAAAAAAATTGCAATTTCACTGCTTTTTTTCACACCTAGGCCAAAAACATCTACACTTGGACTTCTACAATCTGGACCAGTTTAGTGTGTTGAAAATACAGTTTCTGATTTGTGAAGCCTTTATTTTATTTGTGGAAACACAAAAGGGTGCCCTGGTCTAACTACATTGGACTAGTTTTTATTTTATTTTTTAAACTACACATGGTTTATTGGCCTTATTGCCTGTATAAAGATGACAGTTCACAAGTCTGAAAGTAGGTTTAAACAGTTAAAGCTTTGATATGGATGTGTAGTAGCCTTTCACACCAGAAAGTGATGCAAAAAGTGTCATTTAAGTTTCCCTTTAACTTCAGTGTTGTCAACCACTGTATGCTGTGTTTTCACCAGGTGGAGCCAGGCTAAAAGGTGTAGATGAGAGCAACGCTTTGGTCCTCCCAGCCAACAAAGCCAAGAAGTCGAAAACCTCAGTGACACCGGTTTCCACCAAAAAGCCCCTCACCAAGAAGCAGAGGAAAGAGCTGCAGAAAGTGCTGGAGCGCAAGGAGAAGAAAGCTCAGGTGAGCGACAGGTTGATGCTGCAGGTTCAGACAAAAAACCGCGCAGCTTTAAGAAGAAAGTAATTTCTCTAACCAGGTTTTACAAACACACTTTTTAGCAAGGGGAACGCAACTTTTATCAACAGTTATAACCACAATAATGTTTCTAGTCGTGCTGAAACGAACCAGTTGAACAATTTCTTCACTGTTATTCACAGTTATTCACTGTAACTTGTAACATTAAATTTAAGTTAGTCTGCCAACAAGACTTTAGTCAAATTTGATATAAAGAACTAGATCACAACCCACCTATGTGTCTGTCTGTCCTGTGCAGAGAGCAGACATCCTGACCAAACTGGCTGAGGTGCAGCTTCCAGACTCTGAACTGAAGCTGCTGTACACCACGTCCAAACTGGGAACTGGAGACAAACTTTACCAGACTAAACAGTGAGTGCACAAATACAATATGTGGAGGAGGAGGATGTGGTGAAGGTGGAATCGATGGTTTAATATTTTTGGGTCATTTTCAGGACATTGGATGAAACAAAAGACGGAGACTCAGGTCCGAAGATCAGCAGCGTCAGTGGAGCGAACAGGAAAAGAAAATGGAGAGAAGAGGAGGAAGATGAAGACGAACAAAAGGCAGAAGAAAGTAGTGACCTGGACACTTCCTCTGATGATGATGAGGAGGAGGAGGATGAAGAAGTGAATCAAACCACAGAGATGGATGAAGCTAAGGAAACCACCTCTCCCACTCAGGAGACAGAGGACAAACAGGGAGTGAAGGAAGAACAACGGAAAACAAAACAAGATGGACAGAGTGAGAAGAAGGTTCTAAATCAGCAGAAAGTTCAAGACAAGAAGCCGTCGCAGCCGGCGGTCTTCATCCCTGTTGACAGATTACCAGAAATACAGGTCTGCGCTCACCGCATGTTTGTCGAGAGTCTCGAGTGTTTTTTGTTGGTGATTGATTGATTCAGGTGTATTTCATTCTGTTGCTGTAGGACGCTCGTCTGAAGCTGCCCGTGCTGGCGGAGGAGCAGGTCATCATGGAGGCAGTGAGAGAAAACCCCTGTGTCGTCATCTGCGGAGAGACAGGAAGTGGAAAGACCACTCAAGTTCCTCAGTTCCTGTATGAAGCCGGCTACGCCAGGTAGCTTATCCTCTCTGTTGGGCAGTCCTTAAATGCCTCACTGGATTTTTTTACAGAGAAAAAAAGGCTTTTATGTGGATAAACATTCATGTCATGTGTGATTGCATGTGGTTACAGTTGTGCTTCTCTCTGCAGTGGCAGTGGGATTATTGGCATCACAGAGCCGAGACGAGTAGCAGCTGTCAGCATGTCTCACAGGGTGGCCAAAGAGATGAACCTGTCCACACGGTAACAAAAATATATATGATATAATATACAGACTATTCATGTACGAAGCCTCTTTGTGACAAATTTGGAAACGGAAATATTGCTTATAATAACATTTTTTAAATATGTATCTATGGTCAATCCTGTGCCCAGGGTGGTGTCTTACCAGATCCGATACGAAGGGAATGTGACAGACGAGACCAAAATCAAGTTCATGACAGACGGTGTTTTACTGAAGGAGATCCAGAAGGTACCGTCTTTACTCTGCATTGAGTTATTTCAATAAAATACTGTAAACATGATGGAAAATCTGAATTAAATACTGTTTTCCTGCATTTCTCTACAGAGAGAAAAAGAAAATAGACATGAAAACATGACTTTTTTTTTGACATTTGACAGAAGGAAAAACATTGATCCTTACAGTGTTTTTATTATCATCTCCTAAATGATGAAAAAAGAATAAAGACACATGTCCCTGCTGCGTTCATGTAGTTGTAAGGGAAACCATATTTATATTTCACACTGAACCCATTTTAATGTTTGAAGCATCCTGTGAAAGATCAAGTTAGTTTTACTAAGTTATTACTATTATTTACTATTATTACTAATAATAGACTTGTTTATAATACACAGTACATTGAATCTGTATGAGTCTTTTAACGGCTTCGATATCGTGTCTGTCTTGTCTCTTAGGATTTCCTGCTCCAGAGATACAGTGTGATAATCATAGATGAAGCCCACGAGAGGAGTGTGTACACCGACATCCTCATCGGACTGCTGTCTCGTATCGTCCCGCTCAGAAACAAGGTGAGAGACGCAGCTGCTGTTTGTGGTGTGAAAAGTCCGAACCTTAAAGACTCGCAGGGGGTTTTCTTTCCATCAGCATCTTCCTGTTTGATTAACCTGTTGTTTCACACCACCATCTCTCTGCAGAAAGGCATGCCCATGAAGCTGCTGGTCATGTCGGCTACTCTGCGGGTTGAAGACTTCACAGACAACCAGAAGCTGTTCCGGATTCCTCCACCCGTCATCAAGGTGGACGCCCGCCAGTTCCCCGTCACTATCCATTTCAACAAACGCACCCCGCTGGAGGATTACACCGGAGAGGCTTTCCACAAGACCTGCAAGATCCACCGGATGCTGCCTCCAGGTGCCCAAACAGACGGCCACATCTAACAGATTTAGTAGTTTTCAGCATTAACATTTATTTACTACAAAACTAAATAGACCTATAAAGAAAGAAGGGCGAATCCTGCAACTCACCGCATTAATAGGTGTCTTACTACTGCCTTGATACCATGTCTGTGTCCCTCAGGTGGTATCTTGGTGTTTCTGACCGGTCAGGCAGAGGTTCACAGTCTGTGCAGAAGACTGAGGAAAGCTTTCCCCTTCAGGAAGAGTAACACAACCACCGGTGAGTGTAACACACCTGTTTTGTCCCCTCACACTCTGATGTAATTCTGGGCAGAGGTTTTCTATATTTACTTTTTTTTTTGTTGTGTCCAGGTGAAGATGAAGAAGCAGACACCTCAGAGGCGATGAGGAAGTTTAAAAAGGCCAAGCAGAAGAAGACTGTCGTGAGTCTACTTTTTGTGAAATGCCCCCAAAAGCCGCTGTAGCTTAAAATACCCTTCTGATGGGTCCTTAAAGCTGCTTACATCTTTGATACCTATTTCTTGTGTACATATTTTAGGAGTGTTGTTTCTGTCTCCAGTCTCTGCCCAGGATCGACTTGGATAACTACTCCGCCCTGCCGGTGGATGAAGGTGACGAGGACAGGGAGGCGGGGATCGGAGACGAGGAGGACGAAGGCTCTGATGTAGATATCGGCGACGATCCCAGCAATGAAGGCAAGCTGCTCCAGATCAATAATTCCTCAAATCCAGTTGTATGTATTTCACTTAAGTGTCCTTACAAATTCTGCTGTGCTGTGTTTCATCTTTTAGAGGAGAAGGCGGACCCATCCCTCCCTCTGTATGTCCTCCCGCTCTACTCTTTGTTGGCCCCAGAGCAGCAGGCCAAGGTAAGATTAACATGTCGGCACTAAAACGGATGGAAATCATGATGCGGGAGAAGACGTAGGATTGTTTTTTAGCATTAAAGTATATTTATAAAGAGTGAAGACCATTATAAAAGATTAAAGTAATAATGTAATGTCGCTTCACAAAATGTGGAGAGTCTGATAACGTGTGTGTGCTTCTTGCCTGCAGGTGTTCAGGCCTCCTCCTCCTGGCACTCGTCTGTGTGTCGTAGCCACCAACGTGGCCGAGACGTCTCTGACCATCCCCGGCATCAAGTACGTGGTTGACTGCGGTCGAGTTAAGAAACGTTTCTACGACCGAGTGACCGGAGTGTCGTCTTTTAAAGTCACATGGACCTCGCAGGCCTCCGCCAATCAAAGGGCGGGTAGAGCGGGACGCACAGAGCCGGGACACTGCTACAGGTCGGGACTTAACAGAGTGACCACGCAGATGTTTTCTTCACTCGGGGAAGATATTCACAAGCGTTTGTCTTTGTGCTTCTGCAGGTTGTACTCGTCTGCCGTGTTTGGAGACTTCAGCTTGTTCTCTGAGGCAGAGATCACTCGCAGGCCTGTGGAAGACCTGGTTCTACAGATGAAGGATCTCAACATAGAAAAGGTCAGTAAAAAGGGAACAACAGCAGGTTTCTGAGTGAAATGCTGCTGTATGAATATAAACGGCTTCATATTTTCTTTTTGTGCAGGTGGTCAATTTTCCCTTCCCCACGTCTCCCTCTGCCGAGGCTCTTGTTGCAGCAGAGCAGTTATTAGTCTCGCTGGGAGCGCTGAAAGAGCCGCCTCGCACTGGAAGGTAACTGTCTGTCGCTGGGTCTTCTGTTTGTTACCTGCCTTGACAACAGTCTCTGGCTTTTTTCTTGGATTACATTCCTATTAATTAAAACAAGAATGTTGAGGGATATTTTTCAGGTTCTTACAGAGAAGCAAAGTCATGTCATGAAACAAAGGTGTATTCTAATTTGAAGTTATTTGAGAGGATATTAAATTTAATTATAGAACTCAGGAATTTGTAGAACTCGTTAAGATTTTGATTGACAATTCGTCAGACCAATGAGAACAACAGAATTGGGTGTTATTAGGTTATTTTTTATTGCACAGGGAAGTCAGATGTTCCAGTGCCAACCTTCATGGCCCTTTCCTTAAATCCTGTCACCGAATCAGCCTTTTATATTTTCATTTAGAATTTTGACTATGTTGTAAGTAGAGGATTTTCTTTTATTATCAGGGTAAAAGAGATGGAGCGAGCGAGGCTGAGCTGTCCCATCACCCCCCTTGGCAGAGCAATGGCTTCTTTCCCTGTGGCACCACGTTATGCTAAAATGTTAGCGCTCGGGAGGCAGCAGGATTGCCTGCCGTACGTCATTGCTGTGGTAGCAGCCATGACAGTCCGTGAGATCTTCGAAGACCTTGACAGGTCAAGACGCATGTTTTCTCTAATGATCTGTGTTTTTAGATAAACATTTAATTGTTCTTCCATGGGGCGCCATGACGCACGAGGTTCTGGATTCAACCAGGTAGGAAGTGAGCGCAGAGCAAAACAGAGTGTCATGTCTTTGCGAGGTAGAAGCTTTGATTATGGATTTTTTCCTTTTTCCATATAAAAGTGCTGATAACAAATTCTTCCAGTGGCCACCTGGTGGAGCTAGAGGTATCATTGAACTGATAAAATATACACAAAACAGTAGATTAGTCTGAATAACTGGAGGTCTGGACTGAAAGGGAGTAGATGAGGAATGTACCCCATCTCTTTAATTCTCCGAGTCTTTTAAGACTTCATTATAGTTGTGTTTAATGTATCAAGGGAAAGATTGTTAGGCAAGTATTTAAAACAACTGGAATACTAAAGGAAGGCGTCTGCCCACTTAATTCACCCAGTGGCATTAATGCTGAATTAAACAACCTGTTTAATTTAATCTGCGGCAGAAAATCCCTCTGGATAAAATCTCTCTTGGCAAACTTACATTTGCTTCATTTTACATAATATAATATTCCTATATTTACAAAGTGTCATTTCCCTTTTATTTCAGGACAAAGTCACAAAAAAGATTTACTTTATAAATTATACGCACAGTAAAAACAAGGCCGACATGACTTTCATGGTTCTTGCTTTTAATGATAACAAACTGCCAAAATGGTGAACCACGCATAACAAAATTACAGTAAGTCTAAACCATCTATCTGAGTGGTGTTTTAAAACTAAACAACTGAAACTACTAACTAATACCACAATGGACATTGCAAGAGCGCTAAAATGTACAGCACCCCGTGGTCACAGGCACAGAGTCTCTTAAGCATTTTACGTCTTTGTGCAAGAGAAGATCATAATGGTAAAGTCTGTAAATCTATTCATATTTTACAGTTTTTAAAAGGTGTAACTGTTGCAAATCCACATGTATTACACAACCATTCCTATTATTGTATTGACAGTGGTTATTAATGATTAATCAGCAGTCTGTGATAGTACTGCAATACGTAGCCAGAGTGTGGGTTCTCTCATTCCTGCTGGTCTTCCCTCCGAGGGGACGTCTTCCTCAGTGGTTGAGTCAGGTGCCACCACATTACTGCAAACTGCAGCTTAAGAAAGCACAAGCCGAACGTCAAAACATTAGAAAAAGGAGGAAAATTTGAAAAATCTGCAAGTAGTAGAGATCAAACAAAACATGAAGTTAAAGCACGTAATAGCTGAAGGGGACAAAAAGATGATTCAAATGTTTGTAGTGAGCGAAAGGCGAACGTAAGGTGTGTAGCCAAGAAGTATTAGTGGAAGTGTTTATCAGCTTTAGCCTCCCTTGGAAATCATCTTGACGTTGAGCACAGAGAATATAAATCAGCTCAATCATTCAGCACAAATAATTACTGTCAACTACCAGATTATAACACTTCAACAAATCTTTCATTTATAGGGTTTACATGGTTCATGGTTCATTTACAATCAGTGTTTTACAGCAAATATCATGCTATCACAACACTAAAAGAAGAAAACTAGAGGAGCTTCATTTATATTTCTTCTAAAAAAGTTTATAAGTGAGTAATCCGTTTTCACCAAGGTGAGCAACAAAATCAAAGTTTAGATTTAATTTTATTTACCAGCAGTTTGAATCCCTCTTGGTCTCTGGAGAATCGCTCGACAGAGTAATGTCCTCTTTAGCTTCATTACTGGGCCATTGGGAAACTCTCATAGAACTACAGTAAAACAGTAACAGTAAAACAAATAAGTAAGAAATTAAATTCACATATTGCACATGCGAAAGTGTAGTGCACCTGACAATAAGACACATTAACCTGTGAGGGCCTTCTCCATCGCGGCAGGCAGCCCCCTGTGTGGTATCCTGGCCAAGCAGAGGGCAAAAACACACAAGATAAACTACATAAAAATGTGTCCAGATCCTTTGTTTATTTTAATGTTTACTTTAAAATAGCTGGAAGTGACCTCACCTGTTGGAAAGAAATGGGAAATGTTTCATCGTCATAGACGATTACACCAGGACATCCAACAGGATTGTCCACACACTGAATAGAAATCTGCAATGTAATCAAAAATGTTTTATGAAAATCAAGTGTAGCATTTATTGACCCTGTTACAAATACTAAACTGTACCACTTTAACTGCAGTGAGCTTAAATTTCTCTACTACATGCTAACAATACTCAACAACAATACTCAGCTGTCATTACTACGTTATTACACGAACGTTCGGTACTCATGGGTGAGACTGCACAAATCTCCACACTTTGATCTCAACCTAACTGCACCTGTAAAATTTTGTGTCTGTATCTTGTGATGCTATTGCTGAGACAGACAGACATATACGCTCCTGCCAAAGTCCTCAGACGTGCCACTGTGGTAGTTCCAGCTACAGTCGGAGTCTGTAGGACCGCGTTTTGCCATAATGGCGCATGGACTCAAAGTCACGCAGTCACGACTGGGAACAAGCACACTAGAGTGATTCAGACAATTCACCAAGTCAACCCAGGTCCAAATACAAACTTCCAAAACTGCAGCACTTCAGTATACTTTACCAAGCACTTGGACAGGTTTCTTTCACTCCAGCCTAAAATGTGAAAACTTACATGGGTTTCATCAGAGCCCGCCATTACTTCTTCTCAAAGGTAAAATACGTCCTGTGCGCGGTTACGTCAAATTAGTGTTACGTATTATATTAATATATGTCCAGCAATGTTGCGCATGTCAAAATGCTATTCAGATAATTGCATGAATCGCTTTCTTTGCACTTGGTCATTTTTTAAAAAAAGTGTTTGTCATTTGTGTCAGACTATTTAGAATATATAGAATAAAACATAATTTATTTTTAAAATAACATTTACTCTGAAAAATATAAAAGTACTTCTCTCACTCTTAAAAAACTACTAAAGCTACTAACTTTAAGCAGGTTTCCAACTAGGTATTCACGATGCACCTGATGAGACACTTTTATTCTGCTGGAAAGGTCGGAAAAAGCTCACCTCTTTTTGTCAAAGCCCAAGTCCAAATCTTGATAAAGTCGGTTGTCCTGTTTTCCTGGTTGTCCACGTTGAGGTAAAGACATATTATCTGGGGAAAAGAAGAGATTAACTAATATTAAACTGTGAAAGGTGGTGGAGAGAGTTCTGTGTTACGTCTTCTGCATTAGAGCTGTAAACTTTTTACTGCTGTTGGTTCAACCTTAGATCGAGACACAAAACAGGAAGTTAATTTGTTTAGTTCCCTTAATTTTGCATATGGATCACCTGCCCAAGTTCAAAACAGACAGGTACTTTTTGACCTTCCCTGTTGTCACTCACCCTCCGAAACTACTGGACATTTAGGTTTAAGATCAAAAGAGAAATATGAGACAAGAGTTCAGAATTTCAACTTTTATTTCTTGGTATTAAGCTACATGTAGATGTGTAAAATACCTAGACATAGCATTGTCTTAAAGTAATTTAAGATAAACAACATATACCATTTGGTTGTATAACCTTTGCTTGCAATAACTGCATCAAACCTGCAACGCACTGACTGCTGCGTTCTTCATGTGTAATGCTTTTATTATATGTGGACAGGCATACAACAGTGAAGCTGTAAGTTAGCTATGTTTTTATATTTCACACACATCTTTTTCTCTCCTCAGACCTGCAGGTAATGAAGATGAGAGCTCCAAGCTCACCCAGCGTCGAGCTCGGCTGACCCAAATGAGGAGGTTGTGGGCTGGGCAAGGAGCCTCACTCCTACTGGGGGACCTCATGGTCATGCTGGGTAAGCTTACATTTGTTCAGATTTGACTGAACGGTATTGAACTGTATATTGATTTTAAAGGTCCCAAGATGAGACTTCAGAATCAAAATCTTCCTTTAGGTTTCAGCATGAATAAAGATTTCATGGTGAGAGTTCAGGAGGCTCATGGTTTAAACAAGTTAACTGAGACTTGATTGAGGAATGATTGATTGAGGCACATAAAAGTCTATGATCACATTTGATTTATTTCTGGATACATGTGACTGCAGGCGCAGTTGGTGCTTGTGAATTTGCTGGCTGTACTCCCAAGTTTTGTGAGGAGAACGGCCTCCGGTATAAAGCCATGGTCGAGATCAGGAGGCTCAGAGGACAACTTACCAACGCAGGTACTCGCATGCAAGAAACACAGAAAACCTAACACACATCTGCTGCAAAAAACGCAACGAAAAATCATTTGTGTTCTCTCCTCCCAGTGAACGCAGTGTGTCCAGAGGTGGGAGTATTTGTAGATCCCAAGATGACTCCACCGACAGAGCACCAGGTGGTTTGCTTGCGGCAGATTGTTTTGACTGGACTTGGAGACCATCTTGCTCGCCGTGTGCAGGCGGAAGATATACTGGACCCAAAATGGAAGAATGGATACAAGGCAAGTTGCACTGAGGACTGTAATTGCTTCTTAGAAGAATGAACTGTGCCGTCGCTCTCCTTCACCTCCTCACCTTTATCTGTTGTGGTTCACAGACGGCTCTTATGGACGACCCGGTGTTCATTCATCCCACGTCTGCACTGTTTAAAACGCTGCCAGAGTTTATCGTCTACCAGGAGATCATGGAGACCACCAAGATGTACATGAAAGGTAAATCACCATGGACAAAAGGACAGTAAGGTCACTGGTGTCACAGTGTCTTCTTCGCGCTGACGTAGAGAGCTGTCAAATGTGAAAAAACAGGGGCTTACTTACCCTCACATGTCTTCCTCCCTGTTGGTGTCAGGTGTATCAGCAGTAGAAGCAGAGTGGGTCCCTCAGCTTCTGCCTCAGTACTGTCATTTCGGCCCCCCTCTCGACCCACCGTTACCGTGGTTCTGCTCGACCGCCGGCACCGTCAGATGTCACCGCTCAAGCACCTTCTGTAAGTTCTCTACAGCTGAGCACCGGAGCTGCGTTTGTGCCGACAGGCGTCTCTGAGTCATTTCTGTGTCTCCTCCTGCAGTCCGTGTGGGGTGGCAGCTGCCAGCGGTGGAGATGGAGTATCCAGACGGCCTGGAGCGCTACAAACTGTTTGCCAAGTTTTTTCTTGAAGGACAGGTACTGCAGTGAAACCTGAAAGTCCCACCATCTCTCTTAAGTCTTCACTTAAGTTTCAGCTGGGCATGAAAACTTGACCCTTACCATTCTGTCCAATCCTAAACAGTCGTGAACACTGCTAGAGCTCAAAATAACTGATATTCTTAAGTATTGGTAGCCTTACCAACTATTGATCCTGCCCCCTTTATTGTTTATTTAGATCAATACTTGTTCTTAACTTGGTAAATTATTAAATATACAGTATAATCAACAAATATTTAAACTTATGCTCCACGCCCAAATGTTCTTGTGTTTCTTATTCATAGGCCAGACATGGCCATTGAACAGGCCGGGGGTTCTTGCACTGTGCTGTTACACTATCCTCACTACACCCAACTCAATGAAACGATATTAAAACCAAACACGACATAAATGATCATCAATTCAATCCAAAAATTATTGAGAATTCAAGAAATTACATTGAAGTTTAAATTCTTAAGTATATTAACCATTTCCTGTCTTCAGAAAAGTTTTTGTCTAAAGAAACTTAACATACTGATGTGTTCTCTGTGCCAAGCAAAAAGAAAACAAATGCACTAAATAGGAAAAAGAGCATAAAAATCCCAAATCAAATCCTGCACCAGACAAAACCAGACAGGTCTTGTTTAGTAATGTTGTCTGCTTTGCAGGTTTGTCCTCAACTAAAGAAACACACTGGTCACCTTCTCTCAAACCCCTCCATCATGATAAAAACATGGGCAAAGTAAGTTGGCACTCTCTCTCTCTGTCTCTCTCTCTCACACACTCACTCACACACACACACACACACACACACACACTGCTCTTCCCTCTTTGAGGCATTTCACCATTTTTGTCATTTAATAGTTTGACTTGTTTCAAAGAAGAACTTTTCCTCTGCTCTTGTGTCTTTGCTGTTGTAGACTGCAGCCCAGGACGGAGGCTGTGCTGGGACCGCTGGTGTCAAAGAGAGTTGACTGCAGAGACACTCTGCTTTCCGTCTGGAAGACTGAAGATAAATGTGAGGATTTAATGTGCTTGGTATCACTTGTGCCAGTCTGATTTGATAAGACTTGTTGTCATGTAATCATGTATTTTTCTCCTCCTACAGTTCTGCTGTCTGCATACTGTCAGTGGATTCCTGAATCCATGCATCAAGAAGTTGCCAAAAGCTGGCCTCCTATATAAATCCTTGATTTGAAAAGCAGAAATTATGTTATGGACTTTTGTGACCAGAGACTTGCATTGACCTGCAGATGGACACAACCTTCACTCAAGAGGAGCTTCTTCAGACTCTGCTAATGTTTTTAAATGATCTCTCGAAGTGCAACTATCACCAAACAACATGGCCTTTTCGCCATTTTGTATTTTATATAAACCGTATCTATGATTTGTACAGTTTTGTCTGGAATACAATATTTCAACTACAGTTCTATAATGACTTTTAACTTGTTATCAGTGTGCTGCTGCTGTCAGTTATATGTCTGACTTGGTCTTCATAAGACTTATTAAAACTGGGTGGCTCTGAGTACAGCTGTTGTGTGATTTATTTATACTTCATGTAAAGTGGTTGAAAAATATTTAAAAAACAGTTGTAAAATGTCTTGCTTTGCTTTGGAGGAGCTTTGTGAACTCTGAAAACACAATCCTTGTGATGTCAGATGGGTTATCTCATCTTGCGGATGGAGACATAAATTGTTTAAAGGAAAGCCTGTGTTACAAGCTTGTAGAGAGAGGTTACAAATACAC
Source organism: Seriola aureovittata (assembly GCF_021018895.1). NCBI lineage: Eukaryota > Metazoa > Chordata > Actinopteri > Carangiformes > Carangidae > Seriola > Seriola aureovittata. The sequence goes on from NC_079368.1 coordinate 24,276,704, forward strand.
ATACTGTGCAAAAAAATGCAGGGATGCTTTCAATGGTTATCATTTAACTTAATGCAAAGTGCAGTTAACAGAAATAAACTAAATCAGTATGTGGTGTGAATACCTCTTTGCCTTTAAAACACCACCAATTGTCCTGGGTACCCTTGTGTGGAGTTTTTTTAGTTTTTTTTTTTTTACAACAGGTTGTACCGAGAAGTGGAGAATTTGCCACTTTTGTGAATTTAGGATGTCTCAGTGTCTTCTGCCACTTCATATAATCCCAGACTGACTCCATGATATTAAAATCAGGGATCTGTGTGGGCCAGACCAGCTGTATGTATGGGGTTGTCCTGCTGCGGAGTGAATTTGGGAATAATCAGACGACTTCCTGATGGCAATGTGTGATAGATAAGAATCAAAACATCATGAGTGCTAAAACGTTTGCACAGTATTGTATGTAGAATACATCTCTTATCCCGTCCTCAAACTTTATGTTGAAATTTCCCCTTTACCACATTGTGTCTTTGCTAGTTAATCTTTGGTATTGTGATGGGAAACTAAAAGCGAAGTAGTTTTATCATCTCAAAAATGCAGGATTTACAAAATTTAAAGAAACATTTAATCGAAAGTGACTTATTTCAAAAGGATGCTGTGATTGGCTAGCGTCAGACGTGTCGTCATATCCCTCCGTCGGCTTGTACACTTCCGGAAGAAGCGGAAGACAACAGTGGAAATTGTCAGCTCATATGTGGTAGTTTCATATTGGAAAACAGAAACAGACACTTAATTTGAGTCGCTTGACAACCAAAGACACGAACCGTCGACATGGTGAGTAGCACTCTGCTTTTGTTCACGGCTGTGGACCAATTCGTTTCAAAACAAACCGTTGGAGCAGTTAAGCTGTCGAGCGGCGACAACAACAACACGACGACAGCAGCAGGAGCAGAAACATGCTCTGTCATGATGAAATTTAAGTCCTGCCCACTCACGGGGAAAATAACAGAAATATGTTCTTGTTATTAATAGGATTTGGGTTTTTTTTCTCTCCACAGTTTTCATTCCAGGTGTTCGACCACCCGATGTCCCGGGGGTTTCAGAACCGCTTCTCCACTCAGTACCGCTGCTATTCGGTGTCCATGCTGGCAGGACCAAACGACCGCTCCGACGTTGAGAAAGGAGGCAAAAGTGAGTGATAAACAAAGAAATGCAAATTTGCTTTCATGTCCCAGTCTGTTCTGAACAAAAAGCCAAACCCCTAAGAAATATACTGTAAGTCCTTTTAAGTCATTAACTATACCTAATCAGCAGAAAGCAGCCAAAGAAGCAGTGTTTCTCAAACTGAGCATCCCAAGTATTGAGACCCTTTATTGAAATACGACTACTTATACCACCCTGTAAAAATACTCAATTAGAAGTAAAAGTCCTGCATTTAAAAAAAAAAAAATTCATGAAAATTCAAAAAAAAGCATGTAAGTTCAATCAAGAAAATGTTTTTAAAGTGCTAAAGTTTAAAATACTCAATGCAGAAAAAATATGAAACACAAATCATCCCTGCATTCAGGAGTCTTCTCTCCACTGTTGACTCATATTTAAAGCCTCTTGAAACCATCTTTTTTTGTTGTCCCTGAAACTCTAACAGATGTTTTTTGATTCCGGTTCTTTCCCATATGTAGATGCCTGTGCTAAAACAGTGCTAAAAGCTGCAATGCTTTTAGTTTAAGACAACAGACTTTGTAATACTTAAGTAGTAATAGTTTTCTTTTTTCTTTTGTGGTGATATTTGCTTTATTATGGCTAATGAATTAAATGTGTAGTATCATAAGTCACATAAAGTGCAGCTTTATTTTTACTCAAATAAATTTCGATATATTGTTTCAAGTCATAGTTTAAAAATAAAAAAAGAATTCTTTCATTTTACCATTTGTTTCCTATATTGGCTCCTCAAGGTTTTATTTTGAGAACTTACGTTGTTTATGTCTCAAATAACCATTTGTTTTCCTTGCAGTTATAATGCCACCTTCAGCTCTCGACCAGCTCAGTAAGTACAGGTTAAATCAAGCAGCTCTTCATTTGAAAATGCCTGTAAAGATACATGCACCGTGTTTATTATCTTTCTCCACCTTTCCCCTCTACAGGCAGACTTAACATCACCTATCCAATGTTGTTCAAGCTGACCAACAAGAACTCCGACAGAATGACACACTGTGGTGTTCTGGAGTTTGTGGCAGACGAGGGAATCTGTTATCTGCCACACTGGGTGAGAAGCAGTAACAAGTTAAATGCCGGTGTCGCAGAGATTGAAATGTCTGTTGTCACCAGTGGATGTTGAAGACGGATAATTATACTGTATTGATATTTTATGCAAATACAAGTAAAAGAACCAGCATAAAAATCTATTTGGGAAAATGAGAATGTAGTTAATAAAAGTAACTTTAATGACGGAAGTGGTCTTTAGGATTTTTATAGATGCAGAGATAGAATCTATATGATTGTTATTGTGTCTGAAATGCTCTTTGCTGATTAAATGCTTTTTAAGCCACTTGTTAAGGCAGCACTGACATTAATTTTGATTGCTGCAGATGATGCAGAATCTCCTGCTGGAGGAAGGCGGTCTGGTCCAAGTGGAAAGCGTTAACCTCATGGTGGCCACTTACTCAAAGTTCCAGCCACAGAGTCCCGACTTCCTTGACATCACAAACCCAAAGGCAGTGTAAGAAATATCAGTTAGGGAAAATAAATTCCCCCTTTTTTCACATTTTGTGTTTAACTAAAGTAATTAAGTTGTCACTTTATTACAGACTTGAGAATGCATTGAGAAACTTTGCCTGCTTGACGACTGGTGACGTCATAGCTATCAACTACAATGAAAAGGTGACTTGGTTTATTCAAATTAGTGTTGACGTAATATCTGAATATGGTTTTTATCTGTATTCCTTTTTACTGAATACCACTGCAAATGGAATCTGTGTGTTTGTTTCAGATATATGAGCTGCGAGTCATGGAGACCAAGCCAGATAAAGCAGTATCCATCATCGAGTGCGACATGAACGTACGACCCTCTATTTTATTACAGACACTGTAAATTATTCTATTTCTGTTTTAATCAATGTGTTTTATACTGTGCTGTGACTCTGTTTCTCAGGTGGATTTTGATGCACCTTTGGGTTACAAAGAGCCTGAGCGACGACCTCACCACCAGGAAGAACCAACAGTAAGGACCAAACCCTAAAGGCATCTGTACAGTTTGTGCTCTGAACAATTAAAAAAAAAAAAATCATGTCTTCACAGGAGGAAGAAGGAGATCCCAGCAGTTACGCTGATATGGACACAGGATTCAGAGTGAGTAAATGTTGCTGTGGGTTACAGACAAATGACTGTCCTCATGAATACTGATAATTAAAGTTAATGTAACTTCCAATCTGTTTCTAATCCTCAGGCTTTCACTGGGTCTGGCAATCGTTTGGATGGTAAAACAAAAGGAATTGAGCCCAGCCCAGCTCCTCTTGGCCCAAGTGACATTAAAAGGTGAAAAATGATGCAGTATTTTCTACATGTAGACATGAAATGGCCTAACAATAAATATTGTAACACAATAGTTTAACTATTCGACATGATAAATTTACAACATAATGCATTCCTGCCTCGCACTAAGATTTTTGTTTTAGCTTTTTAAGCCTTTATTAGACATTAGACAGATGACGGATAGGATCAAATCACCCATAGGTTGGCTGTAGTTAGGTGAGCTGAACTGGCACATTCAATGTGATGCAGTGAGGCACAGCAGAGGTCAGTTCATGCACGCTGTCGTAAATGCTAGCAAGGTTCTGGTGGCCGAGTGAGCAGTTTGTATCATATTCTCCCTCTGTTGCTGGTGCAACAGACTGCTGATGCCATGTGAGTGACTGCTGTGTTAGTGTTGATCATTGCAGCGAATGAAAAAAGGCCATAATGTTTATGAGGCATCTGATGTCAGACAATTTCCAAACTCAGATTGTGTCCACACTCTTCTAATTTTCTATCTTTGGGTTTTTATCCAGGCATTAAACTCTGCTGCTTGTTGCTCACTTGTGTCATCATGTCATCTTATTTTGCTGTCACATGACATGGTCAGTTTGGTTTTAGCAGATGGAATACGTAGTGTGGTTATTAAACCAATTGCGAAATGCAACAATAATCTCACCTTGGCCTGTAATGTCTGACTGCAAGGATGTGTTGAAATATTATCTTTGCCAAAATTGCACAATGTGACACATTAATTCATGAGATGGTCAGAGTTTGTGGAGACCCTTAGTGGCACCTGTTCAATCTTTATTTTACTATACTACAATAACCATACTATCAGTGTTTGTCTTAAGTATAAACTCCTAATCTTCAATTCTAATTCTTCATCACACAGGGGCATTCCCAACTACGAATTCAAAGTTGGCAGGATCACCTTCATCAGAAACTCGAAGCCTCTGCCCAGGAGAATTATAGATGATGTAAGAAATGTGAATGATATTGTCAAATGTTTGAATGTTGCTGTTCCTCACAATCTGTAGTCCTGTACAATCCCTTCCTATTGCATTTGAACTTCATAGTTTTATTATGTGATTTACATATTTATATTGAATTCTTTATATCTCTTCCATTTATTTAGGGCTCATGATGTTGGTTTCCAATTACAACTAATTTTAAATCTCTTTTAATCCTCTCAGGATGACGCCATGAACAGATTCATCGCCTTCTCTGGACAAGGACAGTCACTACGCAAGAAGGGCAGAAAACCTTGAAGAACTCAAAGTGGAGAGGCTGGTTTATGTGCACAGACCCAACATCTATTTTCACCTTCAACAGCAAAGTAAAAAACTGGCCTTCAGATGCACTGAGGTTTTGTCTCTGTCCCTTTTGAAATGGGAGTGTTGCTGTTTGTTTGGGATTATAAAAACTCACATGGTAATATTTTGCTCATCAGAAGCTGAGCTGTCAGTTTGGTATTCAAATGATCAGGGTGGCTTCTTTTTGGCGGGGGGGGGGGTAATTTGAGCCAAACAGAATAAATTATACCACCACCGACACAAAGAATAATTTGTGAAATGATGTTTGACAGAGACCATTTTCCCCCTTTTTTCATAATTGTTGCATTTTACAGTTCACTTTAAATATACTGCTATACAGAGTCCTGTTGTGATGAAAAAACTGGAGCAAAAATAGCTCTGTACTTCTATTTTTAATTATAAAAAAATTTACATTTGAGGTTATTTTTCTTTGTTATAAGAATAATTTGCAACTTTTTCCCTCTTTCTCCTGGTTTATTTATAGACAAATAAAGGATTGTGTTTGAATTCAATTAATTGTAGCTTATAATTATTTTTGTTATATCTAAGAATGTCCATGAAATGCCAAATAAGGCTTTAATATAATAGGATGTGTCTGTGTCTGGCATTTCTCTTTATATATATATTTATATAGCCTTTAATGTTCACCCAAAGTAACAGATTAAATAACCATAATCAAATGAATAAACTGATGAATAGCTACATACATGAATTGCAAGACCCTATAATAATCCCAGTGTTCATTGGCCTAGCGTAAAAAAACCTATAACAGTTATGAATTATGTTCATTATTCAGACAGTTTGTTTGTTTATTTATTTAGCTTAGCTCTCCTTAAACTGACCGCTGCAGCCAGCACGTTTGTTCAAAATGCGCAACCTTTACTTTGAAGATAAGCTATCTTTTTCCGGCTCTCGACTTCCTGGGATGCCTTGTTCAATTTTCAACGAGCTCACAAACGTCAACATATATTTGCACTTAGCACAAATACGACAATGAAATTAGGCAATACCCCCTAAACTGGCATTTTGCATTATACAACGTGAACAACTGCAGAATAATATATATATATATATATATATATATATATATATATATATATATATATCAGAGATAATAATCTCATAATTTGAGTTGAAATTGTAACCTGATTAATCAGCAGTCGATCACCAGGATAATCTGCAACTATTTTGATCATGTATCAATCGTTTAAGCAGTTAAACATTTGATTTAAATTTGTTCCAACTCCTCATTTGTGAGCACGTCTACGGAATTTTATTTTGAAGGTTAAATGACTCTCGACGGAAGTGAAGTTGTAGTCGAAGTCCATTGATGGCTTGTTGCTGCAGAGGAAGCAGTGAGTTGTACTCGCGGGAAAAATGGCGGAAACGTGTGGTGTCTTCATGTTGCCAGCAACAGCGATTCAAAACATCGCATTATAAACCTCATCCTTTGTTTTCCTCCCTGCGGTAGTAGATAATCTGCGCGCGGTGGTGAGTATTATAGCTTTAATTTTATTTGCCCACTTTTTCTTTCGATTGTGTTGTGTCATTTTACGACTCTTTCCTGATGAACTTAACTAACTGAAAGTTAAATACTGAGCCCCATGGTTGGTCTTTCCTACCGTTGTTGTGCTGCTGTTCAGTTGATTTTTCTTTCATGCTTGAAAGAAGCAACACATCTGTTGGTGTCAGTGTTTGATTTTTCAAACCCCGGTGGAAACCCTCAGTTGTAACAGCTGGAAAGTATAGTAGAAACCAGATATAAGGCGCTTTTTGTAAACCCTGAGAAATGTAGTAACGTTTGCTTTCAATCCTCTAGGTGTGTTACTGCTGTCTTTTTATACAAGACTCTGGGTTTCAGAGGAATGCAAGATGCAAAAAGGTATTTACTATGGTCAGTTTTTCTGTTAGTGTCAAGTGTTGATTCAGTGAAGCGCATCAAATTATTTTGAGTATACAATGTAATCCTCTACTCACCTCCTCAGATTCAATGCACTTTTCCACCTCTGGCCACATGACTCACAATCAGGCTGTCGCTGAAGAATCCTCCACCAAGACTTTCCGTTGTAGTCACTGCATGCTCATCTTCAAATCCAAAGTCTACCTATTTGAGCATCTCAACAAGATGCATGACCTTGATGTTGATACTGCTCTTAGAGATGCTGGTTTAAAACACCATGAGTCTAACAAAGCAAACACTAGCAACCAATGCAACAGTTCAGGAAATCATTTTTCATGCCAGCACTGTGATTTCAAAGCTTGTAGTCAGGACATCCTGAATGAACATGAGCAGCGGTGTTGTAAAAAAACAGAGAATCAGAACGGGATCGTAAATTCTGTCATTTGTGAAAACCAGGAGACCAAAATAATTGTTATTTCGACAGAACAGCCCAAGGAAGGTGCAGAGGCAAAAGAGAGTCCTTCAGTTAAATCTACCTCAAAAACGAAATGCACACTTAACTCATCGAAGGATCTGAAAACGTACAAGAGGCCACTGCAAACCATCACCAAGTACTTTGCAGCAGCATCTGGATCCCAAGGGAAACCCTCAGTGAACTCAGCTGAGAGCATAGAGCCTCTAGAAAGCACCAAAGGAACCCTAATTTTGCAAGAATCTCCCTCAAGCTCCAGCCCACACAGCAGTGGTGTGTTTAAAGTCACTGCAAAGTCCATTATTGATATATCTAAAAAAGGGTCTGACCGATTTCTACTGAATGACCACCTTTTAATTGCAGACCTGACACCATCAAAGCCTAAGGAACAAGTCAAAGAACCCGCCTCTAACAACATTGGGAAGAGGGCCAATAGTGAAAGCCCAGAGAGTTGCCCTGCCAAAAAAGCAAAGTCAAGCAAAAAGACGACGAATGTCCCAGAGGAGGCAAGTAAACAGCAATCACCAAACAACACAGACTTTTCATTTGAAATTAGTGAAGATGAAGAAGAAAAGATGGCTCATCTTTTAAATGGGGACACAGAAAGCCCAAAAGTATATTTTTGTAAGCACTGTGACTACAGTGATATGGGCCTCAGAAGCGTGTCTACCCATTACCAAAATGACCACCCTTACATAAGATATAACGTGGCCTACATTCAGGATCCTAGTGATCAAAGTGCTACCTTTCGCTGCCTGGAGTGTCCACTTGAGTTTTTAAGTATTGCTGACCTCAAGAGACATTACACAGAAACTCATCCAGACGCCCCAAAAGTTCTCACAATGCAGTCGTGTGAACTCAGTTTGGTTTTCAAATGTTTTGTGTGTCCATTTACCACCAATGTATTGAAGCCCTTGAAAGAACATTACAAGGAAAAACACCCAAAACATAAAATGGATAATCCCTTGTTGTACTGCAGATATTCAGCGACTAGGTACCAAGAAGGATCATCTCAGTTGAATACATGTGAGAGAGCACACAGCCCGGAAAGATCAGAGGGGATTTCTTCCAAGCATGCGCATGCACAAAAGGAGAATGTCAAAAAAACACCCGCTGCCCTGCCTCCCAACCACAATGGAGCAGAAATGGTTTTGTATCATTGCAACAAATGTAAGTTTAGTCATAAGTCAATTGTTGTTATGCATGTCCACTATCAAAAAAGTCATCCAAAGGAAGCTGTCACAATTGACAAAATCAAACAGTCAGTTCGTGCCATATCACATATAACTTCAGAGACGATCCCTGAGAAGTCTGTGACAGTAGCAGAAAACTCTGCACCTCAGAAGAACATCTCAGATTCTTCTAAAAAAGTCAAAGACAAAGCCGGGCAGTCAAACAGAAAGATTTCATTGTCTTTGATGAATCTGAAGCACACATCAGACTCTTCTAAGACTCATTCAGAGTCTCCCAAACCTGAGAAAGTGAAAACTGCAGAGGACAGAGGCGAAACAAAGACATCACCTACCAAATTTGCCAGAGAGATCTCTGCTACAATGGACAGTTTATCCTATAGTTCACCAAATAAAATGTTTTACTGCCAGTTTTGCTGTTATTCAAGTACCAACATCAGAAGCGTTGTTGCTCATCATAAGGCGAAACATGCTGTGTATGGACTAAAGGATACTGAAGAGATCGTGAGGTATAGTGCTGAGGTGCAAAGAAAACGGCAAGGTGAAAATGAGGCCTCAGCAAGTACTACATCTCCTGATCCTGAAACTAGTAAACAGGTTGAGGTATGTAGCGAAAAAGAACTTCCACGTGAACAGGATAATGTAGAAGATGCTTCCATGATGAAATCTAATCCTTATGCATGTCCCGAAAACTTGTTTTACTGCCAAAAGTGCAACTTTGGTAATCCAACTGTAAAAGGAGTATTGAACCATCAAGCCACTGTGCATCAAGGCATTAAGTCCAATCGAGAGTGCATTCTTGAATACACAGCTTTGATTCGTGATGAAATTGAGAAATCAAAGTCTAACACAGAGGAGTTACCCCCCTCTACTCATCTACCTCTCCCACTTCTGAATGAAGGTGATAAAGATATGGTTTTCTGCCCCCTTTGCAACTACAGGCAGAATAGTATTAACCATGTATTGAAGCATTGCTTCAAAAGACATCGTGGATTTGAGGTTAAGGCTGAAAAAATACATATGTATACTTCGGTGGTTGTCAAACAGGCACAGAAATTAGACTTAAAAACAACTGCAAGCCAAGAAGTTAATCATGCATCCGTTGGTATAAAAGGAAATAAAAAGATGCTTTCCAAAGGCTTGTCAGTTTCAGCATCACCCTCAGTGAGAGCCACACAAGCACAGAGGACCCTAAAGTGTCATAAATGTGCATACAGCAGTCAGTACCTGAATGTTTTGAGGAGGCATATGTGGAAAAGCCACAGGACAAATCGCTCAGTCAATGAGGTTTTAAGATTGTGTTTTAAACGTGGCATGTTAGAGTCAGGTTATTACTGTGACTTGTGTGTTTTCTCTCACAAAACTGCAGCAGCAGTCTACAAGCACCACCAGGAACAACACCCAAAACGTAAACTGACCTTTGAATACATATCCACTAGGTTATATGCTGGTCCTGACACACCCCCTCCTGAAGAGAAGAAACCTAAGATAAAGCAAACTGATGGTACTAGCGATGGTGCTTGTACTGATGGCAGATTACAATCCGGAAGATCTGGACAAAGTGAAAACAAGAGGTATTCGTGCAGAGCATGTTCATTTAGAAGTCGCTCGATGTCAAGTATGGCAGACCACTACCGTGCTGTTCATCCTTGGACTGTGAAAGAAGATGGCTCAGTCCTGAATGTCATCACCAGCAAGAAGCCAAATGCAAACAGCCATGTGGAAGACCACAATGAAATGCCAGGGTCATCTGACACCCAAGAAGTTCCTCCTGAATTTGGCAAGTCACCTGATTCATCTCGTGAAGCAACAGAATCACTCACAATTCTCAAGTGCCATCATTGCCCTGCGACATTTCATAGCCAGCGTGGTCTTAAGACTCACCGTGGAATGAAACACCCAGAAGCTGTAACTGAAGATTTATATGAACAGGAAGAACAGCGAGTACAAATCCAAAAACGTGTGCATATCTTTAAGTGTCCACATTGCACCTACGTCAATACCAACTATCATGGAATTCTCACTCACTGCCAGATGAAGCATCTTTCCTGCGTATCCAGGGCAGACAGTCTTCACGTGAATGAAAAAGATCTACGCAGTTGGGAAGACAGCTTGAAAAGAAAAGGTCCTGGTGAGAGTTTGAAATTTAGCGGGTACATGTGTAAAACCTGCCCTCAAATCTATGCAACGTTGGCGAAGATCAACAAGCACTGTGAGAACGACCATAAAGACACTGTGCCAAACGCGGGGCCGAGCACACACAAACTAGCTCCTACACCATCAGCTGCAAGTAAAATACTACAATCTAATACCCACAGCAGCAGAGCATCACTATTGAAAGCTTCCTTTTTATCCAAGAAAAATTACACACGGATTAATTGCCAGCATTGCCGTTATACTTGCAGCACAAAAATTGCACTCAGTCAGCACTTTCATGCTCACCACAGCAGCAGCGCTGTTCCAAAGGCTAAAGAGTATGGATACAAGTGTGTCCTGTGCCCTAGGTCTTATTTCAGGAAAAAGCGTTTGGGAAACCATTATATCTTGAAGCATGGGAAGGATGCCTTCTTTAAATACTATGGAGCAATATCCAAACAGATCTCAGAGAAGTCCGTGCTCACATCTCCTGTCTGTCCTTTAACTCAGCGATCCAAAACCATTTCTGAAGTAACTGAGTCTATCACAACGACAGAAGAGGACAAAGTATTAGTTTACATGTGTCCAAGCTGTCCCTATGTGAATGCTAGCCACCATGGGACGCTTACTCACTGCCAAATGAAGCATCCAGTCCTCACAGCCAGGGCAGATGAACTGAAAAAGGAAAGAATTCTTGTAACCAACATGGTTGGCTGTACGATGGGAAAAGGATCTAATGAAAGAGGGTACATGTGTAGAAAGTGCCCACAAATTTATTCATCATTGGAAAAACTAAAAATCCACGGTGAGAGGGACCACAGTCAGGCTGAGCCAGCAGCTTCTGAACATTCATCTGACACTGACACTGAGAAACAGCCTCATCACAGCTCAGAGGACTTGGTGTTGGAGGCTGCTCCTTTAAAAGACAAAACATCAGCAGTGAACACAACAGACACTGATCTCAGTCAACAGCTGGCCTCTCCTGAGACATGCCAGGTGTCAGAGCAAAACAAGGAATTCCGTATAAATGTCGAATGTGCACCTATACAGCGGTGTGTCGAAGGTATCTGCATTGCCATTACAAAAAGACTCACAAATTGGATGCACTGAGCACATACAAGATGCTGGAGGAGTATAACAAACGTAAACGCAGCATAACCCCCTACCAGCTGAAAGCTGCGTGTGAGGAAAGTGCACACGTCAAATGTAGGAAGTGTCCAAACTTGATGTTTGACTCATCGCAGCAGCTTATTGCCCACTATAGTACCTTTCATAGCTCACATTACAAATTGGACTTTACTGTGTTGTCACAACAATCAAAGAAGAGGACAGGAATTTACAGATGTGCCCACTGTGATAAAAAATTAAATGGAATTAGAAAACTGTGTCGCCACCTGGATCGCCATGCAGCAAGGGAGAAAAAGAAGGCTGCAAAGGCAAAGTCATCGTGTGCCATTATGTCAACACCAGAGACCACATTCATTGAAGTAAGTTGACTCTGCCCATATGATCATTTACATTCTTGACATCTGTTACGTGCTTGAGCTACATTAAGTTGATGACCATTACTGTGTTTAATTTTCAGCTCTGTAGGCAAGATGAACTGCCCATGTTAGAAACAGTGGAGGAGCTGACCCAGTGGAATGTGACGCAAGTAGAGACCTTCACTTTGCCCGCGAGTCCTCTGTCTTCACCTTTAAAATCCACTGATGTAGAGCAGCCAGAGCTGGAATCAAGAGTTGACAAACACAGCTGCAAACAGTGTGGGCGGACATTCATGTCTCTGAAAGGTCTGCGCTCGCATGAGCGCAGCCATGCAGCCCTGGCAGCCATCAAGAAACTGGACAATCTGCCTCCTTCAGCACTAAGGCACAAGTAAGAATGAGCTTTGGTGGGTCAGTCAGCATTTTAGCATGGTAAAAAATGATGTTCCTCAATGCTTAACACTGTCCTTTTTATAATACAAGCTCTTCAAAAGGAAAGTCACACATTTGTTCACCTAAAAAAAAAATACAACTTATGACTGCTACAATTGTGCTTACACTTACATGTATGAGGGATCCTCCATGGTTCCAGATAGCTTTAGCTAATTAATACTATCACAATATTGTTTATACAGAATTATTAGTTCTTTGTTCAGCACTATAGTGTTAACACATTAAATTAAAAATACATTTCACAAATTTGATGTCTTGAACCCCCAATAAGTATTTAGTTAATGATGAGCTCATTTTGATTGCATCTCACTTAATATATGTTTTTGTCATTGTCTCTGCAGCATTAACAAATACGTCATCTACAAATCTGGAACACTAAGGCCTTTTCTATGTAGTATCTGTTCCTATCGGACCACCGTCTTGGGCCTGTGGAGGTGTCATTTTATGAAAAAACATCACGGTGAGCAACAGGAGCACTTCACAGTTAGCACTGGTGTCATGGTGGTGTGATTCATCAGATGTCTTCTAAATGCTGACTTACTGGATGTTTTTAAGATGAATTGTTACAGGTTAGTAGTATGTCTGTAACTAGTTAAACTTGAATATGTTGCCTTAGTTTTTAAAAATAACAACTGAAAGGAAAAAGAGAAAAAGATGTGAGTAATCTAGATTAGTTTTGAGCACATGCTCTGATTTAAAAACAGTGTTAAGTTACCAGTACAACTAGTTCACTAAAAGTCTACTTCACTGCCAGATATTTCATCCGTCTTTCATTCCATGTATGTGTTGCTGCTGGATGCCCAGATGTCATTATGGATCCTGCAGAGTCTGAGGTTCAAGATGAGGAGCATGCTCAGAGGACCTACATGGAGCCTCTTAATTCACCAGGGGACAAGAATAATTTGGCTGAACCTGATGAAGAACATGAAATGGCTGATGGCAAGTTGTCCCTCTGATGTTTTATAAATCACAATACTGTCAAAATGTATTGCCCGTACTGACACTCGGTGGTTTGTTATACTTTGACAGAATCGCTGTACTTGGAGCCCCCAGACGTGCGGCGACAGTTGAACCACTACAGCTTGATGGCACAGACTGGCGTCTCGTCTAACTCCAACCTGCAGGAAACCGAGATACCTGAGAACAGTCAGCTTCACTGCGAGTTTTGCAATTTCAGCACCGGCCACTTGTCTAGTATAAGACGCCATTACTTAAACCGCCACGGGAAGAAGATCCTCAGGTGTAAGGACTGCAACTTCTTCACTGGTTTAAGGTAAATTACAGCCACCATGACTTCTCCTCCTTTTCTAGCTGTTTTGGACAAACATTAAGAAGATAGGGTATTGATAGAGTATTGTTGTTTTCAGCATCACAAAATGCTGCTGTTTCATTCATGTGTTTGAATCTAAAATGCTCCTCGATAGGACTAAAAACAATAAACTGAGATTGCGGACATTCAACATCATTATTTCGTGTCGTCACTGTCGGGCGTAATGCCGTACGGCTGTCATTTCTGCAAATCACATGGGATGCGTTGCATTTCTGGATTGTTAGCAGAAAGTAGTGTGTATATGAGGGCACTACATACACAGTTCAGACTCGAATATAATAAAGTAAATATAGTGCATTGTATATAAAATAGGTGTCATAAGTCATAAACAAAGTAGATACAGACTCAGAACTGTTGTTTTGGCTTTTATTCACACATTTGCAAATGGGCTCACATTAACACAGAGATTCAGGTCTCGAGGAAGTGACGGTCCTGAGTGAAGATTAACACATCATTTTATGGATATGAACAGCAATACTCACAAATGCAATGAGCGGGGATGTATGAGGTTCGGGTCCAAAAGGGCATCCTTGATGGGGAAGTACTTCCTCTTAAGGTGTGACAGTTGTTGTTTAAAAACTCCTGTTGAAAACAGGAGACGTTTACAAAGAATGTTGCCTGTGTTGAGTTTGTCACCTGAACTCGCGTGTTGGTTTGATGAAGGAAACAGGACATTCATTCAAAGTTCAAATCCCAGCATTTATTAAAGCTAACAGCAATATAGAATTAGAAAAAAGAGATCGTTACAGAGCTCTGGGCCAAACTATCTCTCCCTGACAACAACATGCAGTTGTGCCAGTTCAGGAAGTCTGACACTCTACCTCTTCCTGACCCAGTCTTTCATATTCTTACACAGAAAAAAATAATACAATGTGGGTTGAGTCTCTTCTTATCGGTCCATGCCGCTGTCTTCGTTGTTTTGCTCCTCCACGTGTTCTCTGTTTTGTTTCACCTCGTGTTATCTGTCTCCCCTACACGGGACAGCCCTTGTGGTGGTGGATCTGTGAGAGATTCACACAAACAGAGACAATACCCTACTCTATTCCTCGTTTTTTGTCTTACTTCTGTTCCGGGATGTCTACCATATAAGGAGTTGTTTTTCCCCAGGTGGCCTTCAAACAATATCATAAGTTCAGTCTGTTCTTCTGTAACGTTGCACAGCAAGTTTTATAAAAAGTCACTTAGTTATAAGCATATTATGATTACATCAACAATGCACACATTGTTTTATTAAAGGCAAACAACAGATTAATATAAAATCCTTTACACCTGTCATTCAGGATGCTGTATGTGGGACATCAAAGGTTATCTCCAAACATTCTCCGCATTTTTTACCTGACATGTCGTACCTTTTAATTAGGAAAACCCTGGAGATGCACGTGGAGACGGGTCACTCTACCTGCCAGTCAGAGCCTACTCATCAGAAAGACCTCCGCTGCCCTTTCTGCCTCTACCAGACCAAGAACAAGAACAACATGATCGATCACATCGTCTTGCATCGTGGTAGGTTACATGCTGAACAGGATTCAGACGGTGTTTCCCAACCCACTGAAATCCCAGTCTGTTACGTTATACTCAGTCTTTTTGTCATCTTTTGTTTTCAGAGGAACGCGTTGTGCCAATAGAGGTGCGTCGCTCGAAGCTGTCACGTTACCTCCGAGGCATCGTCTTCCGCTGCCACAAATGCACTTTCACCAGTGGCAGTGCTGAAAACCTGCGTGTGCACATGATGAGACACAGTGACATCAAACCCTACAAGTGTCGGCTGTGCTACTTCGACTGCACTCTGCTGAGCGACTTGGAGGCACACCTGAGTGATAAGCATCAGGTGAGGACTTGATGCTAAAGCCGTCTTTGCGTCACTGGAATTCCTTTGTGTCGGAAGAAATGACACGTTATCCACTTTGAATGTACAGGAATTTTAATAACTGAACTGTCGGCAGCTTCTTTGTTTAACATTTTCAGAAGTTATTCACTGAACCCTTAGGGCAGGAGGCAAATAGCAGCCTGTGGGCAAGTCTGTCCCTCCAACAAAAATAATTGCCCCCCCAATTAAAGATATATTTTGTACAATTTGAATCAAAACCTTCTGTAGGTAACAATGTAGACACAAAACAAGCAGTTTTGTAAATCAGTCTTATTGTTAAAGAAATGAAATACTCAAAAATAAAAACAATGTGGATAGCATCTAGGGGTGTGTCTTCACCACACCTGTAAAACTATGTCGGCTTCTTAATGAAAAATCCTGAAAAGAACTTGCCCAACTGCTGATGCCTGCCTTAGGGGTTCAGAGAGTAGTACAGGTAGTCCCCTTTCCACCAAGGAGTTCCTGGCATTATGGAGCCACAGAAACTAAAGTTCTCCCCTGAACATTTCTGTCATAAACATGAACGTGAGGAAAACTAGTCCAATGAAAAAATCGACGGTATTTGGTACACATGTTGGTTCTCTTTGCTAATTTGCATAAACTGTACCAGTTTGTGGTTTGACGTTTTGTTCCTGTTTTGTGCAGGTTGTGAGGAATCATGAGCTTGTGGGTCAGGTCAGCCTCGATCAGCTACAGGCAAAGGTTGGTAGGATGCGAGAGGAAGAGGAGGAGGAACCGTTAACATACAGAGAGCGCCAGGATGTAGAAACAGTGGAGTTTGTCACTGACTGTAACAAAGTTCTACATGAGACACAAGCTGAGAACCCGGCAGATAATAACACCAGGGAGAAAATTACGCTGCAGATGGAAGAAGCATATCCGAGGCACAAGCAGCACCCACAAGGACAAGCGGGGATTGTGGTCTTGTCAGACACTGCAAAAGGACAGAGGATAGAAGATACAGTAGAGCAAAATGCTGAGAAAAAGAACAATGCAGATATCCAGTTTGAGAAATGCAACAGTCCAGAGAGAGGGAGAACGGAAAATGAGAACCAAGCCCAACCCAGAGTGAGAGGTAGTGATGACAGAGGCGTAATGTTCACACAGCAAAAAGAGGAGGCGGCAAAGGGCAGCTCAACAAAGAGCGGTAAAATAGCAGTTAAAATAGAGGCCCACAAGTTAAAAATTAAGTTGCTTCAGCGCAGAACATTGAACATCGAGGCTAGCGTAGAAGACGATATACTGCGTGACATCCTCGTGTTGGACAAGGACGACAGCATCTGCATGACACGGAGAAAGGCAGATCGGGATAGAACGGTTAAGATAGAGCAGAACACAGAGACGGACTGTGGAGATAATGCACTAAGCGACTTGCCAGGTGAAGAGAGTAGCATCACTTTGGCCCATAACCCAAAACTTGATGATCCGGAGGCAAAGAAACCTCACATGCAGGCAAACAGCAGGAGGCAGAAGACATTTAAAGTTGAGAGGCATTTGCTAACTCTTCTGCCCAACTGTGCACAACTTAAGATAAGCCATAAAGAGAGTTCAGCTGCCTCACTCACAAACTGCAAAGAGGAACAAGTGCACAGTGAGGAGGTGACAGACCCTTATGGAGAAATGCCAGTGCTCGAGAATGAGTATCTAAAGGATGTATCGCAACCTTGCAAGGAGGAAGAAGAAGAGATCGATCATCTTGAGCAGAATCAGAAGAAAGAAGATGAGATGATCACTGAAGACAACGAGAACCGATGTGAGGATAAAGAATACAAGGAGGGAGACAGGATAAAGGAAGCTGACAGTCCACATGTGCACAAAAGTAAGAATCTAAATTCAATACAGTGAATCTATATGAATTATTTTTAAAGGCCTCATATTGTATAAAAGTAGATTTCCATGTCTTTTTTGATTATGAAGCAGGTCTAGGTTCTATATTAATACTGTGAACGCCTGTATTCAGAAACTGTGCCTTTTAAAACGAGCCGTAAATTGAATATCTTTGGCATTTTTCCTCATAAACAACCCCCAAAAGTTAGTTGTCACTTAGGTTTGGGAAATGGCATGTGATGACAGCCCAAGTTGATTTCTCTTGTCTTTCAGGTGCAGTCACAGCCACGGGGGGAGCTGCTGAAGTCCTGTGCCCATCAGTCACAGAACAGGAACTTTATACTTGTGACCTTTGTGGACGAAACCTCACGAGCAGCTGTGAATTGAAGCGTCACATAATGCGACATGGGATGTAGATGTTTTCTTTATGTCTCGAGCAGCAGAAGCAGCTTCCACTGGTGATTTTTTTTGTTTGGGAAGCTCAATATTGTTTTCATGAACCGTCCTCTGTTCTTTTACTTTACTGTGTATTTGAAAATTACTTGTTAACACATTAATTTTTCACGTTTTGTAGATTTTAAAACCTTTTTGAATGAAACGTTTTTTATGGTACGTATGTTATAAGTGTGACTTTATTTTGCTTTTCAATAAATAAAACTTCTGAATGAAGCTGGTAACTGCAAAACGTGTGGCACATTGTCATTAAGAACTATAAACATCTTTACACTGTGAACTATTGTTATATACAAACCAATACTAAGAACCAACCTCAAAACCACTAATAGTGAAAAATCTTATGATGCCTTCAGGTGCTGTTGGATATTTGAACATCTTATGCATCTTGCCAGTGAGCAATGCTTTAATAAGATCAACTTTTGGGTTGCCAGATATTGGAGAATCCTCCTCCGGCATGTCACTCTTTCTTTGAGGTAGCAACAGATGAGCTCAACATAAACTGAAACAATTTCCGTTTAAAGCTAAATTTTGATACAGATGAGTTATTGTTCTTCAAATGTGCACATTTCTAACAAATGTATTAACAAAATATATTAATCAAGTGAACAAGGGCCTTTTTGGGGCTCCTGGGCAGTTGCTTGCTTGCTTTGTCCAGTCGGTAATTTAGCCTTGCATTAGTAAATCATTTATAAACAATGATAAAGCCGTTAATTACGGATTATTAACCCTTTATAAATAGTGCCTTGTCAGAAAGTGGTGCTGTTCCTCGTATACACCTGGTATTATTATTTGAAGATTTTTGTTACTACATCATTTTTCATACACATACTGTAGGCCAACAAATCCTGAACGAGTCAAGAACACAAAAATACGAGCTTACGAGAATCACCTGAAGGCAGCATTTTAGTCTGTGTGCGTTGGGTACGACACTTCTTGTCATCCAAATGTAAGAGGACACCGCTTCCTGGTGTGGACTAATAATCATGAACTGATGAGAGAGCAGAGGTAGAGCAGCTCCAGTCCGTGTGATCTGTTGTTCTGAGTTACGAGTTACGAGTCTGCGGAAATAGTGTAAGTAAAACGGGTTTCAGTGTTTGTGATCGCTTGGTTAAAAATGTCCGAAAAGAAAGGGGGTGATGTGATGCTGATAGATATTGGTCAGTCTCACTGGATCGATATTACATTCTGCGGAAGCAACCACTTGTAGGAGATGTGTGCGCGTGTGTGTTTGTGTTTTAATGAGAGCAAGTTTCAGAACTAACAGCACTTATAAAATATTTGCATTTCAATGCATTTACTGAGGAGTTCATACAGACTGGGTTAAAGTTTACAGGATTTACAGGAATTGTTTCCTTCTTCCTTTTGGGCAACACCTCTCTTTCCTGATGACTTGCTGTAAGAATATGTAGTAAATGGAAAGTATATGATTAACTGCAACTTTACTGTAATGCATGTACTTTTGTACATATTTGTTTACATTTGGCATGTTGTGGATACTACTACCATTTACTTGTATATTTTACTTAAGCAAAAGCAGCAATACCACTTTGTTACAATACTCTGTTACATGTAAAAAATATTGCATTCAAAATTTGACTTGGAAAAGAATTAGTTTTAAATAATGTATTTCTTTCCAGGAAACCTTCAAGGAAATTATAAGGAAATTACACATCTGTAAAATGAAGCTGTTATAATTGTGGTATTTCCTCAAGGCTTTACTTGTTCCTGCTCCCACTGATAAGAAGCCAGGCTTACTGGCACTGTAAATTCAATGTAACACATTTACTTTCATGGCAGTGCTGCTCTTCTAACGTCAGCCGTATGTGTTCTACTTCTGAACAGGAACAGAAGAAACGTCGTCTTCAGCTTGAGGAATGTCAGACGCAAACAAATCTGCAGAGGATGGAGGCTCTTTCTCTAAGGTTATCAACATCGTGTTTATCATCCTGCTGCTGGACCTGCTGGGATTCACACTGATCCTCCCTCTACTCCCTGCCATTTTGGACCATTATGCACAAACAGGGGTTCGTTGCTGTTTTTGTTGTTGTTTTTTAAAGCAAATAACATATTCTGGCGACTCTCTATTAGAAAGGTGTAATTACTTAAAATGCACTTTTAAAACGAAGATACTTACTCATCATTGTCAGAGCTGACATAATAATAACATAACATTAAGATATATAATATTTAGAGGACCTGCAAGGTCTTCGTCAGGCACCAAAACACAGGCTGTATACACGGACAAAATGACAGCTCCAACTACAATTAGGAGATCCCATGATGTATCATGATTGTATCATGTGATCTGCCTATTGTAGATGGAGCTGTCAGTTTTTGTCTTTGTATAAAGCCTGTGTTATTGCCTTGCAAATGGAAACTTTGCACTAATAAGAACACCTGTACCCAGCTGGGGTTTATAGTCACCATAACTGCAGCAAAAAATGTGATTTTGAATCAGATTTACTGGACTGACAACGTGCAGAGTGCGATGCTCCTTCACACAAAGGAGGCTTTGTGCAAATAGTCTATTTCATAAAAGAACATAACCAACTCATGAGTGATTAGATTAGCAGCAATGGGCTGTGTTGGTGGGGGAGTCTGCTGAAGCTGACTCATGCTGAGTTGACCTCTTTCCTGGTTTTCATATTGTCCCTGTGTGATGTTACATTTTTGTGTTTTCTTGCTGGATAGGATGCAGTATATCAGTCTCTGCAGAGTATCGTGGACTGGTTCAGGGAGGCTGTTGGGATTCCTATGGAAAAGAAATACAACAGTGTCCTGTTTGGAGGTAGATATTTGATTGGTTTCGCATTCTGTGCAGCTGATATAGAGCTCTGCTTTTCACGACATTATGATCAAGTAAAAATAGAATTTTAATAATGCAAAATATGGGGTTCATTCCAGGTCACTGGTTTAATTTGTGAGCTCCTTAATTCGCCCTTCAGGTCTGATCGGGTCACTGTTTTCGCTGCTGCAGTTCCTGTCATCACCTATAACCGGTGCTCTGTCAGACCAGCATGGCAGACGGCCCCTGCTCCTTCTTACCACAGTGAGTGTGATGCCAAACGTATTGTTATTGTAAGTTTTTATTGATTTAACCACATTTTTTTACATTGTTAACCTTAGAGCCCCAGTGTCATAATATCATTGCACAGTTTGAAGAAGAAAAATTACAGCCATGCCATCAACGCTGATTAATTTGGGTCTAATTGGGCGCCTTGTGTTCCAGTTAGGGCTGATGTCTTCCTATGCGGTGTGGGCAGTTTCCCGGAGCTTCAGCATGTTCCTTTTGTTTCGGGTAATTGGGGGCATTTGTAAGGGCAACGTCAGCCTCTGCACTGCCATCGTGGCCGACTTGCCTTGCCCGAAAGTGCGAAATCGAGGAATGGTAGGCACAGACATTTCATATCTTAAAACACCCTAGACGTAAATGAATGCATGTTCACTTGAGAATCAGAGTGATATTTACTCAAATCTATTACCAGGACACTGTGACTCTGACACTCACATTTCATGGTTGTACATGATACTGCTGATGAGCCATTTTGTGTCATTGTTATTGTCTTCAATGTGACAAAAACTGAGGTTAATTTTACTGTGACCAGGCTATGATTGGCATCGCCTTCTCCTTGGGCTTCACCATGGGTCCTCTGATGGGGGCCTACTTTGCCATCAGCTCAAGAGCAACAGGAAATGTCTTCTACCAAACTCCAGCTCTGCTCGCCTTGGCCTTCAGTGTTGCTGATTTGGTCTTTATTTGGCTCATGCTGCCAGAGACTCTCACAAAAGATGTCAAGGTTAGCTGTGGAAACATGCACACTTCCAACTGACAAACTAACTCACACACAGTTTTACTCAAGGCACAGCAGTTTATTAAAGTACTTTTTCCCAAAGCAGAACTTTTCACTGGCTACCAGTGATAGGTGAATGATCTTAAAGGAGGAGTTACAGCCCAGAAGCTGGTTAGCTTAGCCTAGCATAAAGACTGGAAACAGCTAGCCAGGCTCTGTATGACTGCTTGCCTCCCAGTACATCTAAAGCCCACTAGTAAACATGTCATTTGTTTGTCAGTGCACAAACCAGTGTGTAAAAATTACACATCGAGAGTCAAGTGTTGAAATATTTCTTGGAAGTCGCAGTGCCAGACCAAACCATAGTCAAAGACAAGGGCAATGTAGAACCACAACAGAGCCAGGCTAACTATGTCCCCCTGTTTCTAGTCTTAATGCAAAGCTAGGCTAAGCGGCTGCCGGATGTAGCCTTATATTATTATTGGAGCTTCACAGTTGCAGAATGATGGATGTGCAGAGTTTGACACTAGAAGGCTGTTTTCACATTGACCTGCTGAAGGGGGGAACGTTTCTCCGTGCTTCCTTTGAATCTCAATGTGATCTGGAAACATGAAGCCACCAGGGCACATACTGTACATAATGAAAGACATACACATTTAGATTGAACAATATCTGCATATTCATGGTTTTTTATTGTGCGATCAGCGTTTTGAACTCAAAAAACTGAGCCACAAATCTTGCTCCACAGTGTGATATGTTATGTTTTAATTTTTTTTCTTTGTTTTAGGTATTTTATCTTTAATTTTTACATTTGTACTGCAGTCTCAGTAGTATTTTGTATTTGCTCCACAAGTTTTGCATGTCACTTGTTATCGTGCAGCTTTTATTTTTTGGTGAGCCAAAGGCAATTTTCCATTCTGTTGGAAAATAAAGTTTCTATTCTGATCTACTCTATTTTAATTTTTCTTGTTTCATCCTAGGCTTCGTCTTCAGGGTTCGGGGACTCCAGGGACCTCCTGAACCCGTTATCTTTGTTCTATTTTTCAGCTGTTACCAGGACAAAAGATCCACCTTCCAAAGAAAGTGAGTTCTCCAACACTCTGGATTCCTGTGTGAGGCAGAGGCTTACACCCATTTGACCCATTTATGAAGCATGAATGAACTTTGGCACACTGACAGAGGGTGCGGATGTCTTTACAGAAATGCAGAAGCTTCAAGTGTTGGGCCTGGTTTACTTCTGCTACCTTTTCCTGTTCTCTGGTCTGGAGTTCACGCTGAGTTTTCTGACTCACCAGCGCTTCCAGTTCACAAGGTACAAACTCATAGATAAGGCTGTGTACTCCATCAGTTGTTGAGAATGCACCTGAAGAGCCACTTTGCATTTTTTTCTCAACAGTATGCAGCAGGGAAAGATGTTCTTCTTCATTGGTGTCATCATGGCGTTGATCCAGGGGGGATACGCTCGCAGAATCAAACCGGGGCACCATATCAAGGCTGTTCGTGTGGTACGAGTCCGTTGGCATGTCAAAAACTGCACTTCAGCGCAAACGTCTTCTCTACTGAATTGTATTTCTTGTTTTTAGGCAATCATAACATTAATCCCAGCATTTATTCTCATTGGGTTATCGTGGAATATAACAATGCTTTACATCGGCTTGGCGTTATACTCCTTTGGTGAGTTGAGTTTACGTTCAATGATAAACAGTACTGTATGCCATGTTGACACACATAAAACCCTTTACTGTGTTCAGGAATGTGCAAAATAATTAAAATATAATTGATAAACAATGACACATGAGTCACAGCCAGGTAATGAGATTGATAAAAAAGGACTTCAACATGTGATTTAGATACACATTATATTTTGCATATAAAAAACAGTGGCAATAGATCAAAATACCAAAATATTTTAACATTTATTTATTTGACTGTGCTTTAACGATGCCATGTTGGTGGCCGTAATGTATCTCAATAGACAAAATAAAATAAATAAATAAAATAAAATAAAAGTTAGATTAAAACAGGACACGCCACCAATCACACATGTGAATATGCCGCAGCATAATATCCACAGATGATGCAAGATGTGAATATTTTGCTAAAGCATGAAGTATATCTACATCTAAAGGATTTATTTATTTATTTTTGTTTAATGGAATGTAATGTGTGTTCACATTTTCTCCTTTTGTTACAGCGGCTGCAATAGTCGTTCCATGCCTGTCAACACTTGTTTCTGACCATGGTGAGCCTCTCATTAATTCTCAATATTTTAAACTCACAAGTCGTTTTGATTATAATATAAATTTGCACACTGTTGCTGATTATCTGCAGGCTCTGCCAGTCAGAAAGGCACAGTGATGGGGATCCTGCGCAGTTTGGGTGCCTTAGCCAGAGCACTAGGACCAGTTGTATCTTCGTCCGGTGAGGAAGCTTTTCCTAATTTGACAGCAAACAGTTACAAATTACAATCTTGCTTTGTAGAAATGTTTGTAAAAGGCTCTTCTTGTGAAATAAAACACTGAAATACATAAATCCATCTTTGTATCATGCACCAAATTCAATTCAAGTCACTAACTTATTTTGAAACAGCGTCATATAAATTGTTTGCTACATCTTTGAACTTATTTGAAGTCGACTTGTTGTAACTGTTGTTTTTGCTTCACAGTTTACTGGATCGCTGGAGCACAGACCTGTTTCCTCATCACTTCAGCCTCTTTCATTGTACCCCTCACTCTGTTGAGCACAGCCAGGAGGCTAAAGGAGGAGTGAGCAGTGCAAAGACTTGAACAGACTTTGAAAGGACTGATTGCAGAGACATTCTGATACTTCGCTGCCTAAATGAATGTTATGGTGTCTGCTGGGAAAACGAGCACTCAATTATTCCTAACATCATAATAACAATCATGAGAAGATGTAAAGTATATGTTGTGTGTGTCTCTGCTGATGGCCAAGGATCAAGACATGAAACAAAATAATGCAAGAAGACAATGCACATGCCAAAACCAAAGCAGGATTGATGCCAGGAAAGTCATTGTATAAGCGTGAAATATATGACCTAATGCCTTTTATGTGCACATTTAAACCTGTGCATATTATGGACAGCATGGGTTGGGGTGGGTAACAATTTACATTTACACTTGTGGAACATATTTTTCATTTGATATCTTACGTAACGACTATACAAAAAGGTTGACAGCACTGGAACGTAATCAAGGTGGTAGAAAGTATTTAAGTGCATTTACTCAAGTATAACTTTGAGGTACTTGTACTTTACTTAAGTATTTCCATTTTTTGCTACTTAACACTTTTACTCCACAATATGTCTTGAGTGCCAGTGGTTGATTTGCAACTACAAGATCAATGATCCAGTTGTAGAATAAGAAGCGTATTTATAGATTAAACTACTCAATATAAGATGTACAAATGAGTAAAAATGTTCTCTACCTAAAGCGCTACAACATTAGAATACTGTTTAATGCAAATGTAAGGGCATGAGGGCATAAATGATGGTTTTCTTTTGATACTATGAATACATTTTTTTTTACTTTGAATAAAAATTGATGAATTTTTACTAGTAACTTATTGTTTTTAAAATGTGTGGCTTGATTTATTTCAAAATATCCACCAAGGATAGAGGAGAAAGTAAACTTTATGTTATCACCACTGGCTGTTGATTTGACTTTTTTTTTTTTCAAGCTAGATAACATTTTAACGTAACATTATTGAAAAGTAAAAGAAAAGCATTTACACGTAGTTAATTGTTTGTAATTTTTGTGAAGCTTGTAACGCTGTGAAGGCAGAAGATGTCGCTGTAACCTCTCCTGACCGCACACAATGTAAACATCAGCTGTTCCCATCAGGCTCATGTAGCGGCTATGCTATCAAACAGGTTGCTGCGGCGGGTTAGCCAACACGCTGTAGGCGCACACATATGAGGTGTCATTGTAACTGGCAGTCTGACAACACATGGAAGATCGAGTGAACATACGGAGATGCGACTGCGTCTAAGAAAAAGCTGAAGATGGACAAGGTAGTTTACGAAAAATATTGCTTTTGCCTGTTTTTTTTGTTTTTTTTTGCTATCTAGCATGCTAGCCTGTTACGCTAACGTACGCTGATGCATGTAGCTGACCATAAGCTAACTTTATGCAAACTTTAGCTGTTATAACCATGAGTAGAGCATACTTATAGGTTAACCGCTGCTTTGACCACACAATTGAGCTGTTTGTTGAGACGTGTTGTAAAACATTGGCTTTGCCTGGTTACCCAAAAGTTATGAATGTGTAACATTAGCTGGATGTTAATTTGAGCTAAATAAATGAGCTAATACTTAGCTAACTGTACTTGAGTCAAGTTAAGCTTAGCACATTTCATTGAATGAAGTATGAATCTAAAACATAGATTAAGTGATCGGATCATTTAAAATAACTTTAACTGTGGCAATAGACGGCTTTTTTTTACTTGAACTGGAGCCAACGTGATTGCCAAAGGTCGCATTCAAGCAGACTGTTGAGCAAACTGTTATCTGCTGTCCAGTCTTTTCCCCTTATCGCTGTTTTAAATATCTGTCAAGCATACATGACATAATCAAAAAGGAAAGGAAGGAAACAACAACAAACACAGGCTTAGTGTGTATATATGCATATGTCCATGAATGGATAAAGGATAGATATTTGGTTATTAACAAATTGTCTTTCTTTTGCGTGTGGGTGTTTTTTTTGTTGTTGTTTGTTTTGGCTGTCCAGTCTTTTGACCCTAAACACCAGAGGAGACAGAGAAAGGAGCAGGCAGAGCCACACACAGCCTCATCACCAACCCTGATGTTACCAAATGCTTATGTTTCTGACCAGATTTCAAGAGGGTAGGAAGATGATGACATAATATTTATATAATATTTCTGTTCTGGTCAAAGTAGCCTGTCATTTGCTCTACCTAATGGCCTGGAACATGTGTGTAAATTATTCAACTGCTTATTTGTGACAAATTTAGATCCTTGCTAAGGAACCGGTCAGGTCAGAGCCCAAACCAAGCAAGAAGAAGTGGAGATGTACCAAGGAGTTATGGCTACAGCAACAGCCGTCGTGTTAGAGAGACCAGTGATGATTTTCTACAGAGAGACAGGTCCGTACAGGATCCACAAGCAAAGGTTGGTTTAATTTTAAGTTTAAGAAAACTAAATCAAAGAAAACTGTCTTCATGAAATTATTTTCAGTGATTTTCATGTATCTCCACAGGCATCAAAAAGCAACAATGATTCTTCTGCTCAAAGTGGCAACATGGGCAAGATCACAATGGATCCACAGAGGAGAGGTAGTTTTCACACATGGCAGCCAAATGGAGAATTTTTCTTTCTTTTTTTTTTCTTTTTCAAAAAATATTCGCCAGAAATCTTTTTTTTCCTCCTTTGATTTCCCTCACTCTAGTCAGGGAAAATGATTTTGTAGCAAACTTTTGGAATCACATTTTGTAATTGATCCCCAGGTTTTAGAGGTGCCAGATCTGCCCCAAACTCTGCAGGGAGGTCAAAACCAGCACAGACCGACTTCGTCCCGTTTGAGGTGAAGATGGCCGACTTCCCAGAGTTGGCTGGTGTTTCGCTGGGCAAAGCAGGCGCTTCTCTTGTTCAGAAAGAGTGCTGGGGTCCAGCTCCTCCATCCACGAGCCCTCAAACGCAAACGTCGTCATCTGCCTGGAAGGTGAGCTCACTGACATATCAGATGGGATATTGTGTAAGAGTTAGTGGTGAATGCTTCACTTACATAGAGTTATACTCTGAATGAATTTGGTGTTACACTGCAACTGTAATTTTCTGTTGAATAGGTTGGCAGGAGAGGATCGCCAGCACAGCCTGATCCCCAACCAAGTGCCATTAATGTTAAGCCAGACTCCCCTGTCATCCCACCAGGTAGGATGAAACGACTCATCATCAGTCTTCCAATGACTTTAATGCAAAGGCAATAATGTTTCAGATATTTGTTTATCCTTTTTTGTGAACAGGTCAGCTGGTGGTGACATCATGGGCTAACGTCGCCTCTCAGCCTCCGAAGAAACTCGTCCCTAAAGAGAATACAATCAGCAGCAACCCCATGCAGGTTAGATGACTGATGTGAATGTAATGTGATTTCAAATCCTAACTGAAAGGGCTCCACATCACATATTTACAAATGACTTCTGCATATTTCAGAGATACACTATGTTCAGATTTCCATCATTCCATCTTTATTTTCTGTGATGAGTTGTGCTTTTCTTTTGTGGACGTCTGTTATAAAATAAACCAAATGTTATGCTTTTAGGAAACAAAGATCAGCTGATGTATTGTTATCAAATTTTTACTGTACATAAACTATATGAATTAATTAGATATACAGAAAAACTTGATCAGCATTAAACAACTTGCTCAGATGCAGAAATGTCCAGATTTCAGTTAGAAAAATCAAACATATTTGATTTAACTTGGACTCTCTGATAGTCTAATTGGTGGGAGAGCTTTCAATCGTAAAATCCTAAGAAGGCTTTAATTCATGTTGTGTGTTTCTGTCTTTTCTCATTACATATTTTTAAGCATGAAGAATTACCATCAGTAAACTGTTCATTGTGGCTGGTTTCATGTGTGGCTCTTTTGTGTGTGCAAGCACTAGGCCACTTTCCTTGGTAATAAATCATAGTTGTCAGCTAAACCTTTGGGTTTTCGTGCATTGCCATGTGTTTCAATGTTATATTCTGTCCCCTTATTTTGCATCTTATCAGACGGACGAAATGGCTGCACAGCAGGAAGAGGGCACCCCAGGGAAGAAAAAACGGAAGAAAAAGAAGAAGAAGGCTAAAGGTGCCGGCGAAGATGCAGAAGCGGAGTCAGAACAATCAGTAATTTATCAGGAGCCTCCAAAATTTGAGGTAAATAAAAAATAGTTTCTGTGTTTTCATTTGATCGAAAAACAAAACCCATTCATAAGCATTTTTTAAAATTTTCAAAATAGGTGTAGGTTTCTTTTAAATGTTGGATGGAAGATCATTTTTGTTGTTTTTTTGTCTTGTCAGGATGAAGAGGAGTTTCCAGGCTTGACTCCTGCTTTTACTGGAACTGATAGATTGATAAGCTACAGCAATGCAGCAAAGCTATGCAATGAGGTGAATTTATCCTTTGAGATGTTTTCACATCAAAATGAAGTAGATAGTCTGTAATATTCAAAATCTGTGTTGCCTTTTTTAAGGAAACCCAAAGAGAAGGAGGTCATCATCAGTCCGTAGACCAGAACAAGGAAAAATCATCTGCAGCAAAAGCTCTGCCCACAGAGACAAATAAAAAAGGACAGGTTTGTATTTTCAGATTACTTTCAAATAAACTCCTTTTAAAATTATCCAAGAAAAGGTCTGGTTTGTACTCCTGTTCTTGGTCTCTTGATTTGTAGAAAGCTGAAAAGATGTCTGGTGGGAAGAAGAGCAAAGTTCCTGTTCAGCTGGACATCGGAAATATGTTGGCTGCTCTGGAGAAGAAGCAGCAATCTCAAAAAGCCAAGCAAGACGCCAAACCAGTCATTCTCTCAGGTGGGTTATGGTCAGCATCTCTGCTTCACAGGGTTCCTCATTTGTCTTCGTCTCAAATAAGAATAATTTAAAGGTATATTTTGGCTGATTACTCATTTAAAAAGACATTCTAAGGGTGCGAAGGATTCAGAGCTGTTGGTTCAAGGTCTTAAAATGTAGCCCAGAGTAAATGTTTTTTTTTTTTTTTTTAATTAATTTCTTTAAAGTTGGAGGGGGACTACCTGTTGTCCAGAAGCAGCCGTCAGTGCAGAAGAAGCTGCCCTGGCAGCACGATAAAATTGCACACAACCCCCTGGACTCCACCAGCCCTTTGGTGAAGAAAGGAAAACAGAGAGAGGTCCCCAAAGCCAAGAAACCCACTCCTCTTAAGAAGGTAAGTCCACTCACTTTCTCAAGAACAAATACTGATGTTCTACAAGAAAGTTTTTCAGCAGTACAACCTTGTTAGTTTATTTCTGTCTGATCCTCAGGTCATTTTGAAAGAAAGGGAGGAGAGGAAGCAGAGACGTTTGCTGGAGGAGAGAGGTCTGCTGCCTGAAGATGAGTTCAAACCTGCTAATGATCCTGCAGACGAAGAGCAGTGTGATACAAATGCCACAGGTCAGAGCAATCATGTGAAAAATAAAATACATTTGAGTCCTGTGATAAGTAAACACAGCTGCAAGAAGGTGAAGGAAATCTTTGATTCTAGCTAATATTTGATCTGTATTTTGTGCTTGTCAAACCTCAGATGAGGTTGGGAGTCCTACAGAGGAGCTTGATGATCAGTCTGAGTTTAATGGTGCAAACCAGACACTGAAAGAGGGTGACGAGGAGGCCACCAAAGATGAGACAATAGAGCAACACACCACCTCACCTGTGCCCTGCTCAGTCAGTCAACCCAAAATCCACAGCAGGAAGTTCAGAGAGTAAGGATGCAAAAGCTATTTCCCTGTAAACTCAGGCACAATACTAATCTTTGTTGGTCTAGGTTGTTTGTGTTTTTGTTGACACACACATTAGAAAACTTTTAGTCCCATGGAATTGAATCGCTGTTTTTGTCAAATGTTTAATTTGAAATGTATATTGTTGTACATGTCAGCTACTGCAGCCAGATGCTGAGCAGAGACGTGGATGAGTGTGTGACGACTCTGCTAAAGGAGCTGGTTCGTTTCCAGGACCGCCTGTACCAGAAGGACCCCATGAAGGCCCGCATGAAGAGACGAATCGTGATGGGGCTCAGAGAAGTCCTGAAGCACCTCAAACTCAGGAAAGTCAAGTGTGTCATCATCTCACCTAACTGTGAACGGATCCAATCCAAAGGTACTGTGTCCTTGTGAGAGC
Organism: Seriola aureovittata; assembly: GCF_021018895.1. NCBI lineage: Eukaryota > Metazoa > Chordata > Actinopteri > Carangiformes > Carangidae > Seriola > Seriola aureovittata. The sequence goes on from NC_079368.1 coordinate 24,307,274, forward strand.
TTCACGGTTTGTCATTAGGAAGTTTTCAGGAGTTTATTTTATACAGTCTTAGAATTTTCTCTTAATTTGTGTGTACCTATCACAGGTGGCCTGGATGAGGCTCTCCACACCATCATCGACACATGTCGTGAACAGGGGGTGCCATTCGTATTTGCACTCTCTAGGAAAGCTTTGGGCCGCTGCCTCAACAAGGCAGTGCCTGTCAGTCTTGTGGGCATCTTCAACTATGACGGTGCACAGGTCAGATTTAGTACACACTAATCCCTGTTCTGGAAATTAGCTTTAATGTTATTACTATGAGAATACCCACAAATGATTTTTGACCTTGAAAGATAATCTAAAAGCTAAGATAAACTAAAAGAGTCGTCTTTCTTACTCACAGGACTACTACCATAAGATGATTGAGTTGTCGTCTGAGGCCAGGAGAGCCTATGAGGTGATGGTGTCGAGCCTGGAGCAGACGGGCCAGACAGAGGCAGAGCAGGCAGTGAACATGGAGGAAGAGCTGCAGATCAGCAGCCTGGCAGAGGAGGCTGTGCCCAGTCCTGACACCACACAGCCAGAAGAACCAGAATACAGTAAGTGACTGTCCCAACCCAATATTGGTGATATCTGCTGTTTGGTCTGACAAGATCAAATTAAGTAACAGGTGTAATTTTGTGATTTAACCAGTTAAATCCACTATAGGGGAAATGTAGTTGAATAAGAGAAGAGTTAGTGGATACAACAGATTTCAAAGTCAGAAAATAAAAATAAAATAATTATCTTTTTGTTTTGTTTTTTTCTCCCAGTAAAAATTTGGAAGAAAATGTTGGAGAAGGAGTACAACCATAAGTTTTTGAACTTTGAGGAGCAGCTGAGCTCCATACACTTGGACAGTGAATGTACTGATAACACTGATGAAGATGTGAAGAGTTGACAGTGGTAAAGCACTCCGTGCCTAAAATATGGACCCACTCATGCTTCATCACCAGCATAGGAGAAACTAGGATGGACTAAGCAGCACAAAGGGTTCTGCTGCAGTGGTTCTGAACCTGGGGATTTTTGTCAGGAAATTCATCATGTTGCCAGTATCTGCAGTGAATTCTGATTTTCTTTAAGTAATATTTTTGTGTTTGAGTTCAAGATAAATGGGCAAAGCTGTGTATATTAAGAGTATGTGTGTGTGTGTGTGTGGGTGTAGAGGAGGCTAAAAACTGGAGAGGTTAACCACTGACTTACTAGGACCAAAGTTGTCACTTGAAGAGATCCCACAATATGAATTTTCAGCTATGTTGTCTGTGAACATACCTTGAGGATGTGTAGGGGTTTATGCACTGAATGTGTGTAAAATATCAATCAGTTGTTAAAGAATAAGAAAGAATCAGTGGTAATTTGGTTATAGACTTCAGCTCGACGGCTACTGTGTTACATTTTTTGGTTCTCTTATTAATTAATTAACTTCACTTCAACAGGAACACAAATAGTAGGAAATGAGATGATAGAGGAGGAATGACATGCAACAAAAATCTGTCGCCAGGCTCAGGTCAGCATTTGAAATCAGGGCTGAAATCAGGGCCAGTTAGATGATGAGCTTGTGAAATTATGGTTGTCCATCACCCTTTGTAAAACTTTAGGAAAAATAGACTGCATACGATTTCTGAATGTAGAAAAGATTTGTGGTTGTTTTGAGAAACTCAGTGCTCAAAGTTCCCACACTGCATGACACTGAGGTCACACATGGACACAAACCCTGCTTTTTCGTACATCTGACTTAAATGTGTTTCAATTCCAATTACATGGGGTATATACTATATGTTATCCTTATTGCATGTTGTTTTTTTCAATTGGTATACAAGAAAACTAAATACTAATATTAACAAGAAATTATACAGTACTTAGCTGTTGGACGACAGTCAAATCGAGACTTTAAAAATGCAGCTGTTTAAGTTTTTGGTACACAGCTTGTGTTCTTGTGTACTGTCACAGTTTGGGAACTTTTTGACCTTTTTTGAGGCCACAGTCATAAACCCCCAGGCCACAATGACAACCTAGTTTCATTTAAAAGCTAGAAATGTAGCTATGTTCTTATTTTGCATAAGAATTTTTTTTTTTTTTATATGACGTCAGAAATTTTTTTTTTTTTTTAAATCCTGATTGCACTACATAGTAGAGCCTCTGTTTTTGATAGCACAGGTACTACGCACTATATGTAGGACTGCCTATGATTAGGTTCTTTTTAACAGGAAAAACACCTAAATAATAAGGAACATTGCCTGTTGTTAATTTGACTCAGTTGAAATCATGTTTAGTAAGTCTTCTGTTGTCCCACATGCGGAGGAAAAGTAAAAAATAAAATAGCAAAATGATTTTGATAAAAGGAAAAATGACGGTAATATAAAGTGCTAGGTGACAATCACGTTAAAAGAAGCAATAAATTAAATAATTTGAAAGTCAGAATTAGAAGGTGTATATGATTATGACCTATGAAGACTTAAAAATTGCAGATATCATTTCGAATATAAACATTTCAGTTGTGGAAAGGTGTCTGGTGTGGTAAAAAAGAGTTTGTATGTTTGTATTGGATTTGATTCATGCAAGGTAGAGATGGCCAAATGCCAAAGTCTTGCTCAAGTCTTGGTACAGTTCTATCAAGTAGAACTTGGTAGTTCCATACCAACATGATGTTGTACCGAAAGTTATATTTTGTGATTCATCTCTTTTATAAATCATTGAATATAAACTCTGTATGTAAAATGGAGCATAGACAAATTTCCAAGGAGAATGGAGAATATAATTTTTATATTAATAGTCAGATGGTTTCTTTTTTATAATGCATTAAATAGGAAATAACAATTTTAGCAGAGGTGGGGTTGATTTATTGTCTTCAAAGTAAATATCAATGTAAATTGTCATTTGCATAAAGAAGACAAATACAGTATTTACTTTGAGTGAGTGGGTAATGAATATACAAGAGGAATAGTAGTGGACCACGTACACTTCCCTGAGGAACCCCTAATATAACAGACAGAGGTTAGATAACTAAAGCTAAGCACCTGGGAATTGTTTAAATAAATGTAAAAAGAAAATTGGGGAAATTTCGAATTGGGTCTGTTGTCATTGAAATGATTTATATTTGTTGATATATATCACACTAAATAATTGAATTTTGATTTGAATAAAGTATCTTGGGAAATATTTTAGTTATATCCGCAACGGTCAATTTACTCAAGTTTTGTTTATTTGAATTAAGGAAAAGAAGAAACATCTTCCATGGGATAATTTTTAGTACTTTACTTCCACAAATAGAGCAGAGACACAAAAAGTCATGTTTACTCTAAGTTTCTATCCTTAACCTGAGGCAGGAAAAAAAAATCCTGAGTTTAAACTGCACTATGAAGAGTGCAACACAAGACCAGACATGGTGCTTAAAATGTACGACACAAACAAACATTTTAAAATGTCTATCTTTGCTTCTATGAAACAATTATCATTAGATGTAATTTGTATTAATGCATTTGAATCCTCTTACTTCTTCTCTCCCTAAATTAATATAAAAAGAAGATTATCTCTTTTTAAATCCCACATACAATGTGATGTAAAGTAGCCTGTATTGGCCCTACATTTGAAATGTTCATTCCAAAATGATTTCTTGTCTCTCATAACATAACTAGGAAATGGATATTTTTTAAAACGGATCAATCCTTTTGGAATGAAACTTGATATCAAAAACGAGTTACAGGAAGTCATTCTTTAAAAATCAGTTGCATTAAGTGTCATGCAAAAAGAAAAAAATTGTTTATGATGATTAGACTACTGACATTTTTGTGTGCAGTCCTATTTTTACTTTTTCCAGATCAATTCCTATTAAAGCCATGTAATGTCATCTCATTTAAAATTTTAGTTGTAGGTTTAGTGTGAGTGCAGTGCAGTTTCCTTTTCTTTTGTACACACCCCAGATAAACCAGAATGACCTGAGGCAAAAGCAACGCACTGCAACACCTTATGTAATTTTTTCATGGCCACTTACAACTCTCCAACTAGTATTCTGTGTTGCCGAAGCCTGATATAGCTTAATGTTTATCGGGTATAATCTTTACCATGTTCACAATCTTAAAGTTATTCTCTAAGGACTTTGAATGTATGTAACAAAATAGATATTTCACACAAAACCAAAAATGTCAGTCTCCTCAGCAAATCAATTAAGATTCACCTCCTGGGAACCAATACCAGAACAGAATTAAGTGGCCATCCACTGCCACGATATTTCACTGAACAAGTGGAAAATTTAAAACTCAGAGGATCATTGGTGTCATTGGAATTCAACCTCAAGAAACCATAAATATCTGTGGCAAATATCACAGCAATCCTTCAAATAGTTGTCGAGATATTTCACTCTGAACCACATGGTGCAGAGGAAACGTAAGGGGATCATAAAAGCCAGTCCTGTTCCTCTGGTGACCATGAATGTCTGCATCAAATGTCATGGCAATCTATCCGAAAGAAATAACAAAAATATAGAATATAACTATTTCTTTTATCATTAAAACCCTAGTAAAATAACTAGGGGCATCAGTCATTTGTTTTTGGACATAGCATGTGAAACAAAACCTTCCATTAAAGATGGTGCAGGGGTAGCATCTACGTATCCGCTACAGATTAGTTCTGTGCACACTCCCAGTTTACCGGGCCCAGTAAAGTGGGAGTCCTTCTGATTGGTGCAGTTTGTGTAGTGGTTACCCTTCTCCCTACAGGAAGAGTCAGCTGAGACATTTTGTCTCTGCAGGAGGATCGTATTGGCACCGTCCACCTCTTTCACCCTGCTGTAGTCCTCTGGTATGTTCTCCTCTTGTCTCTGAACATCCATGTATGCTGTGACTTTTTCTTTCTGGAGGATGAGAACATTGTCACCGTTCACCTCCTGCATTCTGCTGTAGTCCTCCTCTTTCACACCCACCTCCTGTATGTTCTTGTGTCTCTGAATATCCACATAACCGCTGTTTGTCAGAGGTTGGACAGCGTTCTCAGCAGCACCGTTGTGATTTGATGGACTCTGATCTGTCGCCTCTCTGTTTACAACGCTTACACTTGGGCACAGCTGTTTCTGAGTTGGCAGCTGGGGTGGCTCCCCTGAGAGCAACGTAATGCTTTTTACAAAGTTGTCTATTTCTTTCTTTCTTTCCTCATCCTTGTCCCAGTCACTTTGGCCTGGAGACGACTCCTTACATTGGATTTCCAAGTCTAAGTGGAAGCCAGTGGGAATAATCAAGCTTTTCTTCCTTTTTTGAGAACTTGAAGGGTTTGGCAGAAGTCCGTCATCAGACACGATTAGGTACTCCTCTATCTCGTCCTTCCAGGCCACCGAAGGAGGAAAGCTCTGGTTGATTATCAGGGCATTGATTATGTCTTCAGATCGCCCCCTCTGTAAGGGTTAATAAGGAGTAATTCAGTAGATTGTTAACACGGTCAAAACACGTTTTTGGAAATACAACGCTGATGCAGCCTTACCTTCAGAAGTTGGACATCAAGTCCTCGGATCTTTGGACCAGGAACAGGGGCCAGAAGACACTTCTTCACACTGAGAAACAAAAGAAATTGTCCATATCATCCTGGTTTATAAAGAGTATATATTAAGAGTTGTATATCATTCTTTGCGGGAGATACATACTATTTCCTCTTCATGACAAAGATACACATTGCTGTTGTAAATGGAACTGCAGAGAGGATAGACACCAATATCCAAAAGTATTTCTGAGCATCTAAAGAAAAAAGATGTTTTTATTGATTAGTAGTAACTTGATACAGTTGCCACCTTGAAGTAAAAGCCAAAGATGGAGCAAATAACTTCAGTGACTCACAGTTTGGGGTTTTCACAGAGGTAAAGTGGCTCCACTCGCTCCAGGAGCCGTGGTCTAATGCACAGCGCACCTGAACTATGTACAGTACACCAGGATTGATGTTGTACAGGTTGAACTGGGTTTGTGTACCTGACGTGTACTCCTAGAGAGAGAGGGCCAAAAAAAAACCACACACACATGAATCACCCAACAGTTCGCCTTGTACCCATGTAAAGGTTACATTTGGGTAGTTGCAAATACATTTGTTTTACCTGAATCTGTGGTGGTCTGTAATGATTCCAGTACAATGATACACTGATTTATTATATGCTAACTGCGTGCTAGCAAATGTTTGGGTAGTGCATACTACATACGGTTTGTGTGTAGTCACAGCAATTGACAGTCCTGGTCATTTTCTTGACAAAATTACTTATCAAAATTGTTGCAGATAGTCAATTAAGTCGATTGAAATATTAAATCTTTTCAGCTCTAAAACAAAGCTATAACAACATGACAACATGACTTGACAAGATGGATTTAGTAAGTGTGTCTTGTTTTCTGCAAAAAAAAGTCCTGTCAGTCCATTTGACTGGTTACATGTAGATCACAGACTGTACCTTTTTAAAGGCTCCTACTGTTCCTTCCTGCACAAAGCAAACACAATGTGCAGCACTTCTCAAGTGAACCAATGAGCTACTGTTTGTTTTGGACTCACCTTCCACCCATTGCTGTTTTCTTGTTGGACTCTTAGTTCGTATTTGATGGTGACCCAGCCGGACTTGGTGTCTGTGTCATAGGGATGCTCCCATCTGATATGGAGGTATGGATTGTCCTCTATCTTCATCACCTGCAGAGTGACGTTTTCTGGAACGTTGGGCTTCACTGTCGAGCGCAGACAGAACAAGACTAAGAGACCACAGCCACACAAACACAGAGCTTGAGCTAAATGCTAATGTCAGCATGCTAACATTTGCTTATTAGCAGTAAAAGCCAAGTACAGCTGTTGCTGATGCAGGTATTTGATTAAAAAATAAAAGTATTGCACAACTTGGAATTTTGGCCTGATAATGGAAATAGCTTGAATGAATGTTTGTACCAAATGTCAAAGCAATCCATTCAATAACTGTTGAGTAACTTCACTGGGTGAGTGAAAGCTGGCCTGTTGGTATTGCTGCAGGAAGGGTCAGGGGTCACAAAAGTCATTAGGAGTTATATCTGGTGATCACGAATGAATGTTTGTCAACCCCTCAAATAGATCTTGAGATATTTCACTCTGGACTGACCACCAAAAAAACATAAAGGCCACAGAAAACATAAAATAAAGTACGTTTTGAATATTTGATACAGAGTAGGTTTAGATCCCTGGGACAAAATCTGATGCAGTGGAGTTAATATTTTATTCCATGGGACAAGACTCAGCTTGAAATATACTGTAAGTACAGTGCATGGCGATCACATGCGCATCTGCCTGCATAACCAAACAAAAGGTGTGAAATTTGATCTGTAACAAGTTTTACACCGGGCACAAACCTGTTCCATCTCATTCTGTTCACGTTTTCATTTGTACCTTACGTCTGTCAGTCAGTACTTTTCCATTCCTTACGAAGCTCAAGAAAGCTGCATCGCCAATAAAGCTGAGCCAATCATTAGTTCAAACAATACGGATAATTTTTCTACTGTGTCAACCTCTACTTTAACAAATACGCAGATATAGTAGTAGTCAATAGTTCAAAGTGTATCTCTGCCACAAAAACACAGCTGAGCTAAGTGGATTAAGCTGTTCTTCATTATTAGTAATAATGGGTTTTTTTTATGCTTTATGGTATCAGTTAATGTCAGTGAAACATTATACATTTCTTTTCATTTAAACATCTTGACACAAACTTTTTGACCTTACAGATTTTTTAACTCTCAGTAGCTCTCTCTTGAGATTTGATTTATTTAACTCCTCTAAATCATTTTTCCTTGAGAATAACAACTTACCAATTTCCATTACGTCCATCTTAAAGACGTCTGAAGTGGCATTCCCAAGGGCATTGGAGGCCACCACTGACAGGTAGTAATCGACCCAGATGGAGGTGTGGTCCTTGTCAAAGAAACAGGAGTTCCTCCCTGCCGAGCGGTAGTCTGGACACTCCTGTGTTCCCTCCAATCTGCATACAGACAAAACAAGACCTTTACTGACCAGGATATGGGCGATTGTTGCTCAGGGCATTTAGCTGACATACACATCCATAACTGTGCTCTGAGCAGTAAATACATGTTAGCAGTCAATAAACAAGCACAGGGCTCAGGTGATAGCGACTTTATTATAACGAATTATGAGTCAGGTGACCACTGCAACGTGATCCCAAATGTTATTTTCTAAGAAACTAAACAAAATATCAAATGCATTTTTGACAATTTGAAATAATTAATTAATAATCCATGAGTAGTTCTGTCAGGCTGCACAGGTAAATGCTAACAAGCTCACAATCACAACGGTAGCATGCTGATGTTTAGCAGGTAGTGCATTCTGTGTGGCTGATGGGAATGTCATTAGTTTTGGCAGATATTTGGACATTAACTGAAGAATTAGACAAATAACAATGTTGACCTGATGGTCAGCATCAAGGGTCGAGTCACCACAGTCAGACCATGACTGTCTGCAAAATTTTGCAGTAATGCATCTAATAGCTGTTGAGATTTTTGGGTCTGGACAAAAGCAGTGGACCAACAGACTGAAGGTTTCCATCCTTGAAAAGTCTTAAATTGTCAGTGCTGGCATTTTGCCCTCAGGACAGGGCAAGTGAGGGTCACACAGTGTTTGATCTCTGCAGGTTCCACAGCAACAAAGATTTGTGCTCAGCTGACTGAGCACAAGTGTGTGAATAAGGGAGCTGGTAGTTTTCCACTCGCTGGTCTACAGCACTCCACTGACAACAACAGCAGCTTTACCGTCACCAGCTCTCAGTGTGAGTAATAAACTTGGTGGCCTAGTAGTTAAAGGATAATTCTGGTATTTTTAAACCCGGGCGGTATTTTTTCGATCTAAGTGATTAATAGGGACAAAAATGTTTTGACTCCAATATTGTCTGCTGTATCCGACAACCACGAAACAGATATAATGTAATTCAAGTTGCCATCTGTCTGTTGCAAAATATGTCCACTAAGTGCTTGTTTTTGCCACAGACAGGCTCAGATTGTTATTATAAGTGTCTGACAACATTATGGAAAGGATCCTTACAGAGACAGACCTTTTTGTTAAGTAAGATGCTTATTTTTTAACCATAAATAGCCGTTATATCATTTTATTCAAAGCCACCAGACTCCATTGACAAAATAAAAGTCATTTTACTTTAAGAGGATGGGAGTTGCTGGTGTGACTTTCAGTGGTGGAAGAAGTATTCAGATCCCCTATTTAAATGAAAGTACCAGTACAAAAATGCTTCATTACAAGAGGACCAATTCTAAACATTTTTGTCCCTACTGATCATTTAGACCCAGGTTTAGAAATACCAGAATTATCCTTTAAGACACACACAGTAGAAATGAAATCCTGGTCCATTGGGCACATTTGTTGTATGTCATGTTTTTGACATGAATATTAAATTAAAAAAACAAAACCAAACAAAACTTGCACTGACTTTTCTGTCTCATAGTAGAGGTGGTGCTTGGTCAGCAGCCCACCGTCGGAGCCTGGCTTCCACCAGCAGGTAAACGTCTCCTTCTCTGGGGACCTGCAACCGAGCAGGACTGGTTTCCCCGGTGGAGACATGCCTGGCAACACATGATACAAACATGCATCAGCTCCTAATGCCCAATAATACAAGAAAAAAGAGAAACTTTGGGAGGGGAAAACTATGATTGAAATAACATATGAGCTGGTTCAAATTACAGTCACAGTCACTCAGTGGTATTTAGCCATGCAGACAGTTTTGGTTTTATTTGGTTTTTCATTGGTAAGAAAACTTCAGAATTCATTGATAATCCATAGAAGATGCTGTGAACAGTTTTCAGTTGGTTAATTAGTTTCTTTGAGCTTAGGAGATGATAATTAAGTAAGAAATACAATGATGCACAGACATTAGTTGTCTGTAAGCTAACCATGACCATGTGACAGTGTGTCTATATGTTTGCTTTCAGCTCAGCCTCAACCAGGAATGCAAATTATTTCTGTTATTTCCCTTGTCTCATATTTTCCGTTTGTCTCTGGAAGTTTATGAAACACATTCATAAAACCTATTGATAAGTTCAAAGTTTTCATATTTTATATTTTCACTCCCACTGTCACATCTTGGTGCTGCTTCTCTGACTTTGCATGTACTTATGTTTTATCTTTTTCTTTTTTCGTGTTTTTCAACTTACTGTTGGACTCGGCAGCTGCAGACAGCAGCAAGAGCAGCGTCAACCCAAGATCTCTCCTCATCCTGACACAAACTGTCAGGCTGTGGGCCCTAAAAAACGAAGTGACATCACCAGCATGTGGTTAATGAGGTGATGTGAACCCGTGACTTGGCTGCGTCTCTTGTTTTTACCTAAAACAAGGACATATGACAGAACAACAAACACAACCAATAATTATTTGTACATGTTGTAGCCAACACATACAGACCTCTACAGCCGTCGCATGGTATCATGAAACAAGATACTATTAAAAATAAGTGAGAATTAACATGCAAATTCTGATGTGACATACAACATACAAATTGTACAAATATACATTACGAGGTAGGAGTTATACTGGACGACTGTGACAACCATGAAGGGCGGATTATTCTTTATCCTGCTGGTATTTTATTTATTTAATATCTGTAACTACCAAACCTTAAATCTTCATTCCAGGAATGTAATTCACCAATATATATCGATTTCGAAGGATAAATACTACACATATTTTAAAACTCATTTGACTCACAAATGTTGCTCTCTGTCGTAGTTTGAATGGATTTTTCTTGCACTTCCTCATTCCTATGAGCTCATCTTCATTCAGATCCACCATTGATAACGATTACACACGCAGGCAACAGAATGACAACACATTTAGCTAAAACTTCCTATTTGCTTCAAAGTCATGTGCTGGTTTTCTGCAGGTTTTTGGACTCTTTGGAAATACACTAGAGGCAGAGTTGTTGGCTCAAAGCAGATATGTTCCCTGGCTCAGACTCTGGCCTGTTCTGCCTTCCTGCTCTTTGCTGTGTAACAACCTTGAAATGCTTGATGCAATTAGTCACCTGAAGAGGTGTGGGAAAGCTTCCTTCACTGTCCTACCAGCCTGTAATTTACAGCATACCATTAAGAGGTCACACCTTGTCACTGACAGTTTTTTTTTTTTTGTTTTAATGTACAGTAACCACAGAGGCAACAGCCCAGTTTCATGCTGCAACACCTACTCTGACAAGTTCTAACAGGATCACTTGAGCAAGGTGACATCTGGACGAGGGCTATTTCTCAAATCTGACAAAAGACAAGCAAGCCTAGATGTCAAATCTAACACCCAAACCTAAATATTCTATTTTACACTCAGACTATGCAGCATACCTGGGGTAAAACTATTTTACATTTACTTTAATATTATAGAACATTAATATTATTTTGTCATTATTATAGAAACCCATACCTTATGGCCATTCATGATCTAAATTACACAGCCAAATGACTGGAATAAATGTCATATTTAACACAGAGAAAATTTTATTTGGTCCTACATCGGAAAACAAAAAAAGTAAGTAGGCTACTGTTTTGTACTTCTGCTGGGAGTCACTATAACCTTACAGACAATAAGCTCAAGGCGAAAATGCCAACAAGCTGAACTGCAACTCCTACATTATTATGATTTGTCCGAAAGCAGAAAAAATAGATCCCCGATGCAGATGACTGGCAATGCTGACAATTTTTATTTTTCACATTTGACAATTTAAGCTGTTTCTATAATGGTTTTCTGTCTGGTGGACAAAATAATAGAAAAACATTACACTACAATTCAATATTTCACCATATGGCCACAGAAAAATTATGTTACAGTACGGCTAAACACTTCTTTCAATAGCAACTGAAGGGTAACAAGCCTCTTTAATACTTACTATCAAACGGTATTGCATAACATCGCACAACTAAGGTGTTCATGTTGTGACTACACCCTGCAGACCAACCTGTGGGCTCACTCACATCAACACCTGGCACAGACTCACCTCACACACCGGTGTAGGACGGGTGCCGACCTCCGCTTCTTCGTAAATGAACTACATGTAGCTGATGTTGACACAACCACAGAGGGAAAAGCAGACAATACAGTAGTCGACCTCCTCACACCTGACGGCCGGTGCGTTTCAAGTATGGTTCACTATGAGGAGCGGAGGTATCCTCTGAGTCATGTGAGAAGAAAAAAAAAAAAGCGTTTGTTGTCGTCACGACCTTGTTCACCTGAGAACAGCCAAAGAGTGTAGCCGCGCGAGATGTCTCACTTCTGCAGGATTTCGTTGGAGAGGGGTCTGCGTGCAGTGCACACTCTTAGTGTAAGTGGGCATAACAACACATGTTGGCAAGATGGCAGTTTTAATTACTTTTTTAAAAGGGCTATTTGTTAGTTTTCTCTGCCGCCAAATGTGGTTTCTAGCCAGGAGCGGGTGGTGGTGATGCTTGCTTGACAAGAGCTTCAGCCATTGTTACATTTACAACACAGGAGGTTATAACAAACCCTCCGAGCAGCACTACTTCTTCAGGACAGCCTGGACTTTATAATGAGTTGCTATCGGGACGGGCTGGTGCTAGCTGGTTAGCATGCTAGCCTCAGCAGAGGAAGTGATAGAAATATAAGCAAAACAGGAGTTAACTTTGGCATTGCTTTCCCCCGTTTGTAGACAGGAATGAAGTTGCAACTCTAGTCTGGTAAATAAACAGCTGTTAATGCTATAAAGCAATAGCAAAATTTACAAGTAGTTTTTTAAAGCATCTTACACAGATGCCTGAACCAGAGGAAGGGCAGTGAGTTGACATTGAAGTTGGCATAACTTGAAATGGGTAACTCTTAAGTGTTGCAGGGTGCAGATGGATCCTTTCTGTCTTTTCCTAACAGCGCTGACATCGAAATTGGTGAATGGTGAATGGTGGCACATTATAAACAGCATGTCAAGTCTGTACCACTGTCAGGTATCATCCTCCATCTCTAAGCACAAAAAAATTGATGGATATTAAGAAATAAAAGTAGTTGGCATCTCACCAAAAATCTGAATGTCCACCGACAGCGTTCATCTTGATGCACAAATTGTCTTTGGCAGTGCAGTAGGTGTGTCTGCCATCAGTTTCTTCCAGTAAGGTGACTTTATAGGTGCATTCAACTTTATGCCTTGACATGGTGCATGCTGGGTGTAAAACAATGCATGCTGGTTAGAAATTTTGTCTTGAAGTAAACTGTTATCATAGTCAGCGATCACAGTAATATTGTTGTTAAAACAACTGTCTTTGGCACCCTCAGTTGTAAGACATTTAATGTTTTCTTTTTTACTCTTCTATGTTATTATTGTAATAATCCTTTGACACTGTAATACCTATTTTATTTAGATAGATGTAGAATAGGCTATGGTATAAAATATACAATAAAATAGCAATTAATTACAGCTTATAGACTATTTATTTATTAGAAAGTGGTACCCATAACTTAATTCAAACCCATAAATTGTTCCTGTAACTCATGATCCCTATTATTATTATTATATAAACACTAACCAGCACATGGCTCATGGGGTGTGATCTCCAGGTTTCATATACAGGCACTAATACATTTTAAAGTTAAAGCATAAGGCTAATTCTTCTGTAAGGAAAGTCCAAAACCAACACTTCATGAATCCTATTTACCTAATGTTTGCTTGTGTAATCAAAGCCTGACACGGCTTATTCCTCTGTGTTAGGGACCTCTGCTCCAAAACCCAAAGATATTCAGTTTACTATCACGTGCATCAAAGAAAAGCATGAAATGTCTTTCAACACATAAAATAACGTAATACTCTATAAGTGTAAGTGAATTATTAAAATCTGATCACTGTGCTCTCTACTGTGTGTATTTTGTGGACGAGTTATAGTGATTAATGCACATTTACTCTACATGTGTCTATATTGTAAGTATTATGTTTGATACTGTTATGATATTTGTGGTAATCTGCTGTCAGTCATCCTCTCAACGTGAACATCAAAATAAGGATGTGAAACTTGCAGCTTTGTTATAACATATGATGTCAGCAGCTGCTTTGCTCGATTGGTTTGATTGGTGCAGGGCTGGTGTATAGGATGACATCAATCAGCTATAAATATAATAGTGTTTGAAAAATATGACTCACTTCCTTCTGGCCTTTTTTTTTTTTTTTCATAAATGTGATTTGTATCACCGCTGCCTTTCCTCATGTCTTCAGTCACCAACATTTTCTTTCTGGAGGATGACAATATTGTCACCGCTCACATGCTTTCAATAGAACTAGGGCCAAAACTCTGAGACTTTTTCTGAGGATTTCCTTGTAGGCACAGTTGCTTCAGGAGCCATATATATCACCCCAGGCTTAACACTGTACAGGCAGAAATGGGGTTTTGTACCTGACATGCAGTCCTAGAGAGAAAGCTATAAGCTCCTATAAGCATTTACCTTGTTCCTTGTTCAAAATCACTTTTAGGTCAAGCTGTAATTGCAAATGGCTGTTTTGATCTCTGAGAGCAATAGCAGTAACCAAGTGCTCTGTGCCGTAACCTGCATGTCAGTCTGTGCTTAGTCTCTCACAGTGGGGCTTGTAATGATGGTCTGCGAGTTTGGGGTGGTTATAAGAGGTCCCACTACTGCATGAAATGGTTGAAAAGACTGAGTTCGGTTCCCTGGGACAAACTCTGATACAGTAGGGTTATTATTTTCCTACACGTGACAAGACTCTGCTCTTACTGTAAGTACAGTACATGGAGGGCGCACGTGCAACTGCCTGTATAAACAAACAAAAGATGGGAAATTTGATCTGTACAAAGGTTTTAGACTGAGCACAAACCTGTTCTGTCTCATTCTGATTTTGCCTCGAGTCTGTCAGTCAGTACTTTTCTATTCCTTACGAAGCTCAAGAAAGCTGTAATGCCAATAATGCTGTGCCACTCAGTAGCTCAAAAATACAAATAATTTTCTACTGTGTTAACTTGTATTTTAACAAGTACACAGATCGAGTAGTCGTAGATCAAAATGTATCACTGAGACAAGACACTGTTGAGCTCAGCAGATTAAACGGTTCTCCATGATTATAAGTAATTTGTTGAAAGTTTTAAATTTTGAATTAATGAGTCACAGTTAATACTGTCCACTGTGGTTCAGTGCTGTAAAAGAACAATCCATGAAGTCAGAGGGAGGCCATTGCTTTTTATATTCATTGTACAGTAAGTAGTACGGTGTGGAGCCAAACCCACAAGAATCATATTCTATCATAACCCAGAAAAAAACCCTCAATTTAGAGGATATTTTCAATATGCAGAAGGTTTGTTTTAAATCCCCTTCAGTTGCCATCTGTGTTATTCTGCACTTTTGTTTTCTTTAAATATGGATGGAATTGTGTTGTTTTAATTTAGACACTCTGTGTCAGTGAACAGCAGTAACCTGAATCTCTTCTCTCCACGACTGAAAGAGTTAGATGTCTCACTTCTGACCTGATTCAGTGTTGCCAGATTCCAGTTTTCTGCTGCAATTTCTGTCAAAACTCTGAGGCATATCAGTCAAATGTGAACACACACACACACGCATGATACATATATTCTAAGATTTCATATGACTTAAATTTTTCCAAAGATATCGCTATCTTTGATAATTATCACAAATAAAACATCCATAACCCACTGAGCAAAAAGTGGTCCAAAACACGTCAAAAAGACGTGATATCCGAACATCCAGAAGACGTTCTCAGAGGAGCCAGAATGAAAGTTTTTAATACGTCTTTCCCGGACGTTTTAAAGATGTCTTTTCTAGACGTTGTATAGATGTCATAAAAGTACGTGTTAAAGACGTGATATCCGAACATCCAGAAGACGTCCTCAGAGGAGCCAGAATGAAAGTTTTTAATACGTCTTTCCCGGACGTTTTAAAGATGTCTTTTCTAGACGTTGTATAGATGTCTTTTCTAGACGTTTTAAAGATGTCTTTTCTAGACGTTGTATAGATGTCTTTTCTAGACGTTTTAAAGATGTCTTTTCTAGACGTTGTATAGATGTCTTTTCTAGACGTTTTAAAGATGTCTTTACTAGACGTTGTATAGATGTCTTTTCTAGACGTTTTAAAGATGTCTTTTCTAGACGTTGTATAGATGTCATAAAAGTACGTGTTAAAGACGTGATATCCGAACATCCAGAAGACGTCCTCAGAGGAGCCAGAATGAAAGTTTTTAATACGTCTTTTCCGGACGTTTTAAAGATGTCTTTTCTGGACGTTTTATAGATGTCATAAAAGTACGTGTTAAAGACACAATTATTGGACATCCAGAAGACAATATCCATGAGGGCAATATAGGCCACATCTTTTCAGGACATTAAACGTTAAAAATTCAAACTTGGTTACTAATGAGAACAGCTTATAAAAGTAGTACCCTTCACTGACATGAATGAAATGCACACACTACAATTAACCACTACTGTCCTGTACTGATTAGATGAGTGATGACCAGAGTTGCTAATCAGATATTAAAAAATGGATAAACGTTAAAGATAATTAGTATAAAGTTCCACTGTCCTCAAATTGACACAAACATAAAAAGTGAAGAATGCATGTTTGAGCAGAAATAGACAACTTGGATCTGTGTGTGACAGTGAGTGAGTGAGCATTCATTCTCATATGATATGATATAGTATCACTTTCTGTTTGATCATCAATGACTCAACAGTTGTCGACACACAGTATCCATATTTGTCTACAACACATAAAAGTATTGGACTTCATTAATTATCGAAGTGAACATCTAATACATCTAATAGTTACAACCTCCCCACTGGGGTGAGCTGTAACACTGCTGGGGATAGATGTAAGGATGACAGGTAATTAGCCGATTTAAGATTCACACTATCCAATTTTATTCAAGAACTTTGATGAAAAGCCACGAACACATTTAAAATACATTGTACAACAGTGAACATTGAATAAAACGAAAATAACAAAACTATTAATATATAAAAGTATTTAAAATTAGAAAAGAGTAAAAATTTAGTTGCTAACAAGACCTAATTGTAACCTCCTCCTCCAACTCGTCCCGGGGCATGCTTCAAGTGATCTGCAGCTGCAGATCTGATTTGCGCCTCCGTCGCAGCAGAATCCCATTGCATAACAGCAGCTAAAATAAAAAAGAATAATATCAAAAAACAAACAACAAAAAAATCATGTGAATACATCCTCAGAGGAGCCAAATTGAAAGCCTGTGTCAATACATAATGATGCTACTGTTCAGAGGCCCGTGTCAGAAAGCAGGTTTATAGTGAAAACTCTGAGTCTGTTAACCCTAAATGAGGGAAACTGGGCTTTCCATTTCAGAAAGGGAGGAAAATCACACCTGAGAAACTGAAGTAAGTTAACCTCTGAGTATGACTATGGTAACTGAATCTATGAACCTAACCTTGTCAGGAGCAGGTTTCTTCAATGAACCTTGAGTTTCTCTCCGTCTCCGTATTTTGTAAATGGCTAAAATAAATTAGATTTTTAACATTTATATTAAAACTTTTTTTTATATCTAAATTTCTGTATGAACAACCATTTCCATCAACTATAACTCATGTGGCACATTGTGTTAGCTAATCCAAGTTTGTACTGTCCTGATGCACAAATAACAAGACAAGTACATCAAGAGTCTCTAGTTTAAGAAGCACATGCTTCATGGGTCCTCCATTTGCAGCTTCATTAATTGACCCTTTGCTAAGCACCTCCCTTAAAAAACTAAGACGTCTCGAAATTAATAGTAAGTTACTTATGTTTAAACTTTAAGTCGAGTCACTGTGTTGTAGGCTACTTGAGCACAAGAAATACTAGTAACATTAATTGCTAGGCAGAGACACGTTCTGACATATTGATATTTTGTGATCGAACGCCCTATACCTGACTATCCCAGTCCTGTGACTGCTCTCCCTTCGTAAATGTATGTTTGTGGAGTTTGGATCACACAGCAGACATTTGTCAAATGCAGCGCAACTGAAATGATGGTGGAGGACTGCTTTACATATCATTATGGTTAAGAAAATGTGGTCCGTGGGGTGTGAAGTCTCTGTTGCTGATAAAGTGCATGGCTCCATTTAGTCACATTTTGCAACCATTTTACTGTAACAGTTACTGTATCCACAAGGTATGCGCTGCCCTTCTTTCACTCAACAAGAGAAGGGGGATTGAGACGGTGCCTGAACGCGGGTGGGACTCAGTCAGTCATGATCAACAATGCTAGTTATCTGCATGCTGATTTTATATATACGATGAATGGCTATACTTACATGCAGTGGACCTCTCCCTGCTGTATGACTTAGATGAACCTGAAAAGTCAACACCAGAATATTCAGTCAGTCACGATCAACAATGCTAGTTATCTGCATGTTGATTTAATTCTGTGGGGAAACAGTGTAGGTAGCTTGTATATTTTCTCATTTTAAAAGAAAATCACAACAATTTAATTCAAGCAATATAGAGAAACTCTTCCACAAAGCTGAATGATAACAAAATGTCAAGGACATGTCTTAATAGTGAACTTACCTGGTTGGCAGCTCTTCTTTTCTCTATGAAGATATAAAAAACATATTTATCAAGTGTATTAAGATGTCAGAAAAACATTTTGCATTAAAATGAATTGTTACATTCTACAATGGCGATGTTAAGTACAACAAATTAGACTAATAGCTACATGATGATACAAGAAAATAAAGTGAAACTGCAGACTGATCACATACAAAACTATATTAAAGGACCAGCCAGACAACTGAAAATACTGAATTATTCAAAATATTCTCTACAGAATAACCATGGTGGGGTTGATGACCATCTGTCAACTGTGCATTACCTCTGTAGGACACATAAGTCTAATTAAACGAGGGCATTAAAAGAACACAACAGTAGTTAGACATTGCAGCAGCTAATACTAGCTGAGGACTGTGGTAAACTGTGCACTCTAAAGCTTTCACACGAATTGTATTTTGTATTTCTTAGACGTGTCATCCTCAACAACTAAGTATTTCAAAATAGACAGCAGCGTGAGTTGTCTGTGTTGAGTCTCGAGAAGTTTAAGCTTTGCGACAGCTGGCTGTCACGGAAATTGAGGACAGGGGAGTTTGGAGTGGGCATGTCAGATCAGTAGAATTAAAACCACCATAATTTACAAAAAGATCACACCATCTGATAATTTAAAGATTATATGAAGATTTATATTATGACATCTAACATGACAATTTTAAGATTTCCAACTAAACACAAAGTTACTGTCTTATTTATGATAGGAATACTTCTTTCGACCTCATCTTCCTCAGGTAAAGAAGTAAACATACAGCTCGACATTCTCTACTTAAAAGATAATGTTCCCAGTCCGTCTCAATGAGTCATTACGAAATATTATATACTCTTACTGTCCCTTAGGCTAGCCCCTGCACATTCAGCTTTTCCAGTTCACACGGCCCATTCTAGCCAGCATAGGCTGGCTCTCACTAACTGTCACTCGCACACACAGCCTCTGGCCTTAAATATATGTAGAAAATCATATGAAAAACTATATTATTTTTCGTACTAAAACAAATTAAATTATTCATAAAGGGAAAAGTCTGATATGAAGCCTACCGCACTCCCATTTAAAACAGATAACATTAGCTTTTGTGCATCCAAAAAAAGCAGATTTTGAATTTAGGAATAAACAGCAATATAACGTTTTTAACCTGGATGCATAAAATAATAAGAGAGTTAGGAAGCACATTTCCTCTAACTGCAAAACTACCTGATCTGTAAATGTTGCCTGTAGTCACAACCAAGTTAACCTAACGGCCCAAGTGGCGCTAACATTATGCTAACGTTATACGAAGCGGTTTGCTAGCAGGCGCCAAAAAAAAAAAAAATTCTAGCAAACGTTGTTTTCCAAGTCGTATGTACAAAATGAGACTTGATAAATTGCCTAACAATGTCATGTGTGTTTTACAAAGACTTTCGTTTTAGGGTTTTATGGAAGTTTAGTTTAATTTCTTACCTTACGATCTGCACGAGCCGAGTAACTGCCAAGTCCACTGTGTGATTGTACAATTCCTTGCAGACTTCATATCCATCCGTGCGACAGCACTATAGAAAACTTTCCTGGCAAGTTGGCTCGATTAAAAAAGCAATGTCATTTCATAAAAGGTTGAAATAGTCGTTAAAGGCAATGTTAACCACTACGAGTCCCAATTAAATTATTAATCACCACTATAAAAGTAGAACTACTTTCACAGCGGAAGGATATCAGTCTGGTAACAAGAACGTGATTGGTTAATTCAACCGAACTTTATTAATACCGTACGACCTTACAGCCAAAAATGTTTTAAATACCAAACCACAGAGACAGTTGTTAAATAAAAAATATTCTATATTCTATAAAAAAAATGACAAATTATTATTAACAAACGGGGAATATGTGGATAAATAGATTAATTCAAGTTATTGATGTTAGGATGGCTGCCGGTACTGCATACGGAAAACGTTTTTTTTTTTTTAATCTCTGAATCCGGAGGCAAAACCTGCCCAAATCAGGAATAACTCCTCAACCATATGGCCTATATTCATTATTCTGGTCACTTTTGAAAGAAGCTAACATGAATCCATGGTATTTAAACCATTTCTATAGAGTCAAGATGCAACAAAGGAATTTTTTATCCTTGCCTTGTAAAAATGCACTATAACAATAAAGCACTATAACCATTAACCAAGTTCCAGTAGCCAATTTTTCTGCTGAATTTGTTTTCCAACTCCTATACAACAATTGTAACTGTAAACCTGATGGAAATACACCAAAATGCAACATTTATGATGAAAATATATATATTTTCCCAGGTACTCAGGTTTTGGCTTAGTCTCTGTGATTTTGAATTCAAACTACTATTTATTTGCATGGCAACAAGTTGCAAGTAACATAAACCTCCAAAAATCATTGAAGTATTACTAAAAACAATGAATATTGCTGAGTATTGGTTAATTTTTAAGAAGTCTATGCTGTACAGGCAGATCAATGGAGAACAGCCATTGAAACCTCACTCTTCATGACAAAAAAACAGCTCTAAGGGGCCTGCCTTGCCTCACTCAATGTAATTTATTAACTAATTCAGGCTGTCATATAGACGTCCAGATTGTGGCCTATCGGAATGTCTCATTTACACTAGTTCTGGTTGTCTGTAGCCGTCCAAAATTGGGCCAGGATGGACGACTTTACTCAGTGTCATTTATCAACTAAATCAGGCTGTCAAATAGACGTCCAGATTGTGGTCGGTCAGAACGTCTCATTTCAACTAGTTCTGTCTGTAAGTAGACGTCCAAAATCGGGCCAGGCTGGACTACTTCACTCAATGTCATTTATCGACTAGTTCAGGCTGTCATATAAACGTCCAGATTGTGGCCTGTCAGAACGTCTCATTTCAACTAGTTCTGTCTCTAAATAGACGTCCAAAATTGGGCCAGACTGGACTACTTCACTCAATGTCATTTATCGACTAGTTCTGGCTGTCATATAAACGTCCAGATTGTGGCCTCTCAGAACGTCTATTTTCAACTAGTTCTGTCTGTAATTAGACGTCCAAAATTGGGCCAGGCTGGACTACTTCATTCAATGTCATTTATCGACTAGTTCTGGCTGTCATATAAGCGTCCAGATTATGGCCTGTCAGAACGTCTCATTTCAACTAGTTCTGTCTGTAAGTAGACGTCCAAAATTGGGCCAGGCTGGACTACTTCACTCAATGTCATTTATCGACTAGTTCTGGCTGTCATATAGACGTCCAGATTGTGGTCGGTCAGAACGTCTCATTTCAACTAGTTCTGTCTGTAAATAGACGTCCAAAATTGGGCCAGGCTGGACTACTTCATTCAATGTCATTTATCGACTAGTTCTGGCTGTCATATAAACGTCCAGATTGTGGCCTCTCAGAACGTCTATTTTCAACTAGTTCTGTCTGTAATTAGACGTCCAAAATTGGGCCAGGCTGGACTACTTCACTCAATGTCATTTATCGACTAGTTCTGGCTGTCATATAGACGTCCAGATTGTGGCCTGGACGGACGGACGTGATATCAACTAGAATTGGACGTCCACAGACGTTGCTTGCTCAGTGGGAAACCTGCTTGGAAATCATAGAGAAAAATAAATACTCACTGCAGAACTTGCCTGAGAATCATTGCGTTTTTATGTTGTTTTCACTGTCAAAGTAAGTCACTGATAGTGTATGCTCATTAACAACTGGTAGCGGTCAACAGGTCCGAACAACAACTTTTTGCTCTGGGTCCTCTTCCAAGTTCATCTGGCCATCAGTTGTTCAGCAGCAAAATACTAGGCTACTAAAAACTGTAATAGGCCTCAAATCTAAACATATCGAAGTGTATTTCAGTCAGGCCGCTCACCTGAAAAGTGTGAATTTATTGCATAATAGGAGGTAAAAATGTATTTGTAAAATTTATCTTAAACTCCGAATTCACGTTAATTTAGGTCAGCATTTTAACCAAACGTTCACCTACAGTGTCTTATCTCGACGCATATACAATCTTTGGCAAAAGCAGCACGCTGCTGCGTGGGGGGAAAACCAGACGGTGTAGTAGGTGTGTCTGTATCACTTTCATAGTTTCTTCCAGGAAGTAGACTTTTTTTCTTGAAGTGAATTGTTGTCAAGTGTAATACGAGTGTCTCCGATCTGATAGAAACGCGTCGATGGTAGACTTTTCTTGCTGGCTGCCATGTCGGATTCTTTGGACCGGTCCACAAAGATTAACTTGTTGAAGGAGCCGGTTGTGAAGAAACTCTGCGAGGTGTTGGACAAATCCAGCACCAAAGGATGGCGAAAACTTGGAGAGATAGTCGGCAATGAGAGACGTTTAAAAGTCAGGTAGGTTGAAAAATGATTCAGACTATATCCTGCAGACAGTCACTGATACAAGGCTATCGTTGTTAAAACCATCATAGATAGATAGATAGACAGATGGATCAGTGCTTTACCTTGTCTACCCTGTCTTTGTGTCTATGAGGTACTTGACACTGTGCACGTATGAATAGAGGTTGGGAAAGATGATCTGAAAGATAAGTACATGAAACTAGGACTACAACTAAGTCATTTTCATTATGAATGAATCTGCCAATTAATTTCTGCTATTAACGGATGAATCGTTTTGTATTTATAACGTCAGAAAATAGTGCCCAGAAAATATGCCCATTTTACTTTCCTGGAGCTCCTCAAATGTCTTGTTTAGTCTGATTAATAGTCCAAAGGTATTCGATTTACAACTCAATATGACACAGAAATTCAATTGTCACATGTGAGAAGCTGCAACCAACAAATGTTTTGCATTTTTGCTTAAATAAAGACTAAATTCAGTGATCAAAATAGTCGCAGATTCATTCTCTCCCGATCGACTAATTGATTAATCGAGTAATTGTTGCAGCTCTAAGTGCAACCCGAGTATTCATTGCCTCTAGGGCCCTCTGTCCAGAGATAAAATTAGACTAATAACCGAAATGTGACGTGCTGTCAATCTCCTGCATCATTCTCCAGCTCAGACGACATGGAGATGTGTTCTCTGAAGGTGTTGGAGCTGGAGGGCAGCCCGAGCCGCATGCTGCTGAGGCTGATGGGAGAACGAGGCTGCACCACGGGTCACCTGATGGACTACCTTCAAACTCTGGGCAACTCGGAGGCCGTGCAATGCCTGAAAGCATCAGGTACAGTAGAACCACCTCCGAGCCTGTTATTACGTTGTCAAGCATCCAAAGCAGCTTGATGTTTGTTCTCTGTGTTGTATTTTAATCTTAAAGGGGAATTTATGACTCACTTCATGGAGCCTGGACCACACTTACAGTACATTACCAGGCCAGTTGCTATGGAAGCAAATCATTAATTCAAATTATCATTAGAATTCAAATTATTATGGGAATAATTTGCTTCCATAAGTTAAGTCAGGGTTCAATCAGTTTGGTTTTTGGAAGAGGAAACATATGATTATGCTTTAACTCCAGAATTATATTATTGGTAGGGTCGTAGGTACAGATTTATTTTACAGGTTTTTAAAGGGTGATTTACAACCTCACACTTTGGAATTATTTGTGAACATCACTTTACAAGCTCCAAAATAATTTTGAACTTAATTTGACCCCATATAGGTGTGAGGTGTAGACATGTGCATGACTTAGCATTTCTTGCTGGTTGTGTGCTACTGGCCTGAGGTGGATTCTGGCATCCCTGTGAAACATTTATTTTTAATTAACCTTTGTTTGAGCACAGCCACCAAAGGTGACATTTAATAGTACAGCTAACAAATATTTTTTTTTTTTAAAAAGATGTCTGCTTCAGCATAAGACGTTCACACTGAACTAAAGTGTTTTTCTGAGATCATTTTCCATTATACGTGTTCTTTGCCCACATTGCACCTTCATTAGTCGTTTCACACTTAAGTTAAAACATGAATATTGAGCCTTACTTCACTGATATGAATACATTTGATGCATGGAATATTATATTTGATTACTTTTATGGTCACTACTATAAATGTATGCTTAGAATATAAAATACAATCATGGTTTCCCTTATACTGATATTTAAATTGTAATATACAAATGCTTGTATTTGCGTGTTCAGCCTTGCAGATTCTCATTCAGCCCCAGTCAGTGGCTCTTATATCTGGCCACAATCTGCGCCTCAGCTGCCATGCTGTGGGGAAATCTCCAGCGCAGTACCAGTGGTTCAAGAGTAAGGAAGAGGTGAGCTATCTCACACACACACACACACACACACACCACACACACACACACACACACACACACACACACACGGTAAGTTGTTTTTGTTAAGACCTCTTTGTGTCTGCTGTGTTGCTGTGAATCATCTCCTCCTCTTTGAAATTCTTACCCATGGCTCCCTTTTGCGTCTCTAATACTGCAACTTTAAGAAATGTATAGGTCCTTGCTGTGTTTTCTTTGCTCTGTTTTACTTATTAAACCACTAAAAGAAGCTTAGATAAAGATCGAATACATGATATGTTGGTATACACCAAACATGTTTTATCACCAGGCAAACCACTCTTCTGGCTGCATTCCCAGATTGAGAAACATATCTGTATCATTCCTTTATTAACCTAACCCAAAATAAGAATATGTAAGATTATAAATCTGCCAGACAAATCAGTTCTGACTTTCATCCATCCTCTGTTCCTGTGGTGAAGGAATCAGGTGTCTAAACAGACTCTTATTACAACCTTCAAATGTGCTGAATTTTATTGTATGTATAAATGTCCACTGAATTTGTACAGAACACAGTGGAAACTACTAACTGTTCCCCTTTTCCTCTCGCATCTGAGACAAGTTTTCTTTAGAAAAACCATCCGCCATTTCAAAATTATATCATTTCGTACACAAAAATTATACGTATAGATTGATTTACCTTGAACAATGTTCATCGCAGCTCGGAAACACCTCTGAAATGGCATTTTTCCAATGATGCTGGGACACGCAAACCCTACAATGCAACTTCCGCGTTCTATGAGATACACAGGGACACAAGACAAATTCTTAGATGAGTTGGTAGAGTGAGCAAAGGGGAGTGGGTACGAAGTGGGGGCGAGGAGATGAGATGTGCTTGTTGGTAAAAATGATTCACATTTTCACCTCCTCAGGTGCCAAACAGCTTCTCTCCAGACCTGATGATTAGTCCGGTCCATCTGAAGGATGCTGGCTTTTACATCTGCAGGGTCAACTGCGGGGATACTTTTGAATTCAGCCAGTGGGCTCAGGTGGATGTCCTAAATGTCTCCATGTCTTATGGTAAGATATTGCGCGTGTTAAAGTCTGCTGTGCTGCAGCGTTTGTAAATGCATTTTTGTTTTTATGCCTCTGCGCTGGCGAGGCAGATTCTTTTCAGGTTGTCCATCTGTATGTACATCCCATTTGGTGGATGCAATATCTCTGTAACGCCGTGAGTGAACTTCTTCAAATTTGGTACAAATGTACACCTGGACTCAAGGACAAAGTGATTTTATTTTGGTGGCTAAAGGTCAAAGGTCAAGGCCACGGTGACCTCACAAAATGCAGTTTTAGCCTTGTGAACGCGATATCTTGAGAACTCTTCAAAGGAATCCCTTCAAATTTGGACGCTGATTAGATTTTGTTGGTCAAAGGTCAAAGGTCAAAGCCAGTGTGACTGCACAAAACACTTTTTAGCCATAACTTTTTCACAGAAATTGTTAATATTTTATATGAATCTGAATAAACAGGGAGGTGATCTGAAACTAGTCTGCGTGGTGGAGGCATACAACTGTAAGGCAGTAATTTTAGTTTCTCTTTTCATTTGAACTACTTTGGTTGTTGTTTTACATATTTCTGATGTGTCTGCATCAGTTTCAAGACAGGACATGTTTACTGCCTTAGTGGAAGTTACTACTGTAAGAATTGAACCAGTAACTGTAGTACTTTTTCCCAATACCAGCTTAAGCAGGAAAACGTTTTGGTTGCATGTACTAGATGATACTAATGATCACTAATGATGTCTCCTCTCTCCCCCAGGACCAGGACAGAGTTATCATTCCTTAGAGGGTCGGCTGAAGTTGGTGATCCAGCCTCAGTCCCAGCGGCTACATGTTGGGGAAACCCTTCAGCTGGAGTGTGGAGCCATGGGGCGGCCGATCCCTCGATACCAGTGGCACAGAAATGGAGTCCCGATCCGCAACGCCACAAAGAGGAAACTCATGGTGCGGTGGTATTTGATATCTGTTTTGTTATGAGATATTAGAGTTTACCTTTGTGGTTCACTTAATTGTTGAGAGCTACCATTGTTGACTACTAGTAGAGCTAACCTTTTTAGGGAAAAAGGCCGCATAAAAAGTGTGTGTGCATTTCAGATTCCTCACGTGATGCAGGATCACCACGGCAGGTATCGCTGTGAGATCAGCAGCAGCACTGAGAGGATGTGGACCAATGAAGTTGATGTTGTCATAGGTATGTCACACCACAAGTTTTTTTGACACCATGATTACAGCCCAGTGAAACAAGATTTATCTTTGTCATTATGTCTGAGTGATTATTTGCTCTGTTCTTGACTGGAAGCACCAAGGATATCTGTCCAGATTTCAGGGGCAATGGAGTTCTCTGAAGGTAGAGTTGAAAAGCCTGGTACATGGTGTGCTAAATGGCAATAGGGTAACAATCAGCTGGTATTAACTGCATGCAAATGTTGAGTCTAACTTTGTTCAAAACCCAAAATTGTTCCTGTAACTGCATGCGGGTCATAATCCGGATCATTATTAATATACGCTACCACTAACCAACACAGGTGTTTGATCTGCGGGTTTTACATGCATGAGTTTTGGTGTGACTGATGTCATTATTTTCGGTCAATTGTATGTTCAAGGATGGCAGTATTCTATATCTGTCTTTTTGTCAACAAATCCCATTAAAAGACCAAAACCAATATTGAATTCTGCTCAGCAAATCCTGTAGTATTGTCTGTGTATCAAAGTCAGGCTTATTTTTCTGTCATTGACCTCCATTGTTGTCTTGCAGTGGCTTATTGAGCCACACCTGTGCACAGGTGACATATTGCTTTATTATATATAGTTTATTTTGACTCAACCCCAGTGAAATACTCACCATAGCATCAAATGTGTATTAATGTGGAGCTTAAAGTAGTCCCCAAGAAATGCACTAATTACTAGAAAAGATGAATGTCTTCAGTAGAAACCAATAGACTTGAAGCTGCTGTTGCAAACAGGGTGAGGAAGTGGTAAAATGTTGACGGACTAACTCACTGTTGGGTTTTCATGGGATTCATTGACAATAAGAAAAACACCAGCCTAATTAATTATTTAATTATGATGATTCAGCATCTCTACTGCCGTTGCTGTGAGGCTTGTTTTCTCTTTGATCAGTTTTTTTCCTAAATCTTTCCTAAGTAGAAAATTTTTCTAAAACCAACTTAGAAATGCTCATCTTACATGATTCTGATATATTTATGTTTTTGATTCCTAGATGATGTTTACGCCATTGGAGGAGGTAAGTAAATTTAATTGTAGTCGTCAAGTATTTATACGTATCTATTTGAACACATATTTTCCTCACACATCACCTGCTATATGATCCTTTGTCGTGTGTTTGCTTCAGGTTCCAGTGAATTTTTCCTCAATAGTATTCCAGAACAGCTTTATGGTAAGTCTCTTTCAACACACTTCTTTATGCAAGTGTTAGTGAGTTATGAAACCATGATCACCGTGTTCTCGACTGTATGTTTTTTGTACATATTTTAGTAATTAACATGGCTGATGCAAAGGCTCCTCTGCACTGTACGTCAACTGTGCTGCTCTTATGACGGATCCTGTGGGGGTGTTTTTTCCTGGTTAATGAGCAGCAAAATAAGGATGTGAAACTTGCTGCTTTCTTGTAACATATGATGTCTGCACCTACACAGGCAAACAAAAATAACCAGCTGTGACTTAACAACATAATGAAGTCCAAAAATAACCAGAGAAAAATACATGAATAAATACCATAGAGTTTAATAAATGTCTCTTGGACACAGTGTCATCTGAAAAGGAAAATTGCAGGCATCGCTGAGGTGGGTTCATATTGAAACACCTAAAGGTATTTCATGACTACAGATAGTTAAAAGATGTTAAAGGTGTTTCGTATTTAGTGCACTCTGACCCACTTCCTTCCTGCATGCATTTCTTTGTAATTGTGGCTTGTATCACCACTAATTTCATTTGTGCTGTTCCATTTTTCTACAGATCTTTTTTTGATGCTAAAAGTGAATTTTTTCCTCATTGTAACATATAAAGGACAACAAACAGGAAAAAAACAACAAAAGACGACAAAAAGCACAAATTGAATAGACAAGAGTCTACATCCTCACCAACACTGCTTTAAAAAATGAACCAATACCTCCGTCAGCTTCAGTAAAAAAAACTACATCCTTAGTAGATGTATTTAATCCACTCACAACTCAATTCTTTAATAATACAAGTTAAGGATTCCTTGTCAAAAATATTTGCTTATATATTCTATATTAATTTTCAATCTCTTAGACACTGACATCAGTAGTGGTCTGTAGTCTCTGTTATTTTGCCCCTTCCTGTTGAGCCAGTGAACTGGCTTTAGTAGGCATTATTAATAGGCAATAAAAAATATTTGTATATATGTATTCTACGTTGGAGAAAACTTCAAAATATACAGTACAGTCACTGGGGATCATCAAAGCCAGAATATTGTTTAGGACACTTTTAGGACCCTCTTCTGTGTCCCCTCCCAGCGACTGACAAAGTGGCCCTGCTCATCGGCAATCTGTCCTACCAGAACCACCCGCAGCTCAAAGCCCCCATGGTGGACGTGTACGACCTCACCAACCTTCTGCGGCAGCTAAACTTCAAGGTGGTTTCACTGCTGGACCTGACAGAGTCAGAGATGAGAAACGCTGTCGATGAGTTCCTGCTGCTGCTTCACAAGGGAGTCTATGGTGTGTTGGGATTTCACGTATCTCTGGATGGTTCAGGATATGGTCCTAGATCCAGAAACACTCACAGTCCAAAACATGAATTATGCTTCAGGTGATAAGCTTGGGTCAGATTAAACTACACCCCAGTGAAGCCAAATAAAACTGAGTTATAAAGGCTTTACATCAGAAAAGATGAATATATGAAAACATGGTCAGTTAAACTCATTTTCATATTAGTTCACTGTAAACACAATAATGATTAGGTTCTTGGTCAGTGGCATAGAGGCATTAGTTTTACATTAAAGCTATACTCAAGTAAATTCCCAGATTGTAGTTCCTGGATGTAGTTCCTGGTTGATACCAAATCAAGCCCAATGAAAGGAGTAGGTAATGTCAAACTAAAGCTTGACCTTGTTTGGTTTTACATAGATTCATGTCAAACCCTTCATGACCTATTTATGTTGCCAGAATTTGATTTGGTCTTCTATAACCAAGCTGCTTGACTGAAATGAACGCGTCCCTCTTTAGGTCTGCTGTACTACGCTGGTCACGGATATGAGAACTACGGCAACAGTTTCATGGTACCGGTAGACGCACCAAACCCGTACCGGTCGGCCAACTGTCTGTGTGTGCAGAGCATCCTTAAACTGATGCAGGAGAAGGAGACAGGCCTCAATGTTTTTCTGCTGGACATGTGCAGGAAGAGGTGAGTGATGGAGTCAGTGGGGCGATCTTTTTAAGTTATTACATTAATCAATAAATCAATCACTCAAACTGTATTTGTATACGTTAGTGCAATTCAGTGTTTTACATATGACTGACAAGCCAATAATAAAACAGTCCAAATGTAAACAATTTGAGTCTTTTCTTAATTTTCCAGGAATATTCATGATGACAGCACTCCAAACATTGTCCTGAGGGTCACGGCCAACATCGTCTTTGGATACGCTACGTGAGTTTGAACCATTAAGTATCATTCAAAACTAAATTTTTTACGCTTTTTTTCTTTTCAAGCTAAATTTTTTACGCCTTTTTCTTCTGTTTGATCTGTGCAGGTGCCAAGATGCCGAGGCCTTCGAGCTGAGCTCCAGCGGCTTCACTAACGGCGTGTTTGTCAAGTTTTTGAAGAAGCGACTGCTAGACGATGAGAAGATCACTGTGGTGCTGGACAGAGTCGCTGAGGGTGAGAACAGAAACAGAAACTCATTATATAAAAACATCCTATGTCGCCCTGCAAGAAGTACTGATGTAAATAATGAATATTAGAGTTAAATCAGAAATATAGTATATGTCATATATGCAGAGGTAAGATTATGTACTGTAGTTTTTTTGTGTGTAATCACAGGAATAAGAGCTGATAAAATGCAACTTTTCTCAGATGATTATCAAGTTACTATGAAGAATAATGATATTCAACTTTGCTGTGTTTGGTGATGAAATAATGAATTATGAATTATGAATTAATTATGATTTTTTAAGTTAATGTGTTTCCCATAGGATGTGTTTCAGTTTATTGTTAATGAAATGGTAAAAAAGTAAATTAAATGCCACGTACTTTGCATTATTAATGTTAAAATTGTAAAATTAAAATTGGCTTGCTTGTGGGCTAATGGAGTTTCACATTAGGTCAGGGTGGGTAAATTAAAATAATACAATTAAATGCTCCTCACAGTGCTCCCTGCCTCCTCGCAGTGTTATAAATGCTTTTGGTCGGACCCAGTTTCAACTCACTGATATCTTGGGACATTTTGCTGACATGTGATTTATAATATCTTGTGTCCAGACATGGGTCAGTTCGATGCTACCAAGGGGAAGCAGGCTCTGGAGATCCGCAGTAGCCTGTCAGAGAGGAGAGCTCTGACTGATCCCATCCTGCCCGGCGACAGCGCTGATCTTGCTCATGCTCATAGCCGCCAGTGGGCAAAGGCTCACGGTGAGTTAAGAACACAAACTCTCTGCTTTATCTTTACAGATGTGTTAATCATTTGTTACCACAGTGCTGGGAAAGCACCATTAGCTTCTTGCTGCTCAGTACTGCACGAGCATTCAAATGTTGACTCTGCTTAATGTTGACGAAGCACACAAAGCTCTCTCATATTATACACACTTGCACACACAGAGGCTTCCTAAGCCAAGCAGCTGTTGTTATCAGGTCGATTGCTGGTGACTGGACAGAAGTTTGGAGGAGTGAGAAACACCCAAACACAATCACATCTTCCTCTTCTATCAGATAATAAATATTTGCAGGTTTTCCAGGGGGGAACTTAACATTAATTCTGGTAGTTTTTGGGATTGTTTCAACCTTGTAGTTGGAAGTATCACGACAATATATCAGAAGTGAAACCTCTGCAGTCATACATGCAAATTGTTAACACTGGTTGTCCAATGTCACAGTTCAAGCTAATAGCGATTATCTCATCTCAGATTGTTTCATTAGAAGGATTTTCAGTGGCCTGAAGTAGTGAAATTGTCCAGTATCTCGTAAGACTGAGATTTACAATTCAACAATTTCACAATTCTGAGTCAGAAAAAACAGATATATTTCTTCTTCCTTGTTATGCATCGGATGATCTTGTGACCCCTCATCTTTGGACTCCTTGGGGGATTTCCGCCCTCAAGTTGGGAATTGCTGCTGTACAACATGATAAGATTCAGACATATTTTTTGTTTCTTTTTCCAGTGACTTTTTTTGCATGAAACATAGTAGGAATTTCAGACAGGTGTTGTAATGTACAAAGAAAAGTTAGAATATTTTTTGTCACATTCTTTGAAAACACTGAAATTAAACAAACGCACACACAAGTGGACATGTTTTAAGATAAATGACATTAGGACACTGTTACAAAAAAAGTGCAAAACTTAATTTTAAGTCCCCCAATTTAGCATTTGCTAGCACTATATAAACATTGAATAAATACTTTATAATTTAATATAATGTAGTTATAAGCGTTAAGTGTTTATTAATGTAACTCCTCTGCCTCAAACTTATGGATGCCCACAGGATAATGCATAACAATATAGAAATGAATAACAATATAGTAAAACGTACGTAAAGTAAGTAACTTATTTAAAGTAAAGAGTTACACAAAAAGAAAATGGAAAACTTTTGTGTTTTTTGGGGTTTTTTTTCGCTTTCATTTTAAATAAAATTACACTACATGAGAACTTGGAAATGTAGCAAGAAATCCGTCAAATGTGAAGCGTAGCACTGAAATGTTGGTTTTTGTGTGTTATTCCAGAGCTTCCTGAGAGTATGAGTCTCAACTTTGACTGCGGGGCTCAGATCAAGTTGGGCTTCGCTGCAGAGTTCTCCAATGTGCTCGTCATTTACACTCACATCGTTAAGAAACCTGAGGACATGTCCTTCTGCCAAGCTCACGTGACTGACTTCTCACAGGTCAGTATGTTGTCATGAACACTGGTTATTAACCCCTTAAAATAGGCCGTACCACCTGTGGGACACTTTGGCCTTGGTATAGCTCAGATGTTATTTAAGGTGGTTTTTTCGACAGGATTAAGAAAGAGCAGGGAAATTCTCATCTTTCTTACCAATCTAACAGGAGCCTTGTAGGAAAATCGAATCCTTAAATCAGAACTTCATTAAAGTTCACTTTTTACTTAATACTTGACGGACTATTATAAACAAAGCAAAGCGTCAAAACACATGCACTGTAAATGCAACTAAAAATATTTTAGAATGAGGGTGTGTGCATGTGTTTGTGCAAACGGTACACTGCTACCTCCTTCCTCCCCTTACTGCAGGACCTCGATGTGGATCCTAAAGAGATGAACAGAGAGACTCCAGAGGAGACAGGGATCTACCTCCTGTCCAGCAGCCTGCCGCAGCACTGTCTCTACACCAGACTCAGCTCACTGCAGAAGCTCAGGGTAAAAACTCAACGAGACTTTTCATGTAAAAGCCTAATCTCTTAAAAAAACAGGACAAGCTTTGTGTTTATCCGCATGACGGTAAGGATAAACACAAAGCTTAAGTTTCTCACGTACATGTTTTTGAACAACAATATTGGAGAATTCATTCTAAGAGGAACTTAGAGAGAAGATGTAGGTATATTTCAGTGTATAAAGATAATCATGAAAATTTCACCGCAATGTTTTCTGACTTTAGAAATTACAAGTGAACAAAAAATGAAAGTGAACAAAGTTACATGACAATAATCTACTTCTCATGCAACAGGAGGAGCTGGTCTTCACCGTGTGCCTTCAGGGCACCTTCCCAGCTATGGATGATGATCCTGTCCACTGGACCAAAAGCATCAACATTGGAAAGCCACTGATCGCCCGACTGGACCTGCACCGGGCCATGCGGAGGAATAGCTGCCTACAGACCTGCCTGATGCCCCACAGCCCGTCCCACAGCCCCTGTCACAGCCCTGGGCCTGAACACCGCCTCCAAATCCATCACGTGCTGCACCAGGCCCAGGACTACAGCCGCCTGTCCCCGCAGCACCACTACCTGGACGTCTACGAGCGTCTTCAGGGTGCAGCGGGAGGATGCGGGGATTCCTACTATGAAAATCTCAGCCAGTGTCGCTTTGAGCAATCGTATGACTCAGCTGGTAGGCTTTCAAGCTCACCAGGCAGGCTTAGCATCCCCATAGAGGCCAGTGACGACATCAATGAGCTGCAGACTGTGTTCATCAACAGTCTGCAGCTTCAGCCGCAGTGAAACAGCTGCTGGATGTGGTTGATAATTCTTAGAGGAGAAGCTGTAAACATATTTGATGCTGTATCGGGAATACTGCTGCTCTTTATGTAACGTGATATTTTAGGATGTTATATTCTTAAACTTAGAAGCATTATTTGTCTCAACAAGCTGTATACTGAGCTTGTACTTGTGATTTAAATTTTGTAAATACATTTTTAGAGAACTGAAAAAGTGCATTTTAGTAAACTGACAAGGGGTAATTGCTGCAGTTGTAGTTTTCTAGGCTTGTGAATTTTCCAATTTCTCTCTGACCAAACAGAAAAACTCAGATACTGAATAGTGTCAAGGTGAATTGTATCATAATCCTTGTGTAACAGTATTAGGAAGAGTCTTTTCTATTGAGCTGGTTGTAGCTATTGTACTTCTTACAAAGCAAGGGACATTGAGATGGGGAAGATTTGCCTTTAATTCAAGAGGAGCATTGTAAACAAACTAGTCTGAAAGAAAATTTGCATTCGGTGGAGGAAACCGAGGCAGTGCTCCCTCTACTGTACAGTTACAATAATTATCTGAGGCCATCATACATTTTTATCAAAAAATAAACCTGAGGAGAGAAAGATTTGGGAGAAGTATTCATATCCTCTTCTTTTTAGTAAAAGTACCAATACAACAATGTGAAAACACTGTGGAACAAGTGAAAGTCATGCACTTACAATTAATATTGAGACATCAGTGTTTACGCAGCATTTTACTGTTGTGTCAAACTCGCCATTTCTGAGCTAATGATTTAAAGACAGACATCATTTTCTTTGTAATGTAATTTGTGCACTGTAAAAACTGCACAGGGATAGTGTAGTTTTTATCACATTTTAAAAATATATTCTATTTTATTTATTATTCCAGCTGCCCCCCTCAGGATGGCAGTAGAAGATCTCTTTTTTAGGTCTGCCCCTGGTGCTCCTCTCCCTCCTCCCTGGACCTGCCCTCAGTAGCCTACCCATGTTATCAGTTCCTCTGATATGCTTGCTTAGCTGTGGACTTCATTAGTCAGTAACTAGGTAAGCTTATTTGTATAGCCCCTTCCACAGATACAAAATCACAAAGTGCTTCACATCAATAGAAAAAGTACAAAAGTTCCAAACATATATGAGGAATAAAAATGAAATAAGCAATAAAATTAAACAGAGCAGCTATTCAGACAGGTTGACCAAAAGCCTGTCTGAATTAGTCTTTGTCTACTCCTCAGTCAACCCTGAAATTTTCCAAAAGAGTTCCACTCAGTGACTTTTGTGCTGAGTTTTATGGCATAGTTCACTTTATCATCCCCCACAAGTTCATGTTGCTACTTTTGGATTGGCCTGATGGTGAGAGATCACAGAGGGCTGGCATAGTCCGCTGCACACTTGTTTGACAGTATTCCTGTAGTTTAAGATCCATATCTACAGTACAACAAGGCAGTTTGTCTAACATAAGAATCCCATGCACTCAAAAGCACATCATAATGTGCTGATCCACAGTCTGACCCCTCATTTCTACCAGTGGCAGTGTTGCACATGAAGACTTGTCACCTCTAAGGAAGTGGTATAACATTTCCTGCACAACCCTGATAGAGAGCAAAAGCTTGCTAGAGGAAGTACTAACAGTGGAGGAAGAGGACATGAGAACAAAAATGACAAACTGTAAAGACGGAACAGAAATATGAGTCAATATGTACTAAAGTAGAAAGATTGGTACAGTAAGAGTTGTGCAAATGCATCATCTGGTGAGGAAAATGATTACAAATAATCTTACCAAGTGTGAAATGGTATTGTGGTATTATTATTTATTTACAATGGTACATTTTACATTTTACATTTTATGAGTACCATGGTACTCATATTTACAAGGGTACATTTCACACCTATATGTGGGTGTTTAGGGCAACGCATTGGTTCAGTGGTTAGGACTTATTTCAGAATGTGCTCAAAAAGCAACATCGTATGAAAAAGCATCAATTACAGTAACACTTCAGTATTTAGTTTCAACTCTTGGTTGTTTTCATGAGGGCATGCAGATCATGTGACCTGCAGCTGCCAGGTTCTCTCACATGACTGTGACGCCCATCCCATTGTCTTGGGGGTTGTCCTGCTCCACCTCAGCAGGCAATGGTTGAAATGGAATGGTCGTCAGTTGATGCCGTTCACCTGGGCCTTCTAGAGCAGAAAAGCTGGCCCATGTATCCACTTGTCCTCTCCCTCTCAACTGCTGGCATCCATTTGTATATACCATGCACTGCTTTTATGGCTAAATTTGCTGATTTCCACACCTCATTGCTTATTTGTCTCATGTTTTAGTTATAATAAATTGTTTTTAGTATAACTTTGTGTGAACTCTCTTCTTTTCACATTCACTGAGCCAGTTTACGACATGACCTTGCAGAAAGGTCCACAGTCGCAACATAATAGCACTCAGGCTGGGATGAGTGTAAAATTTTTATCCCCCGAAGCAAGACTTTTGCTTTAAAGCAAAGGAATGTTTATTTCAGCATGTTCTGTCCACGCACATCCCTGCAGGAGAGCAAACACTGCAGCACAGCATCAAGACATAAAACCTGTCTGGGTGAATAATGGATGGAGTCAGCCACCCACAGGCTGCAGCGTGATATCATAGCTGCGTCACTAAACGAAGAGGGGTTGGGTGGTGAGACGATGCAGTAGTCAGAGAGAAGAGAGAGACCCAGGGAGAACGTGCATGCAGAGAAGAAAGACGTGTAATAATCATGTCAGCCTCACGGAAGCAGCTCTTTTTTCAGATCTTCCTGCTTCTCATCACCTGCAGACACATCAGTACAAGTAAATGATATTTAAATTTTATTCTGACTATATGTGGTTGTGTTAAAGCTCTGCTCTGCTTTCTCTTTTCCCCACTATATGTTCTGTAACCTTGTGAAGAGTAAAAAATGTCAAAGGATTTCCACACCATCATGCATGTACTACGTATTTTGGTTTGAAGTTGCTGGTTGTTTGTCTTTATTTTTTTCCATTTAGTCCCCCAAAATTTTCTTTGACATTTACATCATCACAGGAATCTAAAACTCAAATTACGTATTTAAGACTAGCAACTTTTGTGACAAAACTGAACAAGTAGAATAATAAAAATCATATTTTCTAGGCTTTTTATATAGGTGTCACATCACAGACGTTACAATTTAACACATACACTTTACACTTGTACATTGGCTGGAGTTGTACTCTACTCTCAAGAGTATAGTTTTTGTCTTTTTATATGACTGTGCTTCTGTAAATAACCCCATAAACTGTAGCTTCATCGTGAGAAGGAAAATTTCCACAGATTTGCCTCAAGAAACTGTTAAATAAAACAGTTGCAAATTGTATCAGGGGGCACTTTAAGATCCTATTTTGCACTTTTTCTATATTCGAACTGAATTTTGAGATATTTCACTAATACACTACCTGTTTTAGTGTTTCTGAAATTAAAGGAGAAAACAAATCAACCATTTTGAGATTTTGAAAACAAAGAATTATGGAATCTTCTAGTTGAAATCAATTTAATCTACATTTTTTTTATCCAACAGCTGAACACAATTGTGCTGTTTCTAAAAAGCAAACAAAGCATTATTTGGCATTGCAACACTTGCTGAAGTTCCCATGAATGTGTGACGCTTGTACTTTGCATCGCTTTCACTTTGTATCTAGGTCCTCTTAAACTACTACAGTTTGGTTTAAGTTTGGAAACTGTGCTGGTCTTCAATCATGTGAAGACAGGTTTTTTTTCTATTCTTCGAATATATTTGTATCATTGTCTTGCTGTAAAAGTCATTGTATATTAAAGGAAAAACGTCATAGAATAATGAGTCATAAAAAGTCAATAAAAACGACAGTATTGTATGGCATTAAAGGCATAAAACTTATAAAAATGGCATATTACACGAAGGTTTAAAAACGAAATAGTAAGGTAAGGCATAAGAAGTCATAAAAATGAAATGGTATGGTAAAGCATGAAACGTCATAAGAATGTCATAATATAGTAAGGTTTAAAAACAACATGGTATAGTGAGGCAGAAAAGGCAGAAAAACGACATAGGGTACTAAGGCATAAAAAGGCAAGAAATGATATAGTACAGTAAGGCATAAAAAGGCATAAAAACGAAAAAGTATAGTAAGGCACTAAAACGACATAGTATAATAAGGAATGAAATGGCAGGAAAAAAAACATAGTATAGTAAGGAATAAA
Source organism: Seriola aureovittata (assembly GCF_021018895.1). Lineage (NCBI taxonomy): Eukaryota > Metazoa > Chordata > Actinopteri > Carangiformes > Carangidae > Seriola > Seriola aureovittata. The sequence continues at coordinate 24,345,620 of NC_079368.1, forward strand.
ACCGCATAAAAACAAAATAGCATAATAAGGCATAAAAAGTCTTAAAAGCGTCACAGTATAGTAAGGCTTAAAAAATGATAAAAAGGAAATAGTAAAGTAAGGCATAAAAAATTATAAAAACGACATAGTATAATAAGGCATAAAAAGTCATAAAAATTGCTTAGTATAGTAAGGCATTAAAACGACAGTATACTCAAGCATGAAAAGTCCTAAAAATTACACAGTATAGTAAGGCATAAAACAACATAAAAATGTCATAGTATAGTAAGACATAAAAAGTTATGAAAACGAAAGAGAATAGTAAGGCTTAAAAATGACATAGTATAGTAAGGCATAAAAAGTCATAAAAATTGCTTAGTATAGTAAGGCATTAAAACGACATAGTATACTCAAGCATGAAAAGTCATGAAAATGACAAAGTATAGTAAGGCATAAAACAACATAAAAATGTCACAGTATAGTAAGACATGAAAAGTAATAAAAACCAAATAGTATAGTAAGGCATAAAAAGTCATAGTATAGTAAGGCATAAAGAGTATTAAAAAAATTATTATAGTAAGGCATAAAAAGTCATAGTATGGAAGGGCATTAAAAGTCCTAAAAATGACATAGTATACTAAGGCATAAAAAGTCATAAAAACGACAAAGTATAGTATGACATAAAAAGTCATAAAAACGAAATAGTATAGTATGGCATGAAAAGTCAGAAAAACGTCATAGTATAGTAAGGCATAAAAAGTCCTAAAATCGACATAGAATACTAAGGCATAAAAAGTCATAGTATGGTGAGGCACAAAAAGTCATAAAAACGTCATCGTATAGTAAGGCATAAAAAGTCATAAAAATTCATAGTATTGTAAGGCACAAAAATGTCAGAGTATAGTAAGGCATAAAAAGTCATAAAAATGTAATAGTATAGTAAGGAATAAAAAGTTATAAAAACCTCATAGTATACTAAGGCATAAAAAGTCATAGTATGGTAAGGCATAAAAAGTCATAAAAACGTCATAGTATAGTATGGCATAAAAAGTCATAGTATAGTATGGCACAAAAAGTCATAGTATAGTAAGGCATAAAAAGTCCTAAAAACAACATAGAATACTAAGGCATAAAATGTCATAAAAATGTAATAGTATAGTAAGGCAAAATAAGTCATAAAAACGTCATAGTATAGCAAGGCATAAAAAAATGATAGTATGGAAAGTCATAAAAATGTCATAGTATAGTCTGGCATAAAACGTCATAGTATAGTATACCACAAGAAGTCATAAAAACGTCATAGTATAGTATGGCATGAAAAGTCATAAAAACGACATAGTAGAGTATGGCATAAAAAGTCATAAAAATGACATAGGATAGTATGGCATAAAACGTCATAGTATAGTATAACACAAAAAGTCATAAAAACTTCATAGTATAGTAAGGCATAAAAAGTCATAATACAGTAAGACATAAAAAGTCATTAAAACGTCATAGTATAGTAAGGCATAAAAAGTCATAAAAACGACATAGTATAGTATGGCATAAAAAGTCAGAAAAAGTCAAAGTACAGTAAGGCATAAAAAGTAATAAAAACATCATAGTATACTAAGGCATAAGAAGTCATAGTATAGTAAGGCATGAAAAGTCATGATATGGTAAGTCATAAAAAGTCATAAAAACGACATAGTATAGTAAGGCATAAAAAATCATAAAAACGTCATAGTATAGTAAGGCATAAAAATTCATAGTAGGGTAAGGCATAAAAAGTCATTAAAACATCATAGTATAGTATGGCATGAAAAGTCATAAAAACGACATAGTATAGTATGACATAAAAAGTCATAAAAACGTCATAGTATAGTATGGCATAAAACGTCATAGTATAGTATACCAGAAAAAGTCATAAAAACGTCATAGTATAGTATGGCATTAAATGTCATAGTATATTATACCACAAAAAGTCAGAAAAACGTTATAGTATAATATGGTGTAAAAAGTCATAAAAACGTCATAGTATACTAAGGCATAAAAAGTCATAAAAACGTCATAGTATAGTATGGCATAAAACGACATAGTATAGTATGGCATAAAACGACATAAAAAGTCAAAGTATAGTAAGGAATAAAAAGTCATGAAAACGTCATAGTATACTAAGGCATAAAAAGTCATAAAAAGTCATAGTATAGTAAGGCATAAAAAGTCATAGTATGGCAAGTCGTAAAAAGTCAAACAAACGACATAGTATAGTATGGTATTAAAAGTCATAAAAAGTCAAAGTATAGTAAGGCATAAAAAGTCATAAAAACGACATAGTATAGTAAGGCATGAAAAGTCATAATATGATAAGTCATAAAAAGTCATAAATACGACATAGTATAGTAAGGCATAAAAAGTAATAAAAACGTCATAATATGATAAGTCATAAAAAGTCATAAAAACGACATAGTATAGTAAGGCATAAAAAGTCATAGTATGGCAAGTCGTAAAAAGTCAAACAAACGACATAGTATAGTATGGCATTAAAAGTCATAAAAAGTCAAAGTATAGTAAGGCATAAAAAATCATAAAAACATCATAGTATAGTATGGCATGAAAAGTCATAAAAACGACATAGTATAGTATGACATAAAAAGTCATAAAAAGTCAAAGTATAGTAAGGCATAAAAAGTCATAAAAACGACATAGTATAGTAAGGCATAAAAAGTCATAGTATGGCAAGTCGTAAAAAGTCAAAAAAATGACATAGTATAGTATGGCATGAAAAGCTATAAAAACGACATAGTATAGTATGACATAAAAAGTCATAAAAAGTCAAAGTATAGTAAGGCATAAAAAGTCATAAAAACGTCATAGTATACTAAGGCATAAAAAGTCATAGTATAGTAAGGCATGAAAAGTCATAATATGATAAGTCATAAAAAGTCATAAAAACGACATAGTATAGTAAGGTGTAAAAAGTCATAAAAACGTCTTAGTATACTAAGGCATAAAAAGTCATAGTATAGTAAGGCATGAAAAGTCATAATATGATAAGTCATAAAAAGTCATAAAAACAACATAGTATAGTATGTTATGAAAAGTCATTAAAACGACATAGTATAGTATGACATAAAAAGTCATAAAAACGACATAGTATAGTAAGGCATGAAAAATCATAAAAACGACATAGTATAGTATGGCATAAAAAGTCATAAAAACGACATAGTATAGTAAGGCATAAAAAATCATAAAAACGTCATAGTATACTAAGGCATAAAAAGTCATAAAAACGTCATAGTATACTAAGGCATAAAAAGTCATAGTATAGTAAGGCATGAAAAGTCATAATATGATAAGTCATAAAAAGTCATAAAAACAACATAGTATAGTAAGGCATGAAAAGTCATAATATGATAAGTCATAAAAAGTCATAAATACGACATATTATAGTAAGGCATAAAAAGTCATAAAAACGTCATAATATGATAAGTCATAAAAAGTCAAACAAACGACATAGTATAGTATGGCATTAAAAGTCATAAAAAGTCAAAGTATAGTAAGGCATAAAAAATCATAAAAACATCATAGTATAGTATGGCATGAAAAGTCATAAAAACGACATAGTATAGTATGACATAAAAAGTCATAAAAAGTCAAAGTATAGTAAGGCATAAAAAGTCATAAAAACGTCATAGTATACTAAGGCATAAAAAGTCATAGTATAGTAAGGCATGAAAAGTCATAATATGATAAGTCATAAAAAGTCATAAATACGACATATTATAGTAAGGCATAAAAAGTCATAAAAAGTCAAAGTATAGTAAGGCATAAAAAATCATAAAAACACCATAGTATAGTATGGCATGAAAAGTCATAAAAACGACATAGTATAGTATGACATAAAAAGTCATAAAAAGTCAAAGTATAGTAAGGCATAAAAAGTCATAAAAACGTCATAGTATACTAAGGCATAAAAAGTCATAGTATAGTAAGGCATGAAAAGTCATAATATGATAAGTCATAAAAAGTCATAAAAACGACATAGTATAGTAAGGTATAAAACGTCATAAAAACGTCATAGTATACTAAGGCATAAAAAGTCATAGTATAGTAAGGCATGAAAAGTCATAATATGATAAGTCATAAAAAGTCATAAAAACAACATAGTATAGTATGTTATAAAAAGTCATAAAAACGACATAGTATAGTATGACATAAAAAGTCATAAAAACGACATAGTATAGTAAGGCATAAAAAATCATAAAAACGTCATAGTATACTAAGGCATAAAAAGTCATAAAAACGTCATAGTATACTAAGGCATAAAAAGTCATAGTATAGTAAGGCATGAAAAGTCATAATATGATAAGTCATAAAAAGTCATTAAAACATCATAGTATAGTATGGCATGAAAAGTCATAAAAACGACATAGTATAGTATGGCATAAAAAGTCCTAAAAACGAAATAGTATAGTAAGGCATAAAAAATCATAAAAACGTCATAGTATAGTATGGCATAAAAATTCATACTATGGTAAGGCATAAAAATTCATTAAAACATCATAGTATAGTATGGCATGAAAAGTCATAAAAACGACATAGTATAGTATGGCATAAAAAGTCATAAAAAGTCAAAGTATAGTAAGGCATAAAAAGTCATAAAAACGTCATAGTATACTAAGGCATAAAAAGTCATAGTATAGTAAGGCATAAAAAGTCATAAAAACGTCATAGTATACTAAGGCATAAAAAGTCATAGTATAGTAGGGCATGAAAAGTCATAATATGATAAGTCATAAAAAGTCATAAAAACGACATAGAATAGTAAGGCATAAAAAGTCAAAAAAACGTCATAGTATACTAAGGCATAAAAACGTCATAGTATAGTAAGGCATAAAAAGTCATAGTATAGTAAGGCATAAAAAGTCATAAAAACGTTATAGTATAGTATGACATAAAAAGTCATAAAAACGACATAGTATAGTAAGGCATAAAAAATCATAAAAACACCATAGTATAGTATACCAGAAAAAGTCATAAAAACGTCATAGTATAGTATGGCATTAAAAGTCATAAAAAGTCATAGTATAGTATACCAGAAAAAGTCATAAAAAGTCAAAAAAACGTCATAGTATAATAAGGCATAAAAAGTCATGAAAACGTCATAGTTATAGTAAGGCATGAAAAGTCATAAAAACGTCATAGTATAGTATGGCATAAAACGACATAAAAAGTCATAAAAAGTCATAGTATAGTAGGCATAAAAAGTCATGAAAACGTCATAGTATACTAAGGCATAAAAAGTCATAGTATAGTAAGGCATAAAAAGTCATAGTATGGCAAGTCGTAAAAAGTCAAACAAACGACATAGTATAGTAGGGCATGAAAAGTCATAAAAACGACATAAAAAGTCAAAGTATAGTAAGGCATAAAAAGTCATAAAAACGTCATAGTATAGTAGGGCATGAAAAGTCATAATATGATAAGTCATAAAAAGTCATAAAAACGACATAGAATAGTAAGGCATAAAAAGTCATAAAAACGACATAGAATAGTAAGGCATAAAAAGTCAAAAAAACGTCATAGTATACTAAGGCATAAAAACGTCATAGTATACTAAGGCATAAAAACTCATAATATGATAAGTCATAAAAAGTCATAAAAACAACATAGTATAGGATGTTATAAAAAGTCATAAAAACGATATAGTATAGTATGACATAAAAAGTCATAAAAACGACATAGTATAGTAAGGCATGAAAAATCATAAAAACGTCATAGTATAATATGGCATAAAAATTCATAGTATGGTAAGGCATAAAAAGTCATTAAAACATCATAGTATAGTATGGCATGAAAAGTCATAAAAACGACATAGTATAGTATGGCATAAAAAGTCATAAAAAGTCAAAGTATAGTAAGGCATAAAAAGTCATAAAAACGTCATAGTATACTAAGGCATAAAAAGTCATAGTATAGTAAGGCATGAAAAGTCATAATATGATAAGTCATAAAAAGTCATAAAAACGACATAGTATAGTATGGGATAAAAAGTCAAAAAAACGACATAGTATAGTATGGCATAAAAAGTCATAAAAAGTCAAAGTATAATAAGGCATAAAAAGTCATAAAAACGTCATAGTATAATAAGGCATAAAAAGTCATAGTATAGTAAGGCATGAAAAGTCATAATATGATAAGTCATAAAAAGTCATAAAAACGACATAGTATAGTAAGGCATAAAAAGTCATAAAAACGTCATAGTATACTAAGGCATAAAAAGTTATAGTATAGTAAGGCATGAAAAGTCATAATATGATAAGTCATAAAAAGTCATAAAAACGACATAGTATAGTAAGGCATAAAAAGTCATAAAAACGTCATAGTATACTAAGGCATAAAAAGTTATAGTATAGTAAGGCATGAAAAGTCATAATATGATAAGTCATAAAAAGTCATAAAAACGACATAGTATAGTAAGGCATAAAAAGTCATAAAAAGTCAAAGTATAGTAAGGCATAAAAAGTCATAAAAACGACATAGTATAGTAAGGCATAAAAAGTCATAGTATGGCAAGTCGTAAAAAGTCAAAAAAATGACATAGTATAGTATGGCATTAAAAGTCATAAAAAGTCAAAGTATAGTAAGGCATAAAAAGTCATAAAAACGTCATAGTATACTAAGGCATAAAAAGTTATAGTATAGTAAGGCATTAAAATTCATAATATGAAAAGTCATAAAAAGTCATAAAAACAACATAGTATAGTATGGCATAAAAAGTCATAAAAACGACATAGTATAGTAAGGCATAAAAAATCATAAAAACGTCATAGTATAGTAAGGCATAAAAATTCATAGTATGGTAAGGCATAAAAAGTCATAATATGATAAGTCATAAAAAGTCAAAAAAACGACATAGTATAGTAAGGCATAAAAAGTCATAGTATAGTAAGGCATGAAAAGTCATAATATGATAAGTCATAAAAAGTCATAAAAACGACATAGTATAGTATGGCATAAAAAGTCATAACAACGACAGTATAGTATGGCATAAAAAGTCATAAAAACGACATAGTATAGTAAGGCATAAAACGACATGGTATAGTATGGCATAAGAAGTCATAAAAAGTAAAAAAGTATAATAAGGCATAAAAAGTCATAAAAACGTCATAGTATACTAAGGCATAAAAAGTCTTAGTATAGTAAGGCATGAAAAGTCATAATATGATAAGTCATAAAAAGTCATAAAAACGACATAGTATAGTATGACATAAAAAGTCATAAAAACGTCATAGTATAGTATGGCATAAAACGTCATAGTATAGTATACCAGAAAAAGTCATAAAAACGTCATAGTATAGTATGGCATTAAATGTCATAGTATATTATACCACAAAAAGTCAGAAAAACGTTATAGTATAATATGGTGTAAAAAGTCATGAAAACGTCATAGTATACTAAGGCATAAAAAGTCATAAAAACGTCATAGTATAGTATGGCATAAAACGACATAGTATAGTATGGCATAAAACGACATAAAAAGTCAAAGTATAGTAAGGAATAAAAAGTCATGAAAACGTCATAGTATACTAAGGCATAAAAAGTCATAGTATAGTAAGGCATAAAAAGTCATAGTATGGCAAGTCGTAAAAAGTCAAACAAACGACATAGTATAGTATGGTATTAAAAGTCATAAAAAGTCAAAGTATAGTAAGGCATAAAAAGTCATAAAAACGACATAGTATAGTAAGGCATGAAAAGTCATAATATGATAAGTCATAAAAAGTCATAAATACGACATAGCATAGTAAGGCATAAAAAGTAATAAAAACGTCATAATATGATAAGTCATAAAAAGTCATAAAAACGACATAGTATAGTAAGGCATAAAAAGTCATAGTATAGTATGGCATAAAAAGTCATAGTATGCAAGTCGTAAAAAGTCAAACAAACGACATAGTATAGTATGGCATTAAAAGTCATAAAAAGTCAAAGTATAGTAAGGCATAAAAAATCATAAAAACATCATAGTATAGTATGGCATGAAAAGTCATAAAAACGACATAGTATAGTATGACATAAAAAGTCATAAAAAGTCAAAGTATAGTAAGGCATAAAAAGTCATAAAAACGACATAGTATAGTAAGGCATAAAAAGTCATAGTATGGCAAGTCGTAAAAAGTCAAAAAAATGACATAGTATAGTATGGCATGAAAAGTCATAAAAACGACATAGTATAGTATGACATAAAAAGTCATAAAAAGTCAAAGTATAGTAAGGCATAAAAAGTCATAAAAACGACATAGTATAGTAAGGCATAAAAAGTCATAAAAACGTCATAATATACTAAGGCATAAAAAGTCATAGTATAGTAAGGCATGAAAAGTCATAATATGATAAGTCATAAAAAGTCATAAAAACGACATAGTATAGTATGTTATGAAAAGTCATTAAAACAACATAGTATAGTATGACATAAAAAGTCATAAAAACGACATAGTATAGTAAGGCATGAAAAATCATAAAAACGACATAGTATAGTATGGCATAAAAAGTCATAAAAACGACATAGTATTGTAAGGCATAAAAAATCATAAAAACGTCATAGTATACTAAGGCATAAAAAGTCATAAAAACGTCATAGTATACTAAGGCATAAAAAGTCATAGTATAGTAAGGCATGAAAAGTCATAATATGATAAGTCATAAAAAGTCATAAAAACAACATAGTATAGTAAGGCTTGAAAAGTCATAATATGATAAGTCATAAAAAGTCATAAATACAACATATTATAGTAAGGCATAAAAAGTCATAAAAACGTCATAATATGATAAGTCATAAAAAGTCAAACAAACGACATAGTATAGTATGGCATTAAAAGTCATAAAAAGTCAAAGTATAGTAAGGCATAAAAAATCATAAAAACATCATAGTATAGTATGGCATGAAAAGTCATAAAAACGACATAGTATAGTATGACATTAAAAGTCATAAAAAGTCAAAGTATAGTAAGGCATAAAAAATCATAAAAACACCATAGTATAGTATGGCATGAAAAGTCATAAAAACGACATAGTATAGTATGACATAAAAAGTCATAAAAAGTCAAAGTATAGTAAGGCATAAAAAGTCATAAAAACGTCATAGTATACTAAGGCATAAAAAGTCATAGTATAGTAAGGCATGAAAAGTCATAATATGATAAGTCATAAAAAGTCATAAAAACGACATAGTATAGTAAGGTATAAAACGTCATAAAAACGTCATAGTATACTAAGGCATAAAAAGTCATAGTATAGTAAGGCATGAAAAGTCATAATATGATAAGTCATAAAAAGTCATAAAAACAACATAGTATAGTATGTTATAAAAAGTCATAAAAACGACATAGTATAGTATGACATAAAAAGTCATAAAAACGACATAGTATAGTAAGGCATAAAAAATCATAAAAACGTCATAGTATACTAAGGCATAAAAAGTCATAAAAACGTCATAGTATACTAAGGCATAAAAAGTCATAGTATAGTAAGGCATGAAAAGTCATAATATGATAAGTCATAAAAAGTCATAAAAACAACATAGTATAGTAAGGCATGAAAAGTCATAATATGATAAGTCATAAAAAATCATAAATATGACATAGTATAGTAAGGCATAAAAAGTCATAAAAACGTCATGATATGATAAGTCATAAAAAGTCATAAAAACGACATAGTATAGTAAGGCATAAAAAGTCATAAAAAGTCATAATATGATAAGTCATAAAAAGTCATAAAAAGTCAAAGTATAGTAAGGCATAAAAAGTCATAAAAACGTCATAGTATACTAAGGCATAAAAAGTCATAGTATAGTAAGGCATGAAAAGTCATAATATGATAAGTCATAAAAAGTCATAAAAACGACATAGTATAGTATGACATAAAAAGTCATAAAAAGTCAAAGTATAGTAAGGCATAAAAAGTCATAAAAACGTCATAGTATACTAAGGCATAAAAAGTCATAGTATAGTAAGGCATGAAAAGTCATCATATGATAAGTCATAAAAAGTCATAAAAACAACATAGTATAGTAAGGCATGAAAAATCATAAAAACGACATAGTATAGTATGGCATAAAAAGTCATAAAAACGACATAGTATAGTAAGGCATAAAAAATCATAAAAACGTCATAGTATACTAAGGCATAAAAAGTCATAAAAACGTCATAGTATACTAAGGCATAAAAAGTCATAGTATAGTAAGGCATGAAAAGTCATAATATTATAAGTCATAAAAAGTCAAACAAACGACATAGTAAGACATAAAAAGTCATAAAAACGTCATAGTATACTAAGGCGTAAAAAGTCATAGTATAGTAAGGCATGAAAAGTCATAATATGATAAGTCATAAAAAGTCATAAAAACGACATAGTATACTAAGGCATAAAAAGTCATAAAAACGTTATAGTATACTAAGGCATAAAAAGTCATAGTATAGTAAGGCATGAAAAGTCATAATATGATAAGTCATAAAAAGTCATAGAAACGACATAGTATACTAAGGCATGAAAAGTCATAATATGATAAGTCATAAAAAGTCATAAAAACGACATAGTATAGTATGACATAAAAAGTCATAAAAAGTCAAAGTATAGTAAGGCATAAAAAGTCATAAAAACGTCATAGTATACTAAGGCATAAAAAGTCATAGTATAGTAAGGCATGAAAAGTCATAATATGATAAGTCATAAAAAGTCATAAAAACGACATAGTATAGTAAGGCATAAAAAGTCATAAAAACGTCATAGTATACTAAGGCATAAAAAGTCATAGTATAGTAAGGCATGAAAAGTCATAATATGATAAGTCATAAAAAGTCATAAAAACAACATAGTATAGTATGTTATAAAAAGTCATAAAAACGACATAGTATAGTATGACATAAAAAGTCATAAAAACGACATAGTATAGTAAGGCATAAAAAATCATAAAAACGTCATAGTATACTAAGGCATAAAAAGTCATAAAAACGTCATAGTATACTAAGGCATAAAAAGTCATAGTATAGTAAGGCATGAAAAGTCATAATATGATAAGTCATAAAAAGTCATAAAAACAACATAGTATAGTAAGGCATGAAAAGTCATAATATGATAAGTCATAAAAAGTCATAAATACGACATAGTATAGTAAGGCATAAAAAGTCATAAAAACGTCATAATATGATAAGTCATAAAAAGTCATAAAAACGACATAGTATAGTAAGGCATAAAAAGTCATAAAAAGTCATAATATGATAAGTCATAAAAAGTCATAAAAAGTCAAAGTATAGTAAGGCATAAAAAGTCATAAAAACGTCATAGTATACTAAGGCATAAAAAGTCATAGTATAGTAAGGCATGAAAAGTCATAATATGATAAGTCATAAAAAGTCATAAAAACGACATAGTATAGTATGACATAAAAAGTCATAAAAAGTCAAAGTATAGTAAGGCATAAAAAGTCATAAAAACGTCATAGTATACTAAGGCATAAAAAGTCATAGTATAGTAAGGCATGAAAAGTCATCATATGATAAGTCATAAAAAGTCATAAAAACAACATAGTATAGTATGTTATAAAAAGTCATAAAAACGACATAGTATAGTATGACATAAAAAGTCATAAAAACGACATAGTATAGTAAGGCATGAAAAATCATAAAAACGACATAGTATAGTATGGCATAAAAAGTCATAAAAACGACATAGTATAGTAAGGCATAAAAAATCATAAAAACGTCATAGTATACTAAGGCATAAAAAGTCATAAAAACGTCATAGTATACTAAGGCATAAAAAGTCATAGTATAGTAAGGCATGAAAAGTCATAATATTATAAGTCATAAAAAGTCATAAAAACGACATAGTAAGGCATAAAAAGTTATAAAAACGTCATAGTATACTAAGGCATAAAAAGTCATAGTATAGTAAGGCATGAAAAGTCATAATATGATAAGTCATAAAAAGTCATAAAAACGACATAGTATAGTAAGGCATAAAAAGTCATAAAAACGTCATAGTATACTAAGGCATAAAAAGTCATAGTATAGTAAGGCATGAAAAGTCATAATATGATAAGTCATAAAAAGTCATAAAAACGACATAGTATAGTAAGGCATAAAAAATCATAAAAACGTCATAGTATAGTAAGGCATAAAAATTCATAGTATGGTAAGGCATAAAAGATCATAAAAACGTCATAGTATAGTAAGGCATAAAAATTTATGGTATGGTAAGGCATAAAAAGTCATAAAAACGACATAGTATAGTAAGGCATAAAAAATCATAAAAACGTCATAGTATAGTAAGGCATAAAAATTCATAGTACGGTAAGGCATAAAAAGTCATTAAAACATCATAGTATAGTATGGCATGAAAAGTCATAAAAACGACATAGTATAGTATGGCATAAAAAGTCATAAAAACGACATAGTATAGTATGGCATAAAAAATCATAAAAACGTCATAGTATAGTAAGGCATAAAAATTTATGGTATGATAAGACATAAAAAGTCATAAAAACGACATAGTATAGTAAGGCATAAAAAATCATAAAAACGTCATAGTATAGTAAGGCATAAAAATTCATAGTACGGTAAGGCATAAAAAGTCATTAAAACATCATAGTATAGTATGGCATGAAAAGTCATAAAAACGACATAGTATAGTATGGCATAAAAAGTCATAAAAACGACATAGTATAGTAAGGCATAAAAAATCATAAAAACGTCATAGTATAATATGGCATAAAAATTCATAGTATGGTAAGGCATGAAAAGTCATAATATGATAAGTCATAAAAAGTCATAAAAACGACATAGTATAGTAAGGCATAAAAAGTCATAGTATGGCAAGTCGTAAAAAGTCAAACAAACGACATAGTATAGTATGGTATTAAAAGTCATAAAAAGTCAAAGTATAGTAAGGCATAAAAAGTCATAAAAACGACATAGTATACTAAGGCATAAAAAGTCATAGTATAGTAAGGCATTAAAATTAATAATATGATAAGTCATAAAAAGTCATAAAAACAACATAGTATAGTATGGCATAAAAAGTCATTAAAACGACATAGTATAGTAAGGCATAAAAAATCATAAAAACGTCATAGTATAGTAAGGCATAAAAATTCATAGTATGGTAAGGCATAAAAAGTCATAATATGATAAGTCATAAAAAGTCCAAAAAACGACATAGTATAGTAAGGCATAAAAAGTCATAGTATAGTAAGGCATGAAAAGTCATAATATGATAAGGCATAAAAAGTCATTAAAACGTCATAGTATAGTATGGCATGAAAAGTCATAAAAACGACATAGTATAGTATGGCATGAAAAGTCATAAAAACTTCATAGTATACTAAGGCATAAAAAGTCATAGTATAGTATGGCATAAAAAGTCATAAAAATGACATAGTATAGTATGGCATAAAACGTCATAGTATAGTAAGGCATAAAAAGTAATTAAAACGTCATAGTATAGTATGGCATGAAAAGTCATAAAAACGACATAGTATAGTAATGCATAAAAAGTCATAGTATAGTAAGGCACAAAAAGTCATTAAAACGTCATAGTATAGTATGGCATGAAAAGTCATAAAAACTTCATAGTATACTAAGGCATAAAAAGTCATAGTATAGTATGGCATAAAAAGTCATAAAAATGACATAGTATAGTATGGCATAAAACGTCATAGTATAGTAAGGCATAAAAAGTCATTAAAACGTCATAGTATAGTATGGCATGAAAAGTCATAAAAACGACATAGTATAGTATGGCATAAAAAGTCATAAAAATGTCATAGTATAGTATGGCATAAAACGTCATAGTATAGTATACCACAAAAAGTCATAAAAACGTCATAGTATAGTAATGCATAAAAAGTCATTGTATAGTAAGGCACAAAAAGTCATTAAAACGTCATAGTATAGTATGGCATGAAAAGTCATAAAAACTTCATAGTATACTAAGGCATAAAAAGTCATAGTATAGTAAGGCATGAAAAGTCATAATATGATAAGTCATAAAAAGTCATAAAAACGTTATATTACAGTAAGGCATGAAAAGTCATAAAGATGTCATAGTTTAGTAAGGCATAAAAAGTCATACTGCTGTAAGGCATGAAAAGTCATAAAAAACGTCATAGTATAGTATGGCATAAAAAGTCATAAAAACGTCATAGTAGACTAAGGCATGAAAAGTCATAGTATAGTAAGGCATGAAAAGTCATAATATGGTCAGTCATAAAAACGACATAGTATAGTATGGCATAAAGAGTCACACAAACGTCATTGAGTACTGAGGTATAAAAAGTCACAGTATAGTATGGCATAAAAAGTCATAAAAAGTCACAGTATAGTATGGCATAAAAAGTCATAGTATGGTAAGGCATAAAAAGTTATAGTATGGTAAGTCGTAAAAAGTCATAAAAACGACATAGTATAGTATGGCATAAAATGTCATAAAAACATCATAGTATAGTAAGGCATAAAAAGTCATAAAAACGTCATAGTGTAGTAAGGCATAAAAAGTCATAGTATGGTAAAGAACAAAAAGTCATAAAAACATAGTATAGTATGGTACAAAAAGTTATAGTATTGTAAGTCATAAAAAGTCATAAAAATGTCATAGTATAGTAAGGCATAAAAAATCATGAAAACATCATAGTATAGTCAGGCAGAAAAAGTCATAAAAATGTCATAGTATAGTAAGGCATAAAAAGTCATACTATAGTAAGGCATGAAAAGTCATAAAAACGTCATAGTATGGTAAGGCATAAAACAGCATAAAAACATCATAGTATAGTAAGGGTTAAAAACAACGCAGTATAGTAAGGCACAAAAAGTCATGAAAATTATATACTATAGTAAGACAGTAAAACAACATAGTATAGTAGGGCATAATAAGTCATAAAAATGTCAAACATTATAGTATTGCAAGGATTTAATACTACATAGCATAATAAGGCATAAAAAGTCATAAAAATGTCACAGTATAGCAAGACTTAAAAAAGTCATAGTATAGTAAGGCATTAAAACAACATAGAATAACAAGGCACAAAAAGTAAAAAAAAAAGTCATAGTATAGTTAGGCATAAAAAGCCATAAAAACATCATAGTATAGTAAGGCATGAAAAGTCATAAAGACGTCATAGTTAGTAAGGCATAAAAAGTCATAGTATAGTAAGGCATAAAAAGTCATAAAAACGTCATAGTATAGTAACGCATATAAAGTCATAGTATAGTAAGGCATAAAAAGTCATAAAAACACCAAAGTATTGTGAGGCACAAAAAGTTATAAAAACGTCATAGTATAGTAAGCCATAAAAAGTCATGAAATGTTGTAGTATAGTAAGGCACAAAAAGTCATCGAAATGTCATAGTATAGTAAGGCATAAAAATGACATAGTATACTAACGTATGAAAAGTCATAAAAATTACACATTATAGAAAGGTATAAAAAGGCATAAGAACGTCATAGTATAGTAAGGCACAAAAACCACAAAGAAAAGTAGGGCATAAAACAGCATAAAAACATCATAGTATAGTAAGGCTTAAAAATGACATAGTATAGTAAGGCGCAAAAGGTCATGAAAATTATATAGTATAGTAAGACATTAAAACAACATAGTATAGAAGGGCATAATAAGTCATAAAAATGTCAAACATTATAGTATAGCAAGGATTTAATACGACATAGTATAATAAGGCATAAAAAGTCATAAAAATGTCACAGTATAGTAAGCCTTAAAAAAGTCATAGTATAGTAAGGCATTAAAACGACATAGAATACCAAGGCATAAAAGTCACAAAAATGACATAGCATAGTAAGGCATCAAAACGAAATAGTATACTGAGGAATGAAATGTCATAAAATTTACATAGTATAGTAAGGCATAAATGTGATAAAAACAAGATAGTATATTAAGGCATAAATATGATAAAAACGGCATAGTACAGTAAGGCATAAAAACAACATATTATAACGAGGCATAAAAAGTCAAAAAGACGACATAGTGTAGTAAGGCATGAAAAATCATAAAAATTGCATAATATAGTAAAGCATGAAAAGGCATAAACACGACATAGTATAGTAAGGCATAAAACAAGTCATAGTATAGTAAGGCATAAAAAGTCATAAAAACATCATAGTATAGTAAGGCATAAAAAGTCAAAAAAAGTCACAGTATAGTAAGGAATAAAAAGTCATAAAAACCACATATTAAAGTCAGATATAAAAACGACATAATATGGTAATGCATAAAATGCTATAAAAACGACATAGTATAATAAGGCATAAAAATCAAAAAAACGACATAATATAGTAAGGCATAAAAATCCCAAAAAATGTCATAGTATAGTAAGGCTTAAAAACAACATAGTATACTAAGGCAAAAAAGTAAAAAAAACGACAGTATATCAAGGCATAAAAAGTCATAAAAACGTCATAGTATAGTAAGGCATAAAAAATCATAAAATCGTTATGGTATAGTCAGGATTAAAAACGCCATCACATCATAATTCATAAAAACTTACAAACACGACATAATTTCGTAAGGCATAAAAATACATAAAAACTACATAGTATTGTAAATCTTATAAAAGACATAGTACAATAAGGCATTAAAACAACATATTATAGTAAAGCATAAAAAGTCAAAAAAATGACATACCATAGTAAGGCACAAAAAGTCTTAAAAACGACATACTGTACTAAGGCATAAAAAGTCTTAAAAGCATCATAGTATAGTAAGGCATAAAATTTAATAAAAAGACATAGTAAGGAATAAAAACGACATAGTATAGTAAGGCATAAATAGCCATAAAAACGCCATAGTATCGTAAAAAGCATAAAAAGTCATAAAAGCATCATAATATAGTAAGGCACAAAAAGTTATTAAAACAACATAGTATAGTAAGGTAGAAAAGTCATAAAAACGACTTATTATGGTAAGGCATAAAAAATCATAAAAAACGACATAGTATAGTAAAACAAAAAGTCATAAAAACGTCATTGTATAGTATGGCTTAAAAACAACATAGTATAGTAAGGCATACAAGGCTTAAAAACGAAATAGTTTTGTAAGGCATAAAAAGTCATAAAAGCATTATAGTATAGTAACTCATCAAAAGTCATAAAAACGACATAGTATATTAGGGCATAAAAAGTCATAAAAACTACATGGTATACAAAGGCATAAAATACCTTAGTATAGTACAGCATAAGTAATAAAAACTACATAGTATACAAAGGCATAAAATACCTTAGTATAGTACAGCATAAATACATCAAAGACATCATATTTTAGTAAGGCATGAAAATTTCCAAAAAACGTCACAGTTTAGTAACGCATAAAAACTTTTAAAAACTTCATATTATAGTAAGGTATAAAATGGTCAAAAAATATCACAGTATCATAATATCATAATGTCAGAAAACATGACCGTATAGTGAGGCCTAAAAATGGCATAAAACATCACAGTATAGTAAGGCATAAAAATGTCAAATACCGTCAAAGTGTAGTAAGGCATAATAATGTCAAAAAGTCATAGTATATTATGGCATACAAGCATCAAAAAACATCTTGTAATGGTAAGGCATAAAACAACATAGTATAATAAGCAACAAAAGCATCAAAAAATGTTATAGTATAGTATGTCATCAAAATGTCAAAAAACGTCACATTATGGTAAGGTATAAAATGTCGTAATATAGTAAGGCACAAAAAAAAAAGTAATTGTATTGTAAGGCATAAAAATATGAACAAATGTTATCGTATAGTCAGTCATAAAAACGTCAAACAACATTTTAGCATAGTAAGGCATAAAAACAGCTAAAAACATCATAAGTCATAAAAATTTCAAAAACGTCATAGTATAGTAAGGCAAAACCTTCTTAGTATAATAAGGCCTAAAAATGACAAAAAAGTCATAGTATAGCAAGGCTTAAAAACATCAAAAAATGTAATTTTATGGAAAGGCAAAAAAACATCAAATAACCTTATATTATAGTAAGGCATAAAATTTTTTAAATAACGTCACAGTATAGTAGAGTATAAACAAGTCAAACAACGTCATAGTATAGTAAGGGACATGTCCCACTCGTCCATATACACACTAGCAACCACATTAGTAATTATCAATAACATATACCAACCACCTGGTAATTTCCTACCAACAACTCAAGTGAACACTAAGTCCAAGATATTTTTTCGCCTAGTATACATTATTTCTTAATTCTTGAGAAAATGTAGCCTGTTTTACCTGCTAGTGTTACATTTTGTTGTTTGTTTTTGTCAGAGACAACTGGCCCAACTCCTTCACCAGCAGCTCCCATCAGTCCTTTGCCAACAGAAGTAAGAAGCGTTATCCTTAAAGGTAAGAGTTTTCAGGCATGAGTCCACTGACTATATCCCAGATAGCACAATCAGATTTTAACATTTGAATGTAAGCAGGCATAAGTATTGAATCTATGATGACGCGTGACATTGAAACCAAATTGAAAGCGCTTGTTATGTTAACTGACAAAATGATTAAATGTGCCTTGAAATGGACATATATATATTTAATTTCACTAGTTCGAGCACAACCAACAAAGGTGATAGTAATTTTATAGTACAGCTAATAACAGTTGGATTTTATGCAGCTAACCTAGCAGTTCACAATTGTTCACAACAAATTTCTCAGTGTTAAATAGGTTATGCTAAACCTAACGTTACTTGGTTTACAACAGACAAACTGTACAGACAACAAGATAATGGCACGGGTTCATATTCAAACCATTGCTTGTACTATTTCTGAGTTAACTTTAGCTACATATTAGTACATTGCTAAAGAACTTCAAAATGCCACTGTACAGTGTTGATTTAGTGGTTCTTTTTTCAATATATAAATTATAGCTGCTGTAGAAATGTAATTTAAAGTTGAATTCACAGTCAGTTTTTTTGAATGAACAGATCTACTTTTACCTTGTGTTTGTGTTTGAAACACCTCTACATCTCTCCACATAGGTGAAAATCATACTGAGAAAGTTGAAATGTTGAACCCTGTCGAACTAACACTTGAGTGTACCTGGACTGGTAATATGAACAAACTACCGAACATAAGTGGTTACTGGAGAAAAGATGTTGATGAAATTGAAAACAGCCGGCTCACAGTGCAGTTGGAAAATGAGCAGTATAATCTCAAACGAGCGTAAGTGCTTCATGTATCCATTATCTTATCCAATAAGTTTCAGAAACTGCATCTTTGTCTTAATTTCTGTCGGTCCCAATCCACAGTGCTATGTTGTCTGATAATTCAAAGACATGCATGCGTACATCCTGATTTACAAAAATATTTAATAATAGCATTGTATTCTGTTTAAAATTACTATATTTTAACAAAAATAGAGACTGTTATTTTCAAGTTATAAATAATCTGAACACATTTAATTGTAGAACAATCAAGTTTTTTGACAGAAGAAGCATGCACTTCATCCAGACTATTAATTATTATTTATCATTAATCCTAATTAAATATAACATGTTTTTGTATAAAACCTCTCATCTATTTTTGCTTTACAGGTTCAGGATTGACAGTGAAGAAAAACTCGGAAATTACTCATGCATATTTGGAGATAAAGCAAAAATAGATTTTGTTTTGGAAGGTACATATCACATCCTTTCATATGAGTCGCATTAGTGACTACCTGAATCATATTTCACATTCTCAGTCAGTATTTGTCTTGCCATCAGCTCACAACTCCTTGCTGCTTATTCATAGTGAATATCAATATTTACACTCACATTTTTAAAGGGTGCAGGATGTAGGCTACACAGTGCCATTTTCTAACCATTATCTCTCACACTTTTCCCAATTTTCCACCAGCTCCACAGATCAGTGAGGTGCGAGATAAGCCAATAGTCAGCTATGTGGGGGATTATGCAGTGATGCCATGTAAAATGGACGACAACAAACCAAAGCCCAGCTCATGGAACTGGTACAAACTAAATGGGACAGATAAAGTGAGTGAGCTGCTTGTTGACAGGTTGTCTTTGATGTGGTTTTAAGTGAGATGTATGTCATTTGTTATTTTAAAATTAGCACCCTTTCAACATTTGTTTTACTTAGTTTTTAACTGGTCAGTGTGGGTAAGACACAACTTTTTTATTCATAATTTTTCCATTTGAAACGATCCTGGGAAATTTACTAAATTTAAATCCAGATTACATCAACAGAATTTTCACTACTTTTATAAAATGCATTTATTGGTAAATTTGAAAACTGTATTTTTCTTTAATCATAACCCTGAGATGATGATCATTGCCTGTTACAAAAGATACCACGACCACCAGAAAAGTGTGGCATTGAAACACAGACATGACCTGACCCACTGGAGTGATAGGATGGCAAGCAATAAGCTGCGGGATGCTTTTGTCCTATAGGAGAAGATTTTCGTTGCTGCGGAGCGGTATGAAATCAAAAATGAAGAGGGGAAGACCAAGTTGGTGGTGCACAACCTGACAGAGGCTGACTCTGGCTTGTATCACTGTGAGGCGGTGTACAACATTAGCAAAACAACGAGCAAGGTGGAGCTGAGGGTCAGTTGTGGAAAGTAACTTCAATTTCATTTTGTGGTCTTAATCGTGGTCGTAATCTCCAGTTTTGATAAGTGCCTTATGAATAAACTTTCTTACTTATCATTATTATTATTATTATACTTTAAATAAAAAAAGTTCTGTACTTCTGTACAGAGTATTTTTCCATTGTTGTATTTGCACTGTCACTTAAAAAAAAAATGTGAATACTTCCTCCACCATTGCTGAAGGTCATCACCTTCTGGGAGCCTCTGAAGCCCTTCATAGCCATCCTGGTCGAAGTGATGATCCTGGTTGCCGCCATCCTGCTCTATGAGAGAAGTCAGTCCAAGAAAATCTGCACAGCAGGTAGTCAGACAACATATTGATGCGCTTGTTCATGTCAGCATTGAGTGTATTGTATAGTATGTTGTATTTGAACTTATCTTCCTTATTCTCAGAAAATGGGACAAATGCTGATCAAACGAACACACAGTGAGTACAAAGTGCAAATTTCTTTTTCTTTTCTGCATTTATAACTGTAAATCTGATAGCTTATTATAAAGTAAAAAACCCTTCATACTTATTAATGGTTTACCAAAATGTATAACACAGCATTATTATTGAATAGAAACTCACAGCCATGTAATTGCAAAACATTCAATGTAAAGAGAGAGCTGTTATGCAAAGATCAGAATGTAAGAAAGACAATTCTTAGCATCAACACTTAATTTACTGTTCTAGCAGCACTTCTGACAGTAAATGATTAATTATGATTATAAATGATATACACTAATTATAAGTGATTTATAAAACATTAATAAAGGACTTATTAACATTAATACTAATTTCAGCTGATGAACCCTTTATTAATGGTGCCCCATCAGTGAAAGGTGATATATCTTAAACTTTGATGCACATGTTTGTGGTTTTTCATGATGAATTTTGACGCCTTCATCAGGATGCAGGGAGAAAATAATGGATCAGAGGGAAGTTCTTCAATGAGACAGCGCAAAGTCTAAAGACTGTAAAGGCTGCAATCCAGCAGATTCAAGCTTCTTTAAAACTGTTTTGTTTATTTTCACCAAACAAAATGCAATAACCACAACTTTACAATCACTTTATTCTATTTCGCTAGAAGAAATGGTTTTTGCTTTTAATGATCAGTGTGGTCACGATTTGTGAGAAAACAAATTGTTTACCCACCTTGGTTTTGGGTGTTGAACCCTGTATGCCTTCACTTCCTGTGGAAAAACCAAACTTATGCTGTTGACTACACTCTCTTTGCCTTTGTCACTTCTTTGTCAGTGCAGAAGATGATTATCTTCATTTTGACAGCAACCTCAGCTCTTTTTTGCTGTTATTTATGAATTATTGTTTATGAGCAGTGCCTTACACTCTCAAAAAGCAATTAACTAACCATTCATACTGTGCTTGCAATGACTTCTAATCACTTTTTGGAGTTTGTCCTAACAGTAATGTGTGCCTAACACTGTGTCTACGTACAGTGAATTACCTTAATAATCAAGATATATCCTCATGTATGCAGATGTTTGTGTATATTTTTCATGTTAATCTAACCACTGTATATGTCAACAAGCAGATTAAACTACACAAATCACTGTTATTGTGTTTGTTTCATTAACTGCCCACAAAAGATATTAACTTGCATTTTACACATTTTGTGAAAGTATTTGTGTTAGTTGATATATGGATACCCATGTGGAGACAGACTGATTTTAGACTTCAGAGTCTGTTGGGGTGAACCACTGCATTGGTGAAAGGTTGTATAAAGCCTTTTGTGTTAAGTGAATACTACAAGTTTGAAATTGAAATGATAAATAACATAAAACTAAGGAGTGAGAAAGAATTTGACTGAATTGTAGGTGTTTTAGTTGCATTACAGTTTGCAAGTACTAAAATTCCAGTGATGAATTATGCTTCTGAATGCAGTTAAGTAAGAAAAATAGTTGGTTAAAGTGTATCGGATTGATGACACTCCATCAGCAAGTTAAAGGGTTGATTCTTGTAAGTTTTAGTACCTGAAAGGAGAGTAAAATTTAATTCTGTGCAGATGTGCAGAAATGCACACAATACATCAATAAATGTTAGGATCTTGTGAATTAAACTGCCTTGGCAATTTGCATAGGCCAAACCTTTTGTGCAAGAGCGGCCTCTGCTGGCCTGGCCCTTTTTTCTTTTATAAAACTGAAATTCAAGTCAAATTCTGAGTAGAAGTCACACAACACTGTATCTTTGCAAAACAGATCAACTTTTATTCCACTCGTTACAAGGGAATGGTTTTGTGCCAAAATGTGAATACACATCACAGTTAAGGTGAAAATACTGTATTTACAGTGTTGTTTGTTGAAAAATGTATGATATGTACACATGACAATATCAACATTATGCACATTTTATGTTTACACAGAAAAATGATGGCAAATTAAATATAAACACTTAAAGATATATATATTTATCCCATAATTTCTTGGGGGATAAGTGACACCTCTGACTTTAAAACACTGCTTTAATCTTTCAGGTAAATTCTATGGGACCCCAGCATTTAGCAGTGGGTTGTGGGTCCCGTGTCACCAAAAAGAAAATAAGGACAAAGAAAGAAAGAAAATAGGAAGAAACATGTAATCCAATTTCAGGACAGAGCTGAGAACAAGTTTTTGCTTTGGACCATTGAATCTTTACAAAAGTTCTCCCCACCTCTGCTACATGTAAAAACACACCTTTTGTGTCTATGTCTTTACCTCAGTGCTGCTCAGTTCAGTATTCCTGTAAGAATGTGAACTACACAGCACTCAGAGAACACATACTGTACCTCCCTAAGGCCGAACAGTCTTCTAAACCAGTGATTTGATGAAAGAAGACATATTTTAATCAGCATTTGGGGTAGATAATATCTGCCATAATTTTTTGGCAAATATCAAAATCCTGTGTGTGAGAAAGGAGAGAAAGCAAATCACACTGAATACTGAGTTGTTTGTATTTAAGTTTAGCATGTTGTTGGGCCACATATCAGCAAACTGTTATCAAATTTGTATGATATGTCAGTTTATGTCACACAGACCACAACTACAAGACTTGGGCAGCCAGTTATAGGAAAACAGTACAACACATGCAGCTCATCCAAATATGTAATGAACCAGATTTTGCAAAGACAAAATAAATTGGTAGAAGTGTTGAGAGGCACTAATACATGTTCGGAAAAAAGAATCCAAGGGGGGAAATGGCACCCACTCCTCATGATTCAGGAGACATGAGCCAAAACAAAGTGCTTCATAAATGGCCACATGGTGGCACCATTTGGATTTGGATCTACGACTGAATTTACACTAAATATCATAACTGCCTATAAAGTGGCTTCTGAGATATCCTGCTAACAAACAAACAAACAAACAAACAGACTGAACTCAAACACAACCTCCATGGTGGAGGTAACAACACCACTTAGGGAGATGATACACACAGTCCAAGTTGAACAATCATCATGCATGGGAATAAAATCTATTTTGGGTCTTAAGTGGTTTAGTGGCTTGGACAATGTGCTGTAAACTCATGGCACTGTAGCTATAAACCTGGTGCCATCTCTGCAGCTTTCATCATCTCTGTTCCAACAACGCATTCATTACCACAATAAAAAGCAAAGCTCACAAGATAAAGTTTCTTTAAAATGTTGTAAACTCCAGCTACCAGCTCAAGTCCATGATTCAGTGCAATAATCAAGACCGTCCATAACCTCAACACAGACACAATGTGATGGTCCCGGCTTATGGTTGCGACCGGGTTTGTGATTGTGCCATGTCTGTGTGCGACTGGGGTGTTATTGGATACACAGGAACAGTATGTTCTGTGTAAGCAGGGGGAAGATCATCAGGTTTGAATCCCAGCTGCAAAACACAGAAAGAAACACAAAGTTCAAATTTAACTACCAGGAAATGCACATTGAGGTAGATGTTATGCATCATTTTTTTAGTGAATGTGGGATGTTGGGGATGGCAAAATCGAAATGAGACACCATCTGATGCACCCTGATTTGGCTAGTAAAGTTTTCAGTTCTTATGTGTCATTGTTTTAGAATCACCTCATCATAGGAAGGTGGGGGCCCAGAGACGACAGCTGTGCTGTATCTTGGAGGAGTTGTGTGGAGATCCTGGCTTTGTTGAGGCATCCTCACGTCTTCACTGTCCTGCTGCGACATGCTTCTAGGGAAGGGGATAAAAAATATAGGAGGCCGGCTCCCGCCCTGCTCACTGCGTCTCAACACCTCCCTCTCTAACTCCTCCTCCCTCAGGCGACTGCACGCCCTGCAGAAGGTGGTGCAGAACATGATGGAGAGACCGAAGCCCAGGATGCCCAGGAAGATCCTTGGAGAGGAGGAGGAGGAGGAAGATGGGGATGGGTGAGATGGGAAGGAGATGAGTGCAAAGGAAGA
Source organism: Seriola aureovittata (assembly GCF_021018895.1). NCBI lineage: Eukaryota > Metazoa > Chordata > Actinopteri > Carangiformes > Carangidae > Seriola > Seriola aureovittata. The sequence goes on from NC_079368.1 coordinate 24,370,609, forward strand.
CAGTGTGTGAATGAAGGAATTGTCAATGGGAAGGTAGAAGAGTGAGAAGAGAGAAAGGGAGCGACAGGGAACTGGTCTTACTCTATCCAAATCCATTTAGACAAAAGACATTATTTCTCATGAAACATTAATGTCTTTCAAGTTTTAATACTTTTAAATATCGTAGGGTCCTGGAGATCCTGGGCCCTCTTTAAAACTCAAAAAACATTTTATTGTTTAATTGATACTTTATTGATTTTTTCTTTCAGGTGTTTATAAGAGTTACATCACTATTTAAGATTAATATACTGTACATTTCCTTGTCTCTGAATGAGACAAGGAATTTCTTTGTCTTTGGCAAAGAAAAAGATTTTATATTTGTAATGTAAATATAAACATGAAATATGTCCTTATTTGGTGTAAATACAATGTTTTATGGTCATTTCCACATTTGGACACCTTTATTATTTGTGCAAGCACAGTGAGTAATAAAAGTTTTAATAAGGTTGGAGGGAAAAAAAAGATTTGAAGGAAAAGAGAATGGTTGATTTTTAAAAAAAACAATATTATTATTAATCTCATACAGCTGTTGGGTTTGTAAGATGTAGAATTAAAGCCTACGTCAACAAAACAAAAGGGTTAAATTAATTACCAAAGAAACTTAAAGGTGAAAGGGAATGTGTCTTACTCTAGAATGGGAATGTAATGAAAGGACATCATCATAGTGGTGATCACAGACCAGAATGGAAGTGGAGTCAGAAATCGCAGTTTGAACCTGAGGGGGAAAGAGACAAAACTCTGCATATTAATTTTGCCACCGATTCATGCTTTATTTATCTAAAAACATTTACCTCTCTATAGCTGCTTAACTTTATAGACTTTAAACATGCTTACCTTGTAGGACTACGTTAATGTAGGTTTTGATGCCTTTTCCCTGATAACACCATCTAACCACATTTCTTTTTCTTTTCTGTGGTAACCAAGAATACTTATAACTTAAGACTGATAACCGTTTTGTCCGAGATATCATGATCCACTGAAAACTGTTTTATTGCCCTTCTCTATGTGTTGGTGGAGTAATAATAGACTTATAAAAGTACATTGCTTACCAGAAGACAATTTGTTCTCCAGTAACCTCATACGTTTTACAGCCATTCAGGCCGCCTGCACTGATTGGTGTTATTACGCAAAGATCTGACGAGCACATTTGTTCCAGTGCGCTTGTAAACCTGGCTGGTGATCGACGGGAATGTTGAGGTAACAGTGTATGAAGAGGTCAGAGGCATCAACATCAAAGCTCGACACAGTGCAGTATGTGGTCTAAACTTAATTTAGTACAAGACTCTCTTCAGGATTTTCAAAGAATAAAAAGACAAAATTTCAAGTTGAAAATAAATCCCCACAGTTTGAGCTACAGCTGTCAGGTCAGTGTGATTTTCAAAGAGATGAGATGTGTATTTTCTCACATGTTAAAATGTCTGAAGCTTATATACTCACTTATTAAACTGCTGGAACACAGTGATGAAATGTATCATCACACGATCTCATCAAAATCTAAATAGGAGTTTTCTGGATCATCACACTTGACTGAACTGCAGCAACAACCCAGTATAAACAGCATTATATCCACATTATACACCACCATAACTGTTAATACTAAGATATTAGTATATCTTAAATTAAATTTTTTGTGTTTTACGTTAAAATTAACATAGATTTAAAGCACCCCAGTGGCTCACCTGACAGTGTGCATGCCATCTGGGCTCAGACCTTTAACGCAGTGGTCTGGATTTAAATCCACCCCAGGCCTTTTGCTGCATGTCATACCCTCTCTTTCTCTCCGCCAACTTTCCTGGCTCTCTCACTGTCCCTATCGCATTAATTGCAAAAATGCTCCAAAAAGTTAAGTAAAATGAACACAGTTTTAAGATGCAATATGTCGATATATGTGTAAATGCACCCATCATTTCCTTTGTGCTTTATTTTTTTGAACATTTATAAGTTTATAACTTGTTATCCAGTGAACACCATGTACAGTATCTCTGATTTTTGAATTTTTCAGATAAATTGAGGAGATTTTCCAGTCTCTCCAGATACACAGACCATTTAAAAACCAATTGGATAACCTGAAAAATGCACCGTCAAATTAAGAGAGCTGTTCTAAGGTCATTAAAAAGCTGTTGTTTTCTAGATGCATTGTTTTCACAGGACAGGTCGACAACCTGTGGCATATAGTCTCCTCATGCTGTCTCATGCTATTACTGGACAGACAGACTATAACAGACTGAACAACAACCTTGAATCACAAGTTTATCACTGCTCATGTCATTTTTATCAAAGGTTGAAGAGCTTCCACCTCCACTTCAAAACACGCTCCAGACACACCTCTTATGTGTCCCTACGGGTCTAAAGACTAAATTTAAGTGGGTTTGCCTCAGGTAGCATTGACCAATAGTGACATGTCAATAAAGCCGTTACTGCTGGTAAATTGTTGCTTCACTTCCTGTCTTGTGAGAGTGAAATTACGAGGAACTAAGTGGCTGTGAGAGTTTATAACAGGTTTTGATCAAATTTTTGAAATGAATGAACCGTTAACAATTTTATAACGTCAGCTCCATAAAGAAAGAGACACATTTTGATCAAATTGACTGAACTATTTTTTTTCCCCACCTGGATCGAGTCCTCAACATGATGCTGAGTCCGTACAGGGAAACAAAAGATCTATACATACTTCGAGGTGGTCTAACATTACCACTTTTTATATGTTGAACAGATCATTAAACAAAAAGCAAGCAAATAAAAAGACCATGAAAATCACACGAGACTTAGGTGAGGTCAGAATTCATAACACATGAACAGCGAGCACACTGGAACAGGAGCCAGGTCTGTAAATACGGACTAAACAAATAAACAGTTCGACACTTTACACTGAGATTAAATTCAAATGAAAAGTTCTCAGCAATTGAGCAGTAAGTTTCATAAACAGGAAGCAGAGGGAGAAAGAGCAGCTTCAGGCTCTTACCTTCAGTCCAGAGATGGCTCTCCTCAGGTGTGGGACTGGGAGGGCAAACTCACTGGAGCAGAGTGCAGTTTCTATTGTGGGTGTGCTGGTGAGGGGAAGGTGTGTGTCCGTGTGTGTGTGTGTGTGTGTGTGTGTGTGTGAGTACAAAGCCCAGCATAAACAGTAAGCATATAAATATGTCAGCCCCTGAAACACCTTCATAAACTTAAGTTTTATTTCCCATACCAGCAGTGTGTTTAAGCTTGTGCTTAGCTTATACACAAGTGTTACGTGTGCGAATATATGTTATATTAACGTATGTGTGTTTTATCAGTTGGACAGTGTGTTATATTAGTTTGTGCTAAAGGTCCATCAGAGGAATTTATGGTAGGATTAGAAGATTTAAAGTAACAGCTACATTTCTGAGAGGCACATTACCGTAGAAACTAACAAAAACTAAGAAACTTTTAGAGATTAATGAGAAAGATTAAAACCGACTGAAAGTGAAGAGCACTAAAATCTTGAGGCTCCTCTATGTTATCGTAAGCGTAGAGTCATGACTGGTGCGCCAGAGTCAAAGCAACAGGTGAAGAAGACACTGTTCTGTAAGCACTTTGCACTTCCTACTAAAACCCTGAGGAGGAACGAGGCAGAGTATGTGCCATGTTGAATGTGAGTCCACATGAGAGATTGGTTGAGTGCTCAAGCCAATTTATGGGAAAAAAAAAAAAAACTTGATACACTTGGCTAAATCAAGGTTAAAAATTAATTTTTGAATGAATGAATTTTCTTTGATTAAATTTGAGAGTAATTTCTTTGATTTAATTGTCCGTCACAGTGGCTCTGTCACTATGGGTCAGGCTAATGGAGCCTGGATCAAGTTTAAAGGAGTACAGCGCAGTTTAATGTTTAATATTGCACTTCCATAAAGTTGGGGGACTTCCAGATGCAGATTTTTTTTTAAGTGGTCAAAAGTGGTACAGAAAAGGCTGAGATATAGATAGTACTACATGCCAAGCTCCAAAAACTCGAGCTCCTACATTTCCTATAACACACCTTGAAAGCAGTCTCTCTCTCTCTCTCTCTCTCGCCCTGACAAGTGACCTTAATAGATCAAAAAAGAAACTGTATAATTTCCATTTAAAGAAAGCAGTTTGGCCCCCTGCTCAAGTTTGGTTTGAGCAAATGTGTTAGTCCGTGCACGTGTGTGTTTGTGTGACTGAATAGAAACAGACAAACCGAAAAGTATGAAATCATTCCACAAATCTGGAAATTTAACTTTTACCACTTAGAAACAGACGACCTGCTGACCACAGATGTGAAAAGGTCCAGAGGTTACTTCTATACGACTCCCACAGCTGATCTTGCCAGGTTGAATAAAATACGGTTAGGATATAATAGAATACAATGCAATAATAGAAATACAAATGGAAATTATGGGAATTTTTCATTTTTAATATTTAATTCAACACATATTCTCCTTGGAAAATAACAGAATTGCTGTAAATCCGGACCTAAAAATATTTTACAGTAGTTATTCATGTTTCCAATATTGGAAACTCAAACTGTGCAAAAATGATCTGATCTGTTGTTTTATCTCAATTATGGTTTAAAAACACTTGAACTATACAAAAGAATAACAAGTGCATTAGGTTGACCTTTTGTCAGATGTAGCTGTTGTGGGTATTCCCACATTTTTGCAGCAGTTTTACTGAAGGCTGGACGCAGCAAGTCTCCTTTTGGCTTCTTTCTCTAGAGCGTATGTCCAGTCTTATTTTTGTTTGTCTTTGTTTTTCGTGGGAAGAAGTGGTCTGCTACCTAAACAGCACTGTACCACCTTTATGTTGCTGTCTTCAGCCTTCAGTCATATTGCAGCATGAATGAAAATCACCTTCATAAAAACTGAGACTTTAGACAGGGAGTGCTGCACCCATCTTTGAACTTAACCCCAAAAACACACACACATGCACAAGCACACACAATACCCACAAACATATACAGATACACACAGACAGCAGTGAGCAATAACACTCAGACTGTCTACTGGAGAGCACTTTCATTGGGAAACAAACCCCCCCTGAATATTTTTTTCCTTTTAAAATGATGTTCCTAACTCAGACCTCTCACATAATCTGGTTCTTTAAGGCATTTCTTAAGGCTACTTTCACATACTGAGGGAATGTGTCTCTTATGGATCACATGACAGTATTTCTTTAGGCTGTAAGATAAAGAGTAAGTAAGAGTTAAAATCTACCGTCCAAATGAAGTCAGGAGTTAGTGCCGTTCAAGTCAAAGTTGAGTTGACAAACTTCTTGATTATAGTCGTCAAATATAAAGTCATCCAATTTTTGACTTGTGTCCAAACTTGTAGTAGTTTCTGTTTTGAGCAACATTATTATCCACATTAGACTTTTTGCTTCACCTGCCGCTATAAATCCTCATGAGGCCCTTTGTGTCCGTGTTTGTCCAGCCAGGCCCGCAGCAGAGGAAGGTTGGTGTCCATCCAGCGGATGTTATCCTCAATGGTCTCATATGTCTGCTGGATACACCTCATCTCCGAGCCCGTCTCCTCGGTCAGGGAGCCGAAGAAGCTTCGTACCTGAGCACATGCAGAGCATAAAGATTTAAATATACATATTACATTTGACACGAGATCCAAAAGTACACATTCATCCTCCGAACAAACTTGAAAGTAGAAATAGAGAAGAAAGATATAAGATACAAAAAAATAATTCTGCTCCCATAAACCATACTAAAAATGTGCAATTTTATTTTGCAGCCAGTACTAAACATGAACATACCAAGCAATGCAAACTGATCTTCTCTCCTGCTCATTCCCATTTGAATCAGGTCACTGCTGATATTTTATTTATTCTTTATTTTTGAGAGTGTGTTTTCAGGAGATTGTACAAATAACAAGTGCAACAAAACATGACAGACAGAGAAAACAAATAAAGGATGCAAGACAAAGTCCAAAGAGTCCGTGGATTGAAACCCAGTTACATAAAGAGGGTGTGTATCTGTTTCTCTTACCTCATTTAACGTCTCCCTGGTAGAATACTGGTTGGTCACCCCAGTCACCATGTATGATATAGTGTTGGAGCCGAGGTCGAACCTGTAGCATCAAAGCAAAGACAGTAAGACGCAATTCAACGTTCAGAATATTCAACTCTCTTAACATTTCCATCTAAAAAGGAAAGACATTGGCAACCATGTGAGTTTTGTTTTGAAACCTTTACATTTAAAAAAGAAGAAAAAAAAAAGACACTTTATAAAGCTAGAAACTCCATGATGTAATTTTATCTAATAAGACAGGTGCATTTTTAAATACAAAGCATTCATAATTCATCTTAAATTGAGATTGAAACGTGTCTGTGTGATGGTCTGACTGACTTCTTGATCAGGGTTTGCCAGTTGGCTCGGAGGAAGTCCCAGGCCAGTTTGAAGCCATGGGGGTTCTTGCTGACTGAGACGACCACGTCTGGGAGGTCCTGAGTCTTCATCACATCACCGCGGAGGCTCTGCTCCATCATCCTGCAGACAGAAAAGAGAGAGGTTAGAGGGAGGGCAGCGGACATGGCTATTTCCTTTTTTAAACTAGGTTTTACTCATGTGTCCATACACACCACTTGAGCTTGTCCTGCAGGGGGGTGACAGTCATGGCAAATTTCATGCGGCTCTTGACAGACATTTGCATCGAATTGCGGTACTTCTCAAACAAGAAGTTCCACCCCTCTGGTGTTCGAGCTCCAATCACAAACACAGCCATTGTGATGTCGACAGGGAGGCTAAAAACAGATAAAAGTATTTAATCTTTATTGAAATTATAGCTCTGACAAGAGGTAACATTTAGTTATGCTGTTGCGCTATTTAGCAGCCCTGACCTGATTTTGCCATCAGAGGCCTTCCACTGGTTAAAGAGCTGGGTGGCTTTGGTCACACAGGGAGTGTAGTTCCTTACACAGGCAAACAGCAGCAGGTAACTCCTGAGCACTCGCTCGGACACTGATCCGGAGTCAGACCACTCCTGCCGATCAATCAGCCCCCTGAACAGATCCACAATGTAGCCCTGAAAAACACAAGAGGCCATTGTATAAATTCCTCTGTAAACTGTAGGAACTGTGGACAAGTGCAATCTGAGCCCATTGACTACTTTGCTCTAACCTCCATAAGAGTTCAGTCTTAACTTTAAGACACACTGGTACGACTGCTGCTTTCACTAACCTTCATCTGGTTCTCCAGAGCCGGCATGTCCCGCTTCTCCATCAGTTTGTAGAGAGGTACGAGCTCTCCAAAGCCCTGAGTCACAGCCATGATCTCAGTCTCTCTGGACAGGTACAGAGACAGTTCCAGAGCCGTGTCCAACCTCACCTTCCCTATGCTGCAACATACAAGACAGATTTCAAATCAAACACATGCTGCAGTTTTTTCCATTTCGGCTATCGTTCAAAATTTACAAACCACGCTCAGCAGGAAATACTGCCCTATTTTTGTCTTTATGTTCTGCACAGTAACTGTCAGTGAGATTAAAATACAACCAAATTTAACTTCTGCGATCTCTTAACAGACCTGACCAGCTGGAAGACGTTGTGTATGAGGCTGGCACGATCGTTGCTGGTCAGCGCCATGTGGTTGTGTTGCAGCAGTCTGATAATGGAGTTCCACCCGTTGCCTGCGTAGTGGACCATGTAGTAGCCGCTCATGTCCACATTGAACTTCACCCAGTCCACCTCTTCCGGCAGGTACAGCACGTCTGCATGGAGGAGTATGGATACAAGCTTTGAAGTAAAGTAGAATTCAAATTTTCTGCATGTGGATAAAGGATTTAAATATAGCAGCCAAAATAAATAAATCAGCCACATCGCACTCACCAGTCTTTGTTTTAAGCAGGAAGCGGTGGATGGTGCTGGAGGCGCTGGTCATGTACGTCAGTGGAATCTGCCACAGGAATCTATCAACGCACAATGATGATTAAAAATAAATCAATTTAAAAAAAGTCTAACAATAAATGATCAAACTTAAAATTATATTAATGATTGTAGGAATAAAATGTAACACAGTAACTGATATTTTGACAATTATTTTACCTTATACAAAATGATGTATTAGGCCCCAGAAATGTATAATTTGTGTGAAAACAGCCTTTGACTCTGTACTCCGCCTGTGTAATTACTGTATTCTGGCTTTGTATTGCTGCCCAGGCTGCAGAGCGCTGACAATCAGTCACTGCTCTCTGGCTTTGTAGGCCGTGTAGTATTTGAAAATTATAATCATAAGGTCATATAAAGAATGACACGGTGGCTTTAAAACTGATTTCAAATGCATGAATAGCGACTTCTGCAATGACTGATACAGTACAGTTATCTGCCATAACACTTTTAATCTGACATTTTACCCTTCAGTGAGGGAGGGGTCATCTGTCTTCAGGTAACGCTCCTGACTGAGTCTGACCTCCCGACCTCTGACCTCCACAGTGACCAGCGGGAAGCCCTCCTGCAGTGTCCAGGTGTCCATGATGGCCCTGACATCCAGCTCATCATCAGAGTACCACTTCTGCGTATGCACACAGTTCGATACACAATCAATGATCTCACATCAGAAACAGATGACAGACTTGTGGTGCAGCTACGTGAGAGTGCTACTGGAGTCGCTGGAGTTTGCTCAGTGCTCAGTTGAAAGTGGATGCGAAAAAGGATGAAAACTTACAGAGGCTCCAGACGGCACGTTGCGTTTGGAGCAGAATTCTTTGTGTTTCATTCGGCCTTCGTCCAGATCATCTGAGTCGCAGATCTGTTGGGGAGGGGCACAAAATCTTAGCAGAGAATCATAATAGCGCCAATACTGACGGTAACAGACACATTCCGCACACACTGTCAAACACAAAACCTCCCAAATGAACAACAGGCACATTCTGTTACATGACCTGTCTTATTCATTAAAGCTGACTGATTTTAAGCTTTAATGTAAATGTGACACCAAACATTGCGGTGTTTACTCATACTCGCTCATACATCACTCACATTAGTCAGGCTCTCCCACAGGTGGCTGTTGACAGTGTTTTGGTAGCTGTAGCGTTTCAGGTATTGGATGATGCCGATCTCAAAGGCCTCTGGAGTCAGGAAGTCCCGCAGCATATTCAGGATACATGCTCCCTAAAAGAAACAAAAAAAAAACCAAACACACTGTATGTTGCATGCGGAAATTCAACAATCCAAATACTTTCTGTTGTTTTAATGTTTTGTTTCGTACAATTTTCATTAAACTTTGGGTATTCATTCAAATTCATGGACCTTTTTTTATGAGTCGACTTTACTTTTAATCAAGTACACAGACAATTTCACAGGTCAAATATTCAAGTGCATCACCACCAAATGAATGGCCCTCAATCCAGAATGAAGCTGACCTTGTCATAAGACACATCATCGAACATCTCCTGGATCTGCATGGGGTTTTCCACGGGGGTGGAGACTGGGTGGGAGGAGCTGAGGGAGTCTACCTCCATGGCCTCAAAACATTTCCCCAAGAAGAAGTCATCCTGGAAGGAAGGAGAGAGGAGGGAGGAAATATGGGAGTGCAGGGAGGAGATAAGTAAAAGAGGTTCAGGTCAGACCTGGGACAAAATTTAAAAGAAGAAAAAGTTTTACAGCAACACTTCATAAATACTGTAGTTTGAGATAATTTGTATATTTATTATCTTTCTTGTTATGCCAGTAAATAATTTCTGAATTTAACTTGGAGAGAGTATAAATAACAAAAAGATAAACTGCACTATATGGCAGACCGGCAAATTAAGAAGATGAAGGCAATCAGTATGCTCGTCGCCTGTCTGCTATAATGTGCAGTGCACATGTTCTTAAGTTAAGGTACAAGTCGGTTCACTGTGCTCTCACCACATGCAGCTCTGGGTAGGTGATGTCGAGAGAAATATACTCCATGAACTTGGCGAAACCCTCGTTGAGCCACAGGTCATTCCACCACTCCATCGTCACCAGGTTCCCAAACCACTGGACAGGGAGGAGAACATGTAAGAACAGCTTTATGTACAAGGACATGATGTAATTATGCAGCATTAAAAGGTCGCTCAATTCTTCCTCGTAACTTACTAACTTACTAATATAATGCTGATGGATAACAGACAAAACAGATATAGGCCAAGTACCTGGTGTGCAAGCTCATGGGCGATGACCTTGGTGATGCCGAGTTTGTCTGAAGCTGAAGACCTGTCGGCGTCGAAGAGGAGGCCCGTCTCTCTGTAGGTGGTCAGCCCCCAGTTCTCCATTGCACCTGACTGGAAGTCAGGGATAGCAGCCAGGTCTGCAGCGAACAACATCAAACACTTAAATACAGCTAAATATGGTATATTCACCTGCTGGTTCAATTCTCCTCTGAAACTTACATTCACACACAATGCATTCAGTGTGCTGATTACATTTTATATTCGCCATCAGAGTTTCTCTGTTCATTCCAAATTGGAGGAGAGAAATGTTTTATCTGGCTCAGGCACAGACCACTAGCACTGTTAAATGCCTAGATCCAAATTTACATATATGTGCTAGTCAAAGTGATCTCTCACTAATCAGTAGGACATGATAAAAATGTATACTGGTTGTCTTCAGACATAAAGTCTGTTCGTATTCTAAGGCATTATGCTGCCAATACTTTTCTCAAAGTACAGTACAATAATTTTGTTTAATACAACACAAATCGCTTTATAGGTCAAAAAAGAATAATATAACAACGTATTTCTACCGACCCTGTTTGGGAAGCGGGTAAGGAATATCAAAGTAGTCATCATAGAAGTCCAACAGCTTCACAGCAGCATCCAGTGCAAATGCTGTCTGGTCAATCTTCTCAGGTACAGCATAGATTGAAATCTGATGGGAATTACAGTAAAGAACACACTCTTCAGTATTAATATAACAGGAAGTGGGTGGGCAGTTTTATCAATGGATAAATATAAAGTTATAAATATTTCCATATAAACAGTTTCTGAAGGAGAGATCTAAGCGATGGCATGGCCTGCATCTGTCGTCCTTCTCACCTTGACGCCGTGCTGAGTCGTCTTGCTCACAGACAGGAAATCAGACACAATGTAGGCCACCAGGTAAGTGCTCATCTTTACAGTGGTGTCGAAGTGATCCTCTAGCAAGCCGCCTGGCAACGCCACTGTTTTAACCTAAGAAACAAAGGTGTGTGGTGAAACAAAAGAAAGGATAGGTCAATGGGTCCATTACACATAAAGCCATTAAATCGTAATGCTGAAGCTGCCGCAGTCATGTGTACCTTAGGCATGTTGGATATGGCTATGTGGCGTGGCTCTCGTGTGATCCGTATGGTGAAGTTGGCTTTGAAGGCAGGCTCATCAAAACAGGGGAAGGCTCCACGAGCAAAGGTCGCCTCAAACTGTGTGGAGGCCATGAACCTAATAATGTAAATAAATAATAGTGAAATACAACTGGCATTAAAGTTTAACATAACATGCTGTTAGAAGACTAAAGGATAATTAAAGCTGCTATATGTAGCATTTTCAACATTAATTTATCATTGGCAAATCTGTTGTTGTAACATAACTAATGAGACTGTTGTCAAAATTACGATCTTCTGTGTTTGGTAATGATGACACAGCAGTTTCCTCAAAGTTAACACGACATGTTCCATGAACCCTGGTGCTTCCCAATGCTTCAGCACCTCAGCTGTACCCTTTAATATCCATTGTAAAGGCTGCAGATTTTGACACCGGTGGGTTAGATTTACTGCATTTGTTCAAATGTAACAAAATTAATGCAGTAATGATTCGATGATGGTAAAATGCTACAAACACACAGCACTTTAAAAAATATGTTTCATGCACTTACCGGACTTCCCCAGCGCTGGTGCGGTAGCTGCTTTTGTAAAAACCATGGTAGCTGTCAGATAAGTTGGCAGCAAACCCCAGCTGAACTTCATACTTCCTCCCTTTAGTCAGCACGGAGTCTGACAGCAGGGCGAGCTGATGGAAACGAGGATACTCCAACACCCGAAGAGGCCTCACACCTTCAGGTGCCAGGAGCAGCACATTGGAGATCTGCATCTGCTTGGCATGGAGAACGATGACGCTGGTGTCTTCATGCACATCCAACTCAATACGAGCAACGCCGGTGAAGTCGAAGGTGGTCAGGTTGGGGTGGATGATCAGGTCGTTGTGGATGGGGGAGACGGTTTTGGGAAGTCGCATGCGATCCCAGGGGAATGGCTGGCCGTTGGTAGCTATGGGGGGGTCTTTGGCTTGGCCTTCATTTGGCAGCTGCGCTCCAGATGAGGGAGCGAAGGGACCGAACAGCAGCAGCAGGAGAGGAGCCACTAACATGGTGACAGTGAAAGCAGGAAATCCCCTCACCTGTAATGCAAATATCATACAGTTGCGTGATTACATCCAGAGATACTATCGTTTTGTTGTCCATTTCTAGTTAAACTTCATTTAAATCACACATTTTATTTCTGAAGGACCCAAACACACATATAATTCTTAAGAGAACAATCAGGTCTGACCTTCATTTCTAGAGAGCATCTCTCAAGTGTAAGTGTCACCTTCTTAATATCTCTCTTATTTTTCTAAAAAACTTAGTAATAGCTGCATAGTTAATCAAACCACTGCTATGCAAATACACAGAGAATAAGACGACAACGCACAAACATGACAGGTGGTGAGGAAAGACGATACTTTCGGTCTCACACTAATTTCCATTCATTCATGGCTCTAATAAATCCCTATAGAAAAAAAAATCATAATCTAAGCTGCCAAAAAGTGAGACGCTATGACGGCCGTAATTTTCAGTTCTCAACATTGGCCATTTATTTCATAATATTTCTACTTACCGTGTCGTCTTCTGTGCGCACAATGAATTGCAAGAGTGAAAGTGAAACAGATACAGGAGGAATTGCATGCTGGGAAGAAGCGCAGGAAACGTCCTCCACTGACTTACATTTTCAGTTTGCAAGTATTATAACACCAGAGAGAGTTAAAGCTGTGGTGACATGGCTGTAAATTTGGAAATAAAATTCTCTTTGGTTTCAGGAAGTCCTTTCATGTCTGCAGATTAAACAGGCAGATACAGCAGTTCTGACCCGCTTTTATGTTTTTATTTTTTTTACCAACCTACAGTTCACGACTAAAAACATTTTTGCAGAGTTGCATTAGTGTGAGTCAGTGGTGGTTAATAAGGGAACCGAAGCAGGAGCAATTTTCTTTTTAATAATATCAGGAAACAGCAGGAAACATCCTCTGTGAACAGGAAGTTCCGTGTTGTTATAGTCTGCAGGGATTATATTTCACCGCTAGATGGTGCCAATGTTTTAAGTCGCTGTCATTTTGGTTTCCCATGAGTTCCTGTTTATTTTCTGTCTGATGTTGATTCCAGTCCCTCGGATATTAATACATTTCACTGAGCTCATGAAATGAATTGAACTAATGTAAATGATCAATTATTAATCCTTTGGCCAAAACCAGAATCTACTGCAAAATTAATAATATGTCTCCTAAACTCAAGTATCATTGCAAACACAGACACTGTCTATGCCTTAGTCTATATCCAACATTTGTGGATCTCAATTCTACAGTTGTGGATTTGCATTTTTAAAGGCCCTTAGTTTTGAGACAAACTTTCCGCCAGTCTGAACGAAAATGGACTTGTTTCGCTCGGCCACTTGCTGACGACACCATTTCCGCTTTTCAAAGTAAGAGCTGACCGCAGACTTCTATGAGCTGCTTTATTTCCCAATACTCAGCGAAAAGTAACGTGCACTACGTTAACGTTTGTAAGATAAGAAGAGAAGGACCTGGTTAAGGTCTTTGGGTAGTATGGCTGTTGGTGTTGTTATTTGTTCAGTTAAGAAATTACGCATTGCAATTTTATTGTTCATTGTTCATATTTGCCTGTGTACAACATATTTGATGCACAGAAAACATTTTGATTTGTTTACAGTAATTACTATAAATCTATGCTTAGAATATAAAACACAATCATGGTTTCTTTCATACTTATATGCAATTTGTGATATACAAACGGTTGTTTTTGCCTAGTTTACATTCAGGCCAGTAGAAGTTAAACTGTTCACATGAAGCATTCAGAAATTAACCCTTTCCGGAACCGTCTGACACTGTAGGACTTACTCACTCACTTACTTACTTTTCGTCAAGCAAAACAGCTCGGGTGTCATACTCTCAGAGTATTTTACTTACTGACCGCGGACTTTACACAGACCCAGGTTTCATTTCACTGCAGGTTGTT